>NW_005054308.1:4809384-4856003 GCF_000277835.1 Geospiza fortis | reverse complement strand
AACTTCTTGGAGCATGAATTGGTTGGATGTAATCCTGTTGTGGACTTTGAAGAAAGTGAGATGTACCATCAACTTGCCGAATCCTCATGATGATTGTGCATCCAGTTGTCTAACTTCTGTATAGACAACTTCTAACATCCCAAATAATAATCTCATGTGGTTTTTGTAAAGTACCTCTCTGAAATGCATGGGTCTGGTCAATCTTGGCCCTTTCTGTGTCTCTTCCTAACCAGCCTTCCTCCAGCTCCTTAAGACAGAGCTGTCAAAGTAACCTGAAAGGTGTGGTGTGATGTTTGACTAAGCAGTTTCTATAGAACCAGGACAAGCCTGCAGGACACATCTGTTCAGAGCTCTCCAGGGAGCTTTTGTTGAAGTTAGAGCTGAACATGTGTTGTGAAGAGCCTGGGTGTGGTTGGGTTGGGGTTTCACTGTGCTATGTGGGGTTTTTGGGGGTTGTTTTCTAATGACAAGGTACATGTGGTGTGCCCATGTTGTAATTACCCCACAGCTGCTGAGTGCCAGGTGATAAAGTGACAGACAAAATGCGGTGCAGATAAAAAAAATAGTCTTGTGTGTGGGAGATGGGTGAGTAATGGTTGGGAAAGACAAGAGACATCTCAGGCTCACCTACATCTTGAGACAGTATGTGTGTCTCCTCCTTTCTCCAAAAGGAGACAGAGGACCTTTGAAGCGTGCAGAGGAGGATGAAAAGGGTGATGAAATTTAAAGGACAGCAAAGAACCATTGAATAGACAGTTCTTTCATGTTTTCAAGTACCTGCCCAAGAGCAGGAAGAGTCCCCTGCTATTTTGGTTGGCGTGATCTGGGTTTTTAGCCAGGAAAGAGTGCAAATGCAGTTCCCTCAGCACAATTCCAGAGTTGTTTTCTGCCCGCAGGGTAATCAAGCGCAAGAATTGGTGCAAGTGCTCAAGAGATGATCTTCTCAATCTGGGAAAAGCATTCTCCCTATTCCCCACTGTTGGACATGGGTTAATAATAAAGAAGAGAGTCATCCCACACATGTTCATGTTTCAACTTCTTGCTAATGCTGTCATGTGCGTCAGCAGAGCTGCCAACAGCAGAGCTCTGTAACACCCTCTTCCCCCAGCCCTGCACTCCCTGGTGCAGCACAGAGTCCTGCTCATAGCCATGGCATGTGGCATTAACCACCGTGGAGAAAGCTGGATTTGTGGCTTTGGCAGCCCATCCCTTGTGCTGGCATGTGAGCATTTGCCCAGGCAAATCCTTGCACAGCTGGGCAGCAGCTTCCAGCAGCACCTTGCTCCCACCAGGTAGCCCAGGCAGGGAGGCAGCACTCAAATAATAGCTGTCCTCTAGCAGAAACCTCTGTCAGCAAACTTTGAGGTGATTTTTAGGGTATTCTCTGGATTTTATTTTCACTAAAATAATTCAGTAGTGATTTTCTGATTAGACTTAAGCTTGCTTTATTTTTACTTTCTCTGATGTAAGTCTATAACCTGAATTATGTTTAAGCTATTTTTTGTGTGGCTGTGCCACCCAGACCAAGTAAATATTATAGTTTTCCAATTGATTTCACTGGAACTCTGATGGGGTCTAAAGTTACATGAGGGCTTTTGTGGTTGGGTGATTTTTTCAAAATCTTGGTTTTCTCCTACAGAATAAAGAGATACCATCTCAAATTCAGTCAGCTGCAGGTGTGATTTCCTGGTCTTAATTAAAAATAATGTAGCAGCACAAAAGGTTGTCTCTTATGTTGACCCAGGATCTGGTCTTGGTTGCCTACTTGTGAAGGGAAATATTTTCATATCAAAATAAGGGAAGAATTTCCAAATATTAGAACTACTGGTGTAAGATACCTGGATGCATATAAGACACTTAAGGTTTCTGGGCTTCTAAAATCTTGTTTTTATCTTGGGATCAAAGAACCCCTTGTTTGTAAGTAGTCTGTGTCAATGATTGGCTCAGAATAATTTGCAATGCGTGTTTTACTGGTGCTGCTCAGTAACAGCAAAATGCCTTTGGTCCTTTTACATGCTACATTCATTTTTCTAATTCATGCTGTCCAATTAAATGGGTCAGAGATGGGCAGACACTGAGCTGATTTCATCTGCCTTAAATGTCCCTCTTCTCTGGGTCTGAGTCCACAGGATAGAGCTGTTAGAAGTCCCTGGGGACAGGGGATTTCTCTAGAGGTTGTCATCAGCCTTTTCTTTGGACTATAAAGGGACGGGGATGAACAACTCTAATGGAAAACTCTCCTTTGAAGGCAAATCAAGGCAGGTGAGAGAAATTCCCCTCTCAAATCCTTATCAAACATGCTGGAATAATTCTGCTGTGCTTTGAGGCTTTCTCTCATAATGCAGTGCCAAAAATAGTGAACTATCTTCAATTTGCTCAAGAATTCAGTTTTTATAACTCCTTTCAGACAGAAACATGCGAACACGTTTCATAATTTCCTCTACAATTGTGTGCATTCATCTATGCAAATAAACAGGCTGCTGGAATTATTTAATGTTGGAGTGCTTTGAAAATGTAATGTGCTGTGTAAATGCAAAGTATCAAGGATAGAGTCCTATGATTAATAAGGCCTTTTATTAAATAAATGCTGGGTCTTGCCAAAATTCCAGAGAGACTTGTGGTAGAGCATGTGTACTTAACAGGTCAGAATGTGAAAGTAATAACACACATTCTCAAATAGAAAACACATGTATTTGTTTTTAAACTTGGATATATTATTTTAAATTCTTAATACCCTCACCCTTCTTTGATTAAAGGGCCATAGACTAAGTGGGGTTTTGTAAGAGATTTTCTAACAGATGTTCACTGCTGAGAACATTTCAAACTGAAGGCAGAACAGATGAAAATCCGTAGAGGAAGATATAATATAAAATTGATCTTTAAACTTGGGAGTCTATGGGAAATAGCAAGCACAGCTTTCCCTCTCTCAGCAGTTGGTGCTTTGCAGTGACTGGGCAGTTGCAGAAATCCACATACAGCAGTAGCAAGAGATAAAAATGGGAAAATTGGTCTGTATCATAGAATACTCTGGTCATACAAAGAAATTAGGCTGTTTATGTTAATCCCCATGAATGCCACTTAAGTGAGCAAGTATATAAAATTATATGAGGCTTAGGTCTCTCTCCTATCTCAGCTGCATCATCTTAAGTGGAAACATTGCTCAGATTGATGGAGTTTGTGTTATCAAGAGCTCCTTTATTAGTGTTAGGCTCAATTCTTGTTTCTGTTTAATTTATCAGCTTTTACTACAAACAGATTAGAAGCAATAGAGGCTTTATCTGACTTGAAAGCCTCAAGATTCAGCCATGAATTATACTGTTTTGTTACACAGACCACTGGGGGAAAAAGTGAACTAGTCAAGGAAACAAATTGCATGGACACTTAGAAGTTTGGGCTTTTGAAGAGAGATTACCTTTGCTGTTCAGTGAGATGTGTTGTGGTAAATTGCTCTGTAGTGCTTTGGGGATGTGGGCTGGCTTCAGATCCAGGGCTTCAGTGTCCGGAGGTATTTGTTAAGATTCCAAACATGATGTGAAGGTGCCAAACAGCATCCCTTGCTGCCTGTTTAAAGTGGGTGTTTTGACAATTGCAAAGGAATCTGAGATCAAAATCTGTTGAAGCACAGCTATAGATAACGTCATTAAGCAAACAGAAAAACAGCACTAAAAAACAAAACCCCCAAACAACAACAACAAAACTAAACCAAAGATGAATCAAACCAAAATTAAAAACCCTAAAACTGGAGAACGTGTCAACTTCAGTGTTCCGGGCTCCCTTCTTTCTCTTTATTCTCAAAACAAAACTCAAAAAAAAAAAACCAAAAAAAAAAAAAACCAAAACAAAAAAAAAAAAACCCAAAAAAAAAAAACAAAAAAAAAAAAAAAAACCCCAAAAAACAAAAAACAAAAAACAAAAAAAAACCAAAAAAAAACCCAAACAAAAAAAAACCCAACCAAACTGAAATGAGCCAATGAGGAGAGAAAGGTGGAAAACCGCTTGGAGGGAGAACTTCCTGTAATTCCTTGGTTCAGGACTATGGGATTCCAGCTTGCTCCCTATCAGGGAGGCAGGGTAACCAAAAGGGATGGGGCTGGCACAGCTGGCTCTGCCTGTCCCCAGGGGCACTGCTGGGAGCACTGTGACTGCCATGTAGGCTGGAGCAACATACTGATTGGAAATCTCCTGCAGATGAGTGTTTAGGGGACAAATGTACACCACCATTGATGGGATATGCCAGATAATGAGTTCTGCCCATCTTGAACTCTTGTTTTCTGCATTGCTGTGTGAGAGCATGAACAGAGCAGCTGGATGTGTACATTGATCTTTAACCATGATAGAGCACAAGGACCTTGATATTTTGGAGTAACTCAATTTTCTTTTTTCAAGTTCAGTTTGCATATTAAATTGCTTAACAGCTGCTAAAAATGGTTAGGACAGGATATGGACATTCTCATTGTACAATATATCTCTTAATTAGCTGCTTTTATTCTTCCTTTTGTTTATGTTTATCTACGGATTTAGATGGTGAACCAAGGAGGTTAGAAGAGTTTGATCCCTGCCAGCCTCCTATACTTTACCAGTTGTCCTTAGACTTAGATTTTACTTTATAGTCTGGTGCCAATATAAAACTGGGCTCTGATTCTGGAAACTTTCGGCATATCTTCATTAAAGAAAAATGTCCTCTGCTTATCTTGATGCTGTGATTTAGCTATATCTCTTGTCTCTCTATTCTGTTATTTTTCCTTTTACTATTTTTGATGCTTTTAAATATTGATAGGCAATATGTTTGGGGGAAACTTTTTTCCTGTGTTGAGTGTTTGCCTCAGCAGTGCTGACACTCTGTGGTGCAGGTCTGGAACCAGCACCTCTGCCCATTTTGATATGGGGAGAGTCTGGCTTTGGTTTCCACACAAAAATTTGTTAAAAGCATGAGGATCATCTTTCGTCTCATCTACTGAGGGAAGCATGTTTCACTACAAGCCAAGTATGGAAATAGGAGAATGTAGTTTGTGGAGAAAGAAAATTATCAGGTTTGGGATAGCAAGGGCTTTCTGCTTGGGAGGCAGTGGCCCTGCTGCTCCCTCGCTGCTGAAAAATGGTGGCATCTATCAATCCATCAAAGGGCAGAGCAGTAAGGTAAACAACAGCCCTAAACAGGGACATCTGGCTCCCATAAATTAATTGGCCATTTACACAGTGAGGGCTGTTTGCATGTAAAAGGAGGCCTTCCTGCTGACACTGTCATACGCTTTTGATTCTCCTGGTTCATCCATGAATTAGGATGGCTTGTTTTAGTCAGCTGGGTTTAATTTATTTTACTTTGTCACTCTTGAAATGAAGAGGAACTCGGCGGTCATGAATCATCTGACACTGACACTTTGTCTTTTGATCGTCTGGGATCTTGCTTATATTTTTCTCTTATAATAAGAAACCCAAGGAAAGGGGATGATGAGTCTGTCTGCACGAATGTGAGTTCAGACTCCTCTTCCCCTGAGAAATCTTTATTTTCCCCCCTCTGCCACTGCTGTTGAGTGTAATTGATGGTGTCATGGGTTGAAGAGGTTTCCTCCTTGCTAAGAATATTCTGAACGGTCCCCATATGTGGGATCATCCCTGGACTGATGTTGGCAACACCTCAGGAGTTACTAACTGGGCATGACAATCTCTGAGGCCTGGACTTACTTTGGGGCAATCAAGAAGTTTTAGTCAACTGGACTCTTGAAAAACATGAGGATGGATGGAGGGATGTGGAGATGCTGCTGTTGGGATGGACAGGGCTTTGGAATGCATCCAGTGGAAAGACTGAAGCAAACTCAATCCAGTGCAATGAATGGATTTATGTTCCTGGGCCTGCAGCCAGGACATGCTGAATGCATCCCAGAAGTGTTGTACTACTTATGTAACATGCCTTTTCCATGGTTAAGAGAAGTTTGCCCTTCAGGGTTGCTCTCCTTGATTCATCCATTAAGTAATGTTGCAGTGGGAGGGGGAAAAAAAAGCTCCTAACATGTTGTTTTAGCTTGAATGAAGTAACCCTTGCTGCCACATGTGGCACTGAGGATTGTCATCCAAATTTTTGAGTCTGTTAAATAGCTGAGGCTTCCTCTCTTCTTCACCCTGAGGTGAAGAACACATGGTCTGGCTTTTCCAGGAGAGCTGTTGAACTGAAATGTTGGGGTTTTTGGTTTGGGTTTTTTCAGGCATCTGTCAGCAGTTCTGTGGGTGGGTGGCTGACCCATTCTGAAGTTCTCAAGGAGGAGATAAGTGATTTTAATCACTCTTGGCATAATTGCTGGTGTGTGTTATCTAGAGAAAAAAAAACCCCAAAAAGGTATTACAAAGGGGGAAAAAGGCCATTTAAAATTCTGTTTTCATGTTTATACAAAATACATCCTGGAGGGGAAGAATTGCTGCTGACATATGAAACAAGATGCTCTAGGACTGAGAGGCCTGAGGGGACATGTTCTGCTGTTGCCTTTTCCTTTTGACACTATGCAAAGGTGTATTTTTTTTTTTTCTGTTTGGCAATCTCTGCCCCAAGGTAGAGATTTTCAATGCTCAGCTGGGAATTTCAATGCTCACCAGGATTTTCAGTTCTCAGCTGGATTGTGGTTTGGCTGGGTGGATGGACCCTTTGCAAACCTGTGAGTCTGGTAGATGCTGGTTTCAGGATCAGGACAATCTGGAGTGCAATGAAAAGAAATCTGCCATTGCATCCAACCAGTGTATCCAGCTTTTCTTGAAAAAGCACTGTGGGAATTTTTTTTGAGCCAGTCTGTAAGCCACTTGAGAGAATACTAAGTAAATATGTACAGTTGGATCAGGCAGGCTTTGTACTAAAGAGGGAATTTATTAGAAAGTATTCAGAGAATAATAAACATCACTGAGAATTCCTGGGTTCCTGCCCATGGATTTATGAGTTTATGCTTTAACTGGATAAATCTCCTTAGTTTTAGTTTTCCCATTAGGATGCAGTGTCATCCCCAGCCTTCATATCATGGAGCTAAAAAATGACATAACCATGGCTCCTGTTGGCCTTCCACCCTGTGCCACTTCATGGGCTTGTCTGAATCCGTTACCACCAGGGTGGAGATTTAGGGAGATCCCTGCAAGGTTTGGGATCTCTGTGAGGAGCTGTTCCCCATGCAGTAACTGAAAGATGGTGACATCTACCAATACATCAAAGGGCATTTTGCCTTCTGTCTGGGTTTGTTTCCCTGAGCTGTAGGTTCCTGTGGCATAATTTCAGCGCAGGCACGTAAAAAGGAATGAATCTGAAAGCCCTGGCACTGTTTGAACGCCATCAGAGGAACAAAAAGCCTGTCCTTCAGCTCTGTGAATTGCCCTGGTTTTAAATGCTGGTACTGGCACCTTGGTTTTTAATATGACTAATGATATGCTGATTTTCAATATGACTAATTGACGTCTGAAGCACTGACCCTGGCTACCTCCCAGGAGCATCTCCTCTGCACTGAGGGCTCCCTGCAGGAATGGAAAACCACCAACTCTTTTGTACCAAAGACAAGCCTCTTTTGAGGGATGTTTCCTGAGGAAAAATGCTCTTTCTTCACCTGCCAAATATAGCTGAAGAGGTTGTTCATGGCTTCCTGAGCAGTGACACTTTGAGGTATGGGGATGTGCCAGCCTTGGGAAAGCAAGAGCTGTCTTAGAGCACTTTATTAGGTGAGCCTTGGAGGGAGCTAAAATAAAAAAAAACATAATGGGAGGCCTGGGTTTGTTTTGTTTTGTTGTTTTTAAGTCAAGATGAAGTTAAGTGGAAATAGGAACTCTTCTGCCTACTTCCCACTAACCAGAGAAGTTTGTCAGTGTCTGAGCCCACCAGGCTTCCCACTGTGCTTGTGATTCCTCCAGCCAGTGGTGATGAAAAGTCAAGGGTGAGTTCTCTGCTCCTTTCATCTGGTCCAGGTAAAGCTCTCCATGGTGCAAAGTCACCAGGGTCCAACCCAGAAACACCTGATGGGACTCCAGGCATGAGATCTCCAGGATCTGGGAGATGCTCCTTCCAGCACGGCCTGTCTGCTTCTGCCCTTCCTCCCTCTCAGCTCCAGGAAGAAACTGCCCTAAACCCTGCTGCATTTCAGATGTTATTTGTTTTGCTGAAGCCTCTTGTTGCAGGCCACCATGATGGTAAATGGAGCAGCGTGTGATTCAGGCACTGGTGTTGAAGGAGGCTTTCCTCTTGTTTTCTTCTCAAGGGGTCCAGGTTGAACCCACTTATCTCCTTTCCTGTGGATTATCAGGAGCTTGTTTGTGTGCTCCCGAGCCCTGTCTCTTGGGCTTCATCTGCTTTCCCTAAAATCCAGCAGGCTTTTGAAAGCTGTGAGGCATTGATGACAAAGCACAGGAGCTGTATTTGGGTTTTGATGGGAAAGATACAACCATCAGGATATTTTTTATATGTGGGTTACTTCTGAAGCTCAGAGCAGTGAAGAGTTTTCATTTATGCTTTCAGAAGTTACTTCCAGAAGGAACAATGTAGGTCTTTGTGTGTTTATGTATCAATTCCCTTAGTGTGTTTCTACTCATATTTCATCAATAAAAGAAACATATTCTAATAATATTTTTCTAGTGACATTAAATAATGCATTCTCTTCTGAATAAGTTGAAATCTATCCATAAATTTTAAGTAGGCTCTTTGTTGCTCGGGGTTGGCTTGAATATTTCAATCTCTATCCAGCACTGTAAAATGTAACAAGCATTTTGAATAAGTAATTTGGGGCTATTTTTTAGTTCAGTGTGGATATTTTTTTAGTACCTCCAATTTAAAGAATCAAATTGATACTCCTTGCATTTCCTAAACAAAAACATAGTTTTGATGGATGGCATGCCTTCATAGGAAGAGATTAAAGTATCAAACGCTTACTTTAATGATGTAGTGAGATGCAGTTTGCTGATATTCCTTATAATTTTAGGATTTGATGAAAGTCCCTCTAGGTTTATGGTGCATCCTTATAGTCTCATTTCCCGTTATCTTGTTTTGGTAGAGGGACTATAACTTATTAAATGAGGAGCTGGAGTTTAATTTATTATGGGTAACTCTCCTAAAGTCTACTTTCATGTACAGATGGGCTGCAGCACTTTTAAGTGACTGTTGGGCAGAATGATCTATTTATTTTTGTTGCTGGTTGATAGAGAAGAATTTTTCCCCAGGGATGTAGTACAGCACAACTGACCTATTGCATTAAATAAATTCTCTGCTTTCCTTTAGAGTAAGCAAACCAGTCTATTCCCAGAGCAATTAGGGATGTGTGCCCCTTCCCCTTGCTGTGATTCATACCACATTGGTACAAAGTCTGCAAATAAACAGAGCTGCATTCTTACCTAACTGTTCTACATGGGAACGGTGCTGTTGGGCTGGCTGGGGGTGATCTGATCCTTTTGAATGAAACTCTGCCTGAGAATTGCCTTGACACGTTGGCCTTGTGGAAAAGGCTTGGAGATGAACATTGCAGGGGCTGGAGAGGTGGTCTCAGCCTTGAGGGGTTGTAAAAAAATATCAAGCAATAACCATGGCATGATAGCTTTGAGGAAGAGACAAGTCCCACATCAGTCAGTGAGGAGCTGTCATCACTGGGAAGCTGAGGACAGGAGTAAAACACAGCTCCATCTCCATGCTGGTGCTGAGCTGTCACACCATGGCAGCACAGGAATGGGTGAAAACAGAGCAGGATTTGCTCTGTAGCTCAGATGATTAAAGGAGCTCTAATGCTAATTCTCAGCCCTGTTCCAGATTTCCTTTCTAGATTTTACAAACTGCTGTTTGCGGGAAAGCCCAGTTTATCTTGATATCATCTGAGTGCTCGACGTGAGCACAGATGTTGTCGACAGAAACTCCCTAGGAATTGGCACCAGATCTGCTGCTTTGCCTCCTCATTGTGCCTCCATCCCCCTAAGGAGCAGACCCAGGGCCAAAGGGAGCAGTCTGTCCTTCTGTCTCCAGCACACCTGACACTTCTGCTGTCATGTTCCTTATGGGATGGTTATCCCCAAACACAGTTTTGCTCTCATCACTGGAGTTTCCCTTTGTTTTAATTCCCTTTGACTTCCCACCTTCTGAGAAGTATTTAAAGCAAGAATTACGCAATAGAGACATGAACAACCTAAGCCCTGTTCCCAACATGTTTTAATGAAGAACAGAAAATGAGAAGGAAGTAAGGCTACTGCCAAACCCTAATGTATGACATAAGTTCCAGAGAACATCACAAACTTGTACATGTAGTCTGAGTCCTCACACTCAGGATTAGGGTTTTACTGGAAATTCTACCTCTGCAGCAGTGATTTCAGAGAGCAGACTAAAACAGTCACGCAATTGTCCTCCTTCTGCTTTAGACGACAAAATTACTCTTAAAGTGAAAGCTTTTTAAACTTGGGTCTGAAAATGGCTTTAGTTATGTGTTCAGCCTATTAAGCCTTGCCTACAGTCACTGGGACTATATGTGGAAAAACTCTGGAAAATAAATTATCTGCACCTTGGTTTTGATTACAAAAACCCACCCCCCTTTCTTACAGGTTTAGGTCTTGCTTATATTGCATAGTAGTTGCTCATCATAACAACTTTATAATACACAAAATTGACTTGGCATAAGTATTTTGTTCATAAAAAGAACACTTCAGCCTGCAAGTGCTGCTGTTCCTGAGCCTCAGGGATATTGGTAATTCCAAAACAGGCAATGATTTGTCACTCAGTTTTAAACTTATATGCAGAAAGAAAATTCTTTCCTAAATGTATTTTTATGTCAGTCCTTTGAAATGGGACGAAGAGGGGATTATCTGAAAATATTTTTGTATGCAGAAACCTGGGTTTTGGATGTAAGTGTGAGGGAAATCCTCCACAAAGCATCATAGTTATGGAGATCACAAAAAAGCACTGTACATTTTGATCTGATGGATAATTGCTGTACACGATTCTAAAGCCTTCAATGAAATATAACAGCATTAATGTGGAGCTTTTGTTGTTGAAAAGCAGGCTTTAATTCCAAAATAGATACCCCATTGTCCTGTCCCATAGAGGCCAGTAGAAATCCCATCAGAATCACACTGAAGTATCCACTGCTAGGCCTGCAATAGAATTTGTCTCTTATGGACAGGAAAGCAGAATATTGTGTGGAATATGAAGGATAAACAGCTCTCAATCCCAGCTGTGTGCTTTTACCAGTTTTATCTATTCTCCGTATCAAAATCTGGTATTGTCAGAACTCTCTCAGAACTAGTTTTATATCTGTGACAAGGCAAGATACACACCTTTGGAGTATTGGAAGGACATGAAGTCATTTGTTGTGATTATTTTCAAAATTAATTATTTGCTGGTTTTGCAGCTTGAAAGAAACTTGTGCCCTGTCCAAGGATTGCTGGGTCTTTCTCAGTTACATGTATGGCCTTGAATTGTCTGCAATTACTAAAAGCAGCTATTGGGCAACTGAGGAGTAAATTAATTCCATTCCTTATGCCTATATCCTTTCATTAGTAGCAGCAGCATTTAATTAAGAACTGCAGAGCCTGATAGTAACCTAAACTACAGGACGATATGCCTTGTCCTAAACAAATTAGTATTTACCAATTTAAAAACCCTTCTAAGAAGCGTAGGCTCAAAAAGAAGTGTCTTGCTGAGGGCTACAGCCTTGTAACCTTGAGCAAATTTCTACTGAAGAGCAGCAGTGGGTAAACCCAAACCTCCTGGGACATGGTCATGTCTTCTGCCCCATGGATTAGGCTCTTGGAATCTTAGAATATCCTGAGTTGGAAAGGACCCATAAGGATCATCTAGTCCAACCCCTGGCTCACCACAGGATGACCCCAAAAATCACACCATGTGTTGTCCAAAAGCTTCTTGAATTCTGTCAAGTGATTGCTCTTTTTTTCAGACCCCTCCCAATGACTTTCTTTTCTTCTGTCTCTTTGCAGCTCTGATTTTACTGACTTTCTCTTCATGTGTGTTGCTTTAAACTGGTAACTGTGCTGTGTTGAAACATTTCTGACTGTGCAGGAATTGATTAATCTGAGCACTGGAATGGTGCCATTGACAGAAGAATATGTGTGCATGTCTGTTTTCATCAGCACAGAAAAAATAGTCATTAGTCATTGGGTTTTTTTAAATAAAGATTTTATTTTAAGACACGTCAAATATCTCTTGGAGCCAAGGAGAGGTTTGTTCTGAGTCAGCTGAAAAGTAAGATCCCAAATACCAGTAGGAGATTTTTCTAATCAGATTTTCTGATCATATGTGATTGTAGCATGCTAAAATGGCATTCTTTGAAACACAGGCTGTTTCTTGGATTATGGCAATTATAGAGCAGAGAAAAACTTAAGCTAGTGGAAAAATAAATTTATTCTTGACAATTTACATACTGATGGCCAGAAACAATAAAATGTACTTGATGTGCAAATAAACAGATTCTCCCCTCTGATGAATTTGAGTGGCACAGCTCCAAGCACAATAGTTTTCCAACGAGGACATTTTCAGGAAAAAAAGCCTGGGTGTACTATTTGTTTTCCTTTTCATCCATAGAGAATGTACAATTTGAGGGAATTACAAGGGTCTTTCTAGGAACTGTGCCAATTAATGGACCTTGGTGGTGGTGTTGTTTTGGCAGCTCACCAGGGAATAATTCTGAATTAGGTTTGAAGGCCCTTTTTCTAAGAAGTCCAGCAGACCAAGGTCAGGGTTGAAACAACCCAGTAAGGCAGGATTGAAAGGACATTTTGTATCTGAAACGATGCCTGTTTTAGCATTTTAATCTTACTTTGTGTGGAGCTGTGCTGGCTGTGCCCAGGCACCTGTGTGAGCAAGATAGTGCTTGTGTGGGCTGGTGGAAAAGGATGCAGCACAAGTCCTTGGCACAACTACTTTTAAGGAAAAAGTGATAGTTTGTGCAGTATTGTTAAGAGATTGTTGGGGAACACTAGATTTTTTTTGTCTTGGATATATTATCCTGATTTGAAGAAGAAAGGGTCTGGTTGAAGAATTAATCAACAGCAAATGTTGGTTGGTGTAAACAGCGTTTATTTCTTCTTTGGCCATGTAACTCAAGGGCACAAAACCACTCCAGAAATGCTCTGTTTCCAACTGTCCAGCAAGAGAAGGGGAGCTGGACCAGCAGCCTTGGCAGGTCAGCAGCAGCAAGGCATCCTGAGGGACAGCTGGGTGCCTGGAGATTCAGCACCTTCTCTTTCCCCCTCTGTTTGCCCTGGGTCTAATCCTGCACATGCCAGTGGCAAACTGAGAGCAGGAAGCTGTGGAAAGGGAAGGAACCCTGGAGAGGGATTTTGGGGCTCACCAGGAAGAGCTGGTGCTGAGAAACCACACAAGCTTCGAGTTCTACATCACTGGGGGTTTGTGGAGGTCATTTTTTCCCCTCACTTTCCATGAAGGGAAGGAGGGAATAACACAGGTTGTAGCTTTAAATTCATGGCTGAAGAATTAAGTTACCATGTTTTCAATTCACTACCATCCTCCACTCTGAATAGATCTGCATTATAATGCAAAATGTTTCTGTTGCACACGGATATGTGAGCTTTTAAATTTATACAGTGGGTGGAATTTACCTGCTTATGTGTGTGCAGATGAGAAGTTTCCTTGTGCTAAAAATATGAACACCTTTCCGGGGACTAAAAGCATTATTTTCCTGGTTTTTTGCTCGTTATTTAGTGAGAAAGGCGAGGTGCTGGTGTGCGTAGGGGAGTGCTGGCCCAGCCCCAGCCCCACGTGCTCTGTCATGCGAGGAAGCCCCGCTGTCCCCGTGACCCTGCTGCAGCTGGGGATGCTCCGTGCACCTCCTGGGGCTGCAGATCCCCTTGCGTGATCCCAGCCCACGTTTCATGTTTGGGCTGACTGTAAATTCTGCACTGCAACAGCCTCATCATGGAGCACTGTGCTGCTTGAATGCTGAAGTCATTTTGATTTACTACATAGCCAAGTTATACGTGGCTTTGAAATGCTGTGTGCGTAGTTTACCAAGAGATCCTTCCAGGCTTTTTTTTTTAAATCTTGCCACAAAATATCACGACTTGTGTTTGGTCTGTGGTTTTGCAAATGGGCTCAGAGACCGGGGTTTGAAAGGCAACAACAACAAAAACCTCAGAACTTCGAAACACATCCCCAGCTCTATTTTGGGATCCAGCACTACAAAGGAGCAGCGAGAAGCAGGAGCCAAGGTCTGCTCTTGGTTACCCTGCTGGAGCAGGGAGTTATTTCAAGCTGTCATCCAACCCAAGCCTCTCGCAGCAGCAGTACCAGCACAAGAAGTGTCTGCAGCTCTGTGTGGTGAAATGGGCCGGGAACTGGCTTGGTTACTGAAAATAGCAGATGGAAATGGCTCTTCTGAGCCTGGGCCAGGCCCTGGTCGGGTACCACTGGCGCTGTCACCCAAGGAGATGCTTCTTGTCTTGCACACTGCAGTAATTGCAGCAGCCCTTTTACCACACGGAGTAACCAAGGCTGTATGTGGCCAACTGCTCGTTTTCTAGACAAAAACCAGAACCTCAAGCCTGCTGCTGTGAGAAAAGGGCGAGGGCATACATTTTGCCACACAGAGGGCTTTCTGGGGTGGGCTCTTGGTCCAGTTCTGCTCACAGATGCAAGTGTTAGGCGCTGGGCTGAGGCTCAGCTGTGCCAATGGGACTGAGGTTCTTGCACTTGATTTATCCAGGAGGGGTCAGTTCAGTGGCAGTAGCATCTGGTTTTCAGCTGAGCTTTACTTGGGTTTTCAAGCTGACAAAGGCCCAGGGAAGCTCACCACAATCTGCCCTGAGCCATGTGGTGAATAAATGGCTTGTTTTTGTGATCGCAGGCCCTTCTAGGTTAGTAGTCACTGCTAGAGCTGTATTAACTTTGTTGAAATACACAGATGTCCTTCACCTTAATAAGTCAATACTTCCCATATTGTTTGGAAATGCAGAGAGAAGAATCCAGCTGAATGTCAATGTTGTTGGACTATCACATTTATAATTACTCAGTTTGATCTCTGTAAAGCACAATGTGTTCATGTTTCATGTAATATGGAAAATATTGCCTGGACTGTGAAACCCGGTGACCCAAGGTAACTTTTCCTTACCTGCTGTACCTAAGGCAAGTTTATCTCAGAAACACCATCTGAATACAGAGCTGACTCTTGCATGGGGGATTTGGGAGCTGTTTTGTTGGTTTTTTTCAATTGATAAAAGCTTATTGTTACTGCTGGGGTCTCCTGTGTTAAGAGGCACGCTTTTTGTGGTTTTCCCTTTGGAAATGTTCCCATATTGACTGAAAGCACAGACATGCTGCTGTGTATTTGGGCCTTTCAAGCTCATGGAGCAGGAGGCTGTGCCATGGTGCTGCAGCTCTGGGAAAAGGATCTGATACCCCAGATATACAAATAGAATCCCAGAATGGTTTGGGTTGGAAGGGACCATAAAGATAATCCAGTTTTATCTGCCCTTACCGTGGGCAGGGACACCTTCTGCTAGACCAGAAGCCCCACCCAACCTGACCTTGAACACTTGCATAGGTGGAACAGCCACAGCCTCTCTGGGCAACCTGTGCCAGGGTCTCACCAGCCTCACAGGGAGGAATTTCTTTCTTGTATCCCACCTAACCCTGCCCTCTCTGTTTGAAGCCCTTTCCTCTTGTCCCGTCACTCCAGTGCCCTGCCCAAATTCCCTCTCCATGTCTCTTGAGTCCCTTTAGGCACTGGAAGGGGCTCCAAAGTCTCCCTGCAGTGTTCTCTTCTCCAGGCTAAACAGCCCCAGGTCTCTCAGCCTTTCCCACGCCAGAGCTGCTCCAGCCCTCTGAGCATCTTTGTGCCCTGCTCTGGTCCCTCCAACAGGTCCATGTCCTGTTTGTGTTGGTGGCCCCAGCTCTGGATGCAGAGCTCCACACTTTGCTTTGGTGTGACAAGGCAAGCAGGGCTGTTGGGCTCTGTCAGATCTTACAGGGACAAGGAGTTTTGCCAAGGCAAGCTGTGTATGCACCCCCCAGCTGCACTGGGACCCTCAGCTGACCAAAGGGGATGGGGAAACACATCTCAAGTCACGTCCAGAAATGGAGTGAGCAGTGACAGGGGAGAACCTACCTGGGCAAGGGTGTGTTATGGCATTCTGCAGCCCATGGCAGTTTGGGTCTGGGGGCAGGGATGTGCCTGTCTCTGATGCAGGCTCTGGGTGCTGCTGCGTGGGCAAGCCAGAGCTGAGCTGTGCTGTGCATCTCCCCCAACTCACAGAATTCACATCAGCCACACATAGGTGTTTAGGTTGCTCTGCAGTTGGTTTATTGCTTTCACATGCTGCTTTCATTATACCTTACAGCCTTATTCCTTTTTTTTTTTTAGGGGAGGGAAAAAATAGAGGAAGAAATCCAAAACTAAAATTAGTCATTTGAGAGTCCAAGTTTGGTTTTCATTTATTTGCAGATAGGATGAGTTTGAGCTGGGCAAGGTTTGCTGAGGGGAGGGGACTGCAAAGAAGAGCTGTGGGGCTGAGGCAGTGCTGCCTTTTCTCCCTCAATGTCAACATAGTCCTTCTGTAGTCACACACTCATGTAACACCAGGGTCTTGATGTTCTATTAGCCACCTTCCTCCACTGGTTCATCTCTCCTGTGGTGTATACATGGCATAGATGAGCTATGGCCAAGTCACCCTCCCCAGCGCTCACAAGTACCTCGGTGCTGGGCTTGCTGATCTTCTCCTGCTGCTCCATCATTGCTTCATGCCGGAGCAACTGGTGGGACCGGCTCCAAAAAAAATTAGAACAAGTCAGATGTGACCCAGCTGTCGTCCCCCATCGCCTTGCTGGTGCTGGTATGTCTTGGTGGGTATTTCTGCTTTCAGTCCATGGCACGTCTGTCACTGCTGTCCTGCTGGCACGCAGCAGCCCCACGGTCTGCAGCCTCCTGGGACTGACTGGGAATGCTGCTGGTCTTGGGTGAGACAGCCATGGCTTGGTGTGTGCCAGGGTGGCTGCTGTGTGCTCCAGCTTGAGCTGCAGCCCTGTCTTTGATGGGCTTCCCACTCCCAGGCACCCTTTCCTGCCACCATGCCACAAACCCTCATCCTGACTCAAAATAATATTTTGGGGTTTTTTTTAACCTTCTCGCAAAGTTTTTTGTGCAATTATAAATCTGGCTTTTCCCCAGAGCCTGGCTCCTACATCTCTCCTATTGCTGGGCATGTTGGCCAGACTGATTGACATCTCCCCAGCAGCAGGCTCGGGGCCAGGCACTCATTAGCAAGTACTTCAATCTCTATTGAACAGTAAAAAATATAGTTGTTTCCAGCATGTTCTGGCCCCCTACCAATCACCTGGAGGTAGAATGCATGGTGCCTATTGCTGTTCTTTAATTCTGTGCTTCCCCCACCATCCCTCTCACCGTGTCTGTGTGAGGATGGGCTCCATCCAGAATCCCAGGGCTATTCTGGGCTGCTCAGGGCAGGCACTGGGCACTCTGCCCATGTTTCCTGCTGGGGGATATCTCTGCTTGAGAGATTGTTGGGGTTTGGTCCTGTCGTAGCCTAATCAAACCTGCTGGTGGTGCATAATGATAAATCTCCCTGATCGCCCTAATCTTGCCTCAATTCTGGTTTCTCCTGTGCGGGATTATGCCCTCCCACAAAGCTCTTTGGGTGATTTTAGAAGTGGTAAGAAAGTGCTTTACTGTCTCTCCCCATGGGACCTTCCATGGTGATCTCATGTATTGTCCTGATGGGATGTTTCTCTTGGCTGCCAGGCTGAACTTTTATCTGTTCCATTTTCCTAGGGCTCAGGCAGCAGCATGCACTGGAACATGGCTGTCCTCTTTGTGCCTCTTCTTGGTCAATTTATTACCAGTCCTTTTTAAGGTTTCATTTAGCTACCTCTTAATTATTTTATTTTTTTTTCTGCGTGAAGATGTTGCAGATGAACTGTTGCCACACTGGTCCTCTGTCTAATATATAGAAGGTTTTATTCACATTTTCCTTGTGGAGTTATTGCTTCTCTGATTTCCTTCTCCCTTTGAAGAAGCTGCTGGGAGTGATGGTGCTGGTCCTACCTGGCAATAACCACAGCACAGGGCTGTGATGTGTTAACTTGCATCCTGTCTGTGATAAAAACTCATCCTGCTGGGCTTTTATAGTGCATCAATTCAAGCATCAGCTATGTTCATATTTTCTTTTAAACCTTGATAAATCTCCTTGTATAAAATCTAATTTGAGATTTATAAGGAGAGATTTAAAACAGGAAAAACATCTGAGTGTAAGCTGAACAAAAATCCTATTAATGATGTGTTATTGAATTTGACGTCAGTCAAGTGGTTGTAAAACACATTATAATAGAAGTGCTCTGAGAACAAAATTGCTCACTACTTCTTGGCGCTGGTGATTTAGCTCTTCATTGTGAACATAACTTCATAATATTGGAATTGTACATATTTTTATAGTTTTTTTTTAAAGTACTGTAGAGCATCCTATAGGATCCTTTCTGATCACTTTTAACCCTTTCAGTAACGCTCCTAATAGAAATTTCAGAAGAATGGACTGTTGGGTTTGTTCTCTGTTATTTCTGATGGTGTTTTGTTGAGACATAGAACATATGTCCAAGAGCTGCATGAGTGCCCTTTGGGTGGAAACAGGCTCCACTGTGAGTTTACAAAAATTGATCGTGCCTGGGCAGAGAGAGGAGGGAGAAAACTCACTACATATCCTCCTTCCTCCCACCCCCTTTTCCTCTTTGGCATCGAATAAAACGATGTCTCATATGGTAGAGTACACTGTTCCTGATGAGTTTACTGTCTCCATACCACCCAGGATGGATCTGGTTCTTATTGTGTGTACTTGCACACACAGCGTGGAAAAACAGACTCCTTTGCTGAAAAACAAAGATTTCAAAGCATAGTTAATTGGCAATTATTCACCTATTGCCTTAGAATAGGACCCTGCATGTTGGATCTAGTTTCCATCAAGCTGGGTTCATGCAGCTTGGGATGGAAAAAGAGATAGTGAACTCCTTCCTCCTCCAGTGAAGAATCCAGCTGTGGACTCGAGCACTTGTGTTTGGTTTCCACCCCAAGCCCAGTGTGAACGAAGCTTGACAAATTGTTATCTCTTTGTCTCCTATCTATAAAGTGCTGAAGTGCTTTGGCAGCCTCAGGGTAATTACTGCAATGTGTGGTGTTTGTTCATGGCTGTGGTCTCTGGTAAAAAGCAGGAGAAGGACCTTTGGATGAAGTGTCTTCACAAAAAAAGTTGCTTCATCCTCAGCCCTGCTGGTTCTACATAAGTGGCAAAGCCAATGCAGAGAATTAAGGCATTTTACCTCTAGCAAGTTGGAAACTGTCATTTGTTAGTGTTTCCTCCAGGCTCAGAAGCCCAACAATAACAGCTCTAGATTGGCTTGGGTTCAGCCTCAAAGCACTGGCCAAGTTGTGACAGCACATTGCCTCCTCAAAGGCAAAGAAGATAGATGTGTGTGGAAAACGTCCCAGCTGTGGGATTGCTTGGCACAGTTTACCAGAAATCACCTAAAGTAAATTCTCTGTTTAAAAAAGAGTAATTTTTTTTTCTCTCATGCACTTCTGGATGACAGTTTTGTGACTCAGGAGATGCAGAACAGGTCTGTGATGGACTGGACAGCTTGGTAGGGCTTTTATCTACCTTTGAATCCAAGATGTTCTGACACTGAAGAGTCAAAGTGTGCTGTAAATAACTGGGATGAGGGAATGAGCAGGGTCTGAGTATTTTTCCCTCTGAAAAAACTGTAACTTTTAATTAGAGCAGCTGACCTAAGAATACAATCATGTCTGTGAAAAATATTACAACAGTGTAATATTCACTTTCAAGGAATTTGTTGTCCAGAAACTCTATTTCAGATAGTGCTAAAATTGTTTGGAGGTGCAAGTAACCCATATGTATCTGAGATTCACTGTTGTACTTGTGAGAACATGAACCACAGCAGGTATTTGTGGGATTTACAGGGATCTTTTACAATGGGCTTTAGTAAGGGGTTTTTTACTGGTCCTAGATTTGTGGTTGGCACCAAACTGTTGGGAGAGTCTCACCATGAGACTTGCAACATTCGGATAAAACATCAAGCCCATGTTAAGTGGTTTTCCCAGCTAAATTAAAGATCATTGTGGCATATTTTCAGGAGACAGGCAAGCACCTCTCCATCCTGTTTTCACATTGGGAGGCTCCCCCAGCAGGCTGTGAGCTCCAAGGCTGGACAGGAGCCCTTGCAAGCACAGAAGGACAGCTCTGTGTGCCCACTCTGCCGGGGAGAGCCGCACTGGCACCGATCGCGTGCGAGGGGAAGCACAACCATGCAGAACAAAGCAGCTGAACAGCCCACACAGACCTTGGAGACGCCAGAACACTTCAGCAGCCAATGTTTTCATGAGGATTAGGCTGGTGGTTTGATAAAGCACATACAAGAGCCATTGTGTGCTATCGGCGCACAGAAACAGTGATGTGCTAATGGGCAATGAAAGGCAGCTGCAGTGACTCTTCAGATGCCCCAGGATCTGATGACAAGTGTGCTCACTCAGAGCCCTCCAACAAAGTCACTGGTGGGTTGTGGTATTCCCTCTGTGGGCACTGCAGTGGGATGGGGCCACGGCTGGCAGATGGACTGGCCACAGCTGATGGGAAACCCTACAAGGGCTCCAGCGTGGAGCGAAGAAGAAACGAGAGACATGGGCAGAAACTGTTAAATAAACAGGGATTATGCTTTAGATATTTTTCTTTCATTTTGATTTATGGCAGCTGCACAGCTAAATCTACATAAATTAATCTTGCCTAATACAAACAGAGTGGTTTATCCCATGAGAGAAGGTGGTGCTCGGGGAGGGATGGAGTGTGACAGCATGGGGACTCCAGGCTGGGAATGTTTCTTGCTTTTTGTGAGCTTGGGATGCTTGCTCTGCTGTTGGGAATGGTGGTATAAAAAGTTTGCTGTTCAAAGCATGGAAGTCCTGTCCCAGACCTATAAGTCTTGGAGAGGATGAGAGAGGAAAGGGCTTGATATGAGCAACATATTCCCTACTGCAGCTGCTTGTGTTGGGTGCACCCAAGGGAGTTAGTGGCTTTTTGTGTTGGCCTGGTCAGACCTTTTGTGTGGGTTTTAACACCAATTCCTGGCTAGATACAAGGATTTTGTAGGCACGTGCCAAAAGGAAAAACTGAAAGTTATTTTCCCCGACTGCAGATTAAACCAAAAAATTTTGGTTTGGGTTTTGGTCATAGCAGAATCAGAGCTTCAGCTGTACGTCTCTGATACGTCTCATGTGCTGAGATCCTTCCTCCTGGGCTGAGCAGAGTAAATCCAGACTGACATCTACAAGCAGGTCTCCAGGGCTGTCCTTTCCCAGCCAGGTGTTTTTGGTGTAGAGGAAATGAGGAGCTGCAGCATTGGGAAGCAGCTGTAGGAATTAGCTCTCTGAAGCAGTAAATCCATAGTCCTGCTACTTATGAGTACTGCAGGGAGGATTTTCACTCTGTTTTGAGCCACTGGCTTTGCTAGTGAGGGAAATAAAGCTTAGCAGCTTTCCTACAAGCTGTGGCTTGAACTCTCAAATGAAAAAATAGCTTATTTAATTTTTTTTTATACTGCTCTTAACATACCCTTTACAAGAACAAAAATCTGCCTCCTTTGAAAATGACACTGGGGTATTGCATCTGCTGCACAAACACAGTAATAAGTTCCATATTTAGGTCTCAGCAAAAACCCATGGGCTGTTGTGTTTTCTTCTTTCCCGTGTTTCAAATATCTGTGTGCTCCACCGTGGTGTGTCTAGTCCCACTTGAAAGCTTTAATGGTGTCTCAGGGAGGAATGTGGAACGATTTTTGCTTTGTAATGAGGTTAAAACCCATGCACACAAATTATTTAGTGTTAAATGTAGAAGAGGAAGATAATACTACATGAAGAACGACCAAAGCTTGTGCTACAGGGGGAAAGGGAAGGTGTTACTGGTTAAAAAGAAAAGGGTGAAACTTTGATCTTTCCAAACAGTTCCTGATGGTGCAAATCATCAGGGCTACTGAGTTACACACAGGCATTCCCCGAGCCTGAGCTGTGGGGGGTGATGGCCGATGTGTGCAGGCAGCTGAGCGGCACCGCCTGTGAAATGAGAGCCCAGCTCTGAGCAGCATCTGGAGACTTGAAAAATCAGATGGGTGAAACTGGACCCCTGGCAGTGTCACACTGGGGTGCAGGGGGCTGGGCAGCACTGCCTCTGCAGCCTCTTGGCTCACTACTAAACACCAAAGCAGCCTCTGAAGGGAAAATGCTCAAGGGATGCTCATATTGATTTTTAAAGTGTTAGTCACTACGAGAAAGGGAGCAACTTCCACATTGAGATAAATCCTATGCAGAAGGGAAGCTCTGTGTTGACAGCAGATAAAATTATCTCTTCAGATTACTTTCTAGCTGACTCTTTCAATCACTGCAGTGTTCTTTTAAACTGAGCAGTTACAAACTCCAAATTATTGTTCCTTTATAGGATTCTTCACTCTAATGTGCCACCTCCTTAGGCTTGGAAAGTTTTTCTTCTTTAAACTCAGCAGTAGCAGGCAATAAGGATTTCTGGGAAAAAAGGGCTGTGGTGGATCCCCTGATAATGAGGATTTGCTGCCAGTAACTTGCTGCTTCTGAACTCCTTTGGCTTGGGACAGGAGTTCATTTCTGCTCTGGCTGGGAAATCAAGCAGGTCATTCCCACAGATGAGTGCACTCTGTACACTTTTCAGGCATGATGTCTGTCATTGATATGACCAAATGGGGGAATTTTCTGTATTTCCTGTGAACAGCAGATAGAAAACTTCCTATTCATTTGGATTTGGGGAGCACATGGCAGCTTGGTGGGCTGGGGCAGGGTCCCATGGCTGGGACATGGAGCTGGGGGTTTGAAAAGCTGGGTTCACATCTCACTGTGGGATCAGGCACAGAGTGTAGGTTGTAATATCTCTGTGAATCCATTGCTGTCTGAGAGTAAAAAAACCCCAACCAAATCACATAAATACTACATTGTGAGAGCTGCACTTCCACAAGGGCACGTGAAGATCCTCATTAGTGTTACAAGTGGTAATTAGTGCTGAAATTCACCACTCACCTGGAGTTGCAATTACCTACTGATGATGCAAGTGACCTTTCCCTGCTTTTGAGCAGCCTGTGTCATAGAGCCTGGATCAGAATATGCCAAGGCAGGCATCAATCTGTTCTTAACCTAACCCAGGGCACAAGAATCTCTGCTGGAAATGGGTCTTCAAGTAATCTTTTGGCAGTTTGGCAAAAGAGGGAGAGCGTGTTAAATCTCACATTACACAACCTACCATTCTACTTACTGAATCATCTGCTACTTTAGTCACTTCTTGGAAAGGAAGCTGCTATTTTTCTTTACTGGGTGCTTAGCAGAGGTTCAAATACTACCAAAATTATGGAAACATTTTTCCTGTGTGACTCCTGGTATTTCGTAAGCAGCACCAGTTTTCTCATGAGACTGCTCTCATTAGGGCCGTTACCTTGGATAATAATGAATATTTTGGGTTCCTGGGGTTGTAACTGGATGTTAGTGTAGTTACAGGATCAAATTCCTCATTTATTTTTGTGTAGAAACAATGGAATCTGTTAAACTTCACTGGTCCCAGCACATGGTTAGTACCTCGGTTTACTACAATGTCTTGTGAAGAAGATTTGGTTTTATGATGCATTTGAAACTTGCAAGAGACCAAAAGATTCTTCAAAACTGATAGTTGAAAACCTAAAGGAAATCATAATTCTACAGTGCTTTATTCCCATCGGGGCACTGAGATATTTCATGTCTGACCTGTGCACTCTATTTTTATTTTACAAACAACAGGCTATCAACCACGACTGATATGTAAGACTGGAATAGAGGTAAAAGACTGATGGATTAGTGCTTCCCTTCCCCTTTGGAAGCCTTAGAGACTGGAATATTGCAGTAAAAGCACAGAAGGTAGTGTCTTGTAAGACAGTGTTGGGAGTTGGAAAGCCTTTCTAGGGATGAAAGGTCAAAAGCTGGTGCTCAGAGGCAGGGCATCAGGGCAAGTGTCATACAGACATTCTTGAGAAGCCTCCACAACTTCAAAGTCCAGACAACTGGGTGTTTGTGCCAGAGGGTCACTTCCTCTATGAATTGCTAAGATGCATTAAGAAACTCTTTGGAGAAATTCATGGTACAGCGCCAGAAGTTTAATACTCACAGGGTCACCTTTGTTGTTTGGTTTGGTTTTTTGTGCTCCTTATAAAAATATTTTGGGAAGAGAAATACTGCTTTTCAGGATCTTGTTTTTACTTGAGTTTTTGCAGCCCCTGGTAATACCTTGCAAGTCTTTATTCTTTCATGCAGAGATAGTGTTAGATTTGTTTATTTTATAATCACATCACATTGGAATGTTTTATTCCTGATTTGTAATTAAATCTTGCATTTGTTTCTCAGCTCATTGCTCACCCTGCAGCCTGTGCATAGGTGTGTAGCTGGGAACAGCAGAGTGGCAGGAGGGAAGGAAGGGCAGAGAGTGGGTGATTTTCTCCATGGTCCTGGAGGGCAGCAGGGAAAGGGGTCTGGGAGGAGCCTTGCCTTGGATGTGCCAGTATCACAGATAATTGTGTCAAACACCAGGTTTTTCACCAACTTTGCCTCGTGCTTTCTGTGTCAGGGACAGTGCAGTGTCACTATAGAAGATATTCCCTGTTTTATTATCATTTGGACAGCAGCAGCTACTTGAATTCCCAGCCTAGCAGTGAAGAGAACAGAACCAGTTCTTATTTCTCAATAAGTGGGAGTTGGGAGCAATAAAACCAGGCCTGTTGTTTAAGGGCTTGGCTTAGCCCAGCTGGCATTTATGACTGCAGACAACAGGATCGCTTGTTGAGGGTGCTTATTTTAGACTAACATTTTTGTGGGGATAAATTGTCTTTGTCCCTTCTGCCCCCACTTAGATGCTTGCTGATATTGTGATTTTAATAGCTGGGATGCCACAGCATGGCTTGTGAGCACGAGCATGTGCATGAGCTTGTCTTGCACTGCTTTGGGCAACTCTCTGAAAGCACCCACACCTGCTGTTCCCATGGTACCTGTAATTCTGGAGTGTGAAAAAGCAATTTGGAAGGAAACTGTCACTGAGGAGAAAGCCCAGTGCCTCCCATCCTATTCTAACCTTGAAAGTTTGCTGCATTTGCCAGCTACTGAGCTTGTTTTATGAGCAGTACGTAGATCTGATGGAATTCTTTTGAGAAATCTCACATTCATCTGCACTTGTGCAGCTTTCCAAGAACTGTCATGTTGGCAGATTCTCTGAGACTTGTTCAGATTTAAGCTAGACCAAGCTTGCAGGAGGATGTTATTTTCTACAAGAGCTGTGCAAGCAGATTTGAAATGAGTTTAAATTCTTTTTTTTTAAGTTAAAGAAATCCACCTGTCCCTGGAAAAGGGAGAATACAAACCCCTTTGCCAGTAGCCTCCTTATTTGGTGTTTTGCACTTCCCAGCAGTCCAATCTGGACCAGCAAATGCTTTCTTTATAGGGCAAACATTTCCTGTTGTGATTTGGGTTAAGTGTGCAGCAGTCCCTGGAGCACACCCAAGAGCTGCAAGGAGCCCCTGTGAGGGGAGGATTGGTGACTTCTCCTTTGCCCACTGCCGTGGCTCTGTGTGCCCTGCATCCCATCAGCAGTGCTCCCGTGGGATCAGCCTCCAGCCTTTTCCTTCCAAGGGTGGTGGGATGCCTGTAACCCTGATGTCTGGCAGGTTTGCTCTCTGTGCTCCAGCTGAGTCTATCCAGAGACTCTTTCAGCCCTGCTCAGGTCTGTGGCAGAGCAGAAAACAGTTCCCTGCCTGAAGCTGCTGGGCTGCCATGCAGCCTGGGAGAAGATCTGCCCCACATTGCTTTCTTTAAACTGGAACTTAGTTGAATTATGTGGTTTTCTGACCCTCTTTCTAAATTTTAGAGCAGCTCTAGAGTCCGCAATGTTTCAGTAGCTTCATGAGAGAGAAATCAACTTTTTGGCAAACAAGTCAAAACCTTTTGTGTGTGGTGAGGATTCTGTTCTATCTTAAATGGGCCATTTTAAGTCTATTGGTGAGACAGAAATAATTTCAAGATTGATGGTAAATCTTGCCCCTGCAGGGAGTATCAGAAGCAGTTAGCATTTTACATACAGTGTAAACAAAAGGATGATCATTAGCCATAATTAGATTTTTATGGGTTTGTAAGATGACTCATGCCCCCTGGAACTTTTGCACAGCGAGCTAAAGACATGCCAGGGTTTAGAAAAGCATGATTGCTCTTTGGCTTGTAAAAACACCAAGCCTGGATGTACAGCTGTTGTGTGTCCTTAGTATTAATAAGACAACTATGTTGTAACCTTTACTCATCCCTTATTCCAGCAAGCTTTCCATGGGATTGAGTAAGAGCTGCAGGATACAGTTTGTGGACCCTGGCTGTCAATGTTAGATTGGGAGGCCAGTGGCAAAAATAGCCAAACTCTGATGTTTCCCCAATTTTTGGGGATGCCAAAGATAGCAGGCTTCTGAGAGGCCACCAAACCTCAGTCCAAGCTTTGAAGTGATGAAAAATATCATCTGTAACAGCAAGTCTTGGCTTTTGGGAAGACCTAAAGCGTGTGGTTTGTTGTGGTTGAGGAGCAAAGCATTCTGTAGGGCACTTTCACAGACAGAGCTGTGGAGAAGTTCCCTCTGAAATTCAGCAGGTGGCTCCTGAGTGTGCCTTGTGAGCCTGTGCCATCAACCTGCGAGGCTTTTACAGCTTCTCACACCTGTCTGCTGGCACAGAGAATACTGTAATGGATAATTCTCATTCACAGGTCTGTTGACATGAGTTTCTACCTTAAATACACAAAAGATACCTGCCTGAAATGCATCTTGCCCTTGAGGTGGCCCCTGAGGCCACTGGCTGTCACTGAGCCCTTCTGGCCCTGGACTGTCACTGCTCTGTGGGACTGGTGGCTTTGGGCACTGTTTTCCCTTGTATTGAATGTACCTTGCTCAGCTTCTCACATTTCTATCCAATACAGAAAATTCTATATGTAAGAGACAGAAAAAGCCTCTTAATGGTGGACAAAATTATTGCATTTTTTTTTCTGAAGAAACCCAGAAAATGTATTAATATGGAACCACCATCCTTCAAAATTACTGCTCCCTCTGGTGTTGTTTTTTTGCACATGGGGACTGTCTCTTCCACAGATATGGAATATTGAGATGGTTTAAATGAAGGTATGCATGTCCTCAAAGGGCTGGGCACATGGATATGTGTAAATAGGGAAACAAGCAAACTGGTTTCACAATGCTGATTTCCTTACTACAAGGTGCAGAGGCTGCAAAGCACAGGGCTCTGACAAAATGCACAAGCTGGCCTAAGATGATGAAGTACTGAGTCTGCTCATGCTGAAATCATATAGATGCTTTGGGATAGATGGTGCTCACTCAAAATTAGGGTTCTGGTTTACCCCTCTTTAAAAGCATATCAATAACACAGCAGCATAAAGCATACTTTATTTAACACTTGTTGGTAATGCTGCCTGTAACTTTAAACTGGGCAAAGCACATCCTAAGAGAGCACAGGAAGAAAATGGCCCTGTGTCATTTGGGGGAAAAAATGAGCAATAAAATTGACTAGCATTTGTACACTTCTAAAATGTGTCATTCTGGAAACCCTCAATCAGAAACGGGAGCTTTGAGGTGCACAGGGTGTGAATTTTCAGTTGTTTTCTTGTCCCTCCTCACCCTCTTGCGCAGGGACTGCCAGGCAGTGCTGCAGGTTGGGAGCCAGATGCCTGAGAGGGGCTCGTGGCTGTTTGCAAGTTTGCTGCTGACTTCAGGACTGGCTGCTGTGCTACCTCGATGGAGACTTTTTTTATTATTTTCTCAACATCTGTTGTGCATTTGTCTATGGCAAGAATTACAATCCCTGAAGGAATTGTTGGCTGATGTATAGATGATGCCAGATGAGGGAAAAGCACCGTTTGGCACATTCCAAATTAAGCAGCTCTCCGTGTATGACACTGTCATTTGGAGATGATTTACACAGCCGTGTTTGCCATCAGGATGTCATCTGCCCTCTCTGCACTGTTGAGCTTCAGGGCTTGGATGCAGCCTGACTACTTAAACACACTGCTGTGATTGGAAACACACCGAGGGGAACGCTGCATGCGCTTGCCTTTTGTTGCAAACGGTTTTATTTCAATGGAAAGCAGAAAGAGTGGAGTCATTTCCCCCCACCCCCCCAGTGCTGATGTCAGGATTTCAAGCCTGACTGCCTGGATGACGAGAGCTGTGGTATTTCCACAGGACACAGCCATTGTCAGGTTTCAATGCGCTCCTGCTAATGCGGAGGGAGAAAACCTCGGACTCCTTCCCAGCTTGTCCAGATGTTTCTGTGTATCAGCATGGGTATCATGCATGTTCTTTCAGCTGCATTTTGTCCTTAGGAGATTTTGTTTTCCATCCTTTCATCTTCATTTTGCATGATGTAAAAATAAGCATGGACAGGTTGTGATGATTAGTCCAGATCCTGTGCTGGTGTAAATCAGCAGAGCTCTGACTTCTACAAGATGGCCAAGTCCATCTCCTCACTGGTTTTTGGCCATGTGTGTTGTAGAGAGGGGTTGTGGGTGGATGTGGTGATGGCTGGACCAGCAGCTCCTCTTCCCTCAGCTGAGCAGCACATGAAGATGTTACTCAGGTTTGGTTAAAATGGGCTTTATCTGTTTTAGAAGCAACAAAATCCCTGATGCTTATTTAATGTTGTGGAAACAGCAAAAAAATATCCAAAAGTTTTTATCCTTTGTCCACAGCGTGGGGCAGAGTTGCAGTCTGCATAGTGACACAGCTGCCCTCTGTAAGAGTTGGCTTTACCACTGAACTCTGCCTGAGGACAGTTTCTTTACTTTCAGCTGTGTATTTGGTGTGCTTAAAATTGTGTGTGCATCCAGAAGACAAATATATCATTCTGTACTTAACTCTAATGGTCTTTCCAAGACCATGAAGTTATTTAATCAGTAATCCTTGCCTACAAATGCTGTCTTTCCACACCAAAACCTTCCAACTAGAGATAAATCCAGTTCTGCAATTTTTTCAGAGAAGTCCTGTTACCCCAGTATATGTCTGCCCTTAGTGAAATATTTGCTGGAGTGAAGCCTATGGCTCTGAGAGGGTGATATTTGTGACTTTCCCCTTCTGTATGACAAGAAAATACAGGCAAATGTAACCTGAACTTAAAGCCAGAGTTCTCTTTGTCTCTTAGGTAGTGTACTGATTTTAAGCTGAAATTAGGACATCTTAGAATTCTGTTGGAAACTTTCTGTGTTTGGTCTGTGGAATCACTCTTTTGAAATGTATAAAGCAAAAATTACATTCTATTCTTGGCACTGTATCAACATTTATATAGCAATGTAAAAGTTTTAAACTGTGAAAGAAATAATCGCCTTCTCTAATCAGCATTTTCAGGGGAAGGCTTATTAAAGCACTGATACATTATCTTAAACTTTTGAGTACTGTTCCTTCCATTTACCAGAACTTGAACTTTCCATAGCTGCTTCGATAAACTTTTCAACAGGGTTCAAAAAACTAACAAACGATCCCATTACACCATACGTTAAAAATCTATTCATCTTATACTAATGAGTTAGTGGACATGCATAAAATAAAAATATCTGTTCCTTTTGCTTTGTTTAAATTGCTACTGTCATATACTTCAGCTCCAAATGATAACACGTGCTTAAAAAAACAAATACATTACTGTTTCATGTTATTTTAAAATGTCTCTGACTTTTTTCAAGTGATTTATATTGTGTTTGTGATTCAAGCATGAAAGTATGCTAAGAGGCCTGGGGAGAGAAAAGTTGCTTTAGAATCAGAGTATTTTGCATACTCTTACCCCAGACCAGTAAAGTAATGAATACCATAAAGAAATTGGAACAGTTTGCTGGTTTTATCTTTAACAAGTTTATTTAAAAGACAATATTTTATAAAATGACAATCAATTTAGTGATGGGAACTAGAACATGGGATGCCTGAGCAATCCTTCTGTATTGCACCTCATTTGCTTCCCCTTGTGGTTTGTTTTTCAGACGTGCAGTTGTAATCTCTTGGAAAAATCAGCTGTGTGTTGCTGTAAGCACGTCCTTCCAATGGAGGCAAATCCTCTGTTTGACAGGCATCTCTGACATTAAACTGCAGTGCAGAAAGAGCACTGACCTTTAAGAAACTCTTCATGGGCACGTGCACTGAATGGAAAGGGCTTTGGGTACAAAAAGCCCTTTTGGCTTGGTTTGGAAGGGAGAGAACAAGAAGCTCCTACAGAGAGATCTCTGTGGTGGGAAATGCTCTTTGGGTGATGTCTGTGCCACAGAGCTCCTGCTGCACCTGGGCTGGGTGGATTAGCTCTCTGATGCCCCTGCTGCACCTGGGCTGGGTGGATTTGCTCTCTGATGCCCCTGCTGCAGTAGCTGTGTGCTGATGTGTTCTGGTGGCCTTCAATGGTCTGATAGGAACAGGTTTGAAGCCCACTCCAACAGCTGATGTCAGCCAACACTTCAATGAGATATCCAGCAAAAGCCAGCCAGTTTCTGTGCTGGAACAGGAGCACGTGTGAAGGGGAGCTACCATGGGAGCAGGGGCTTGACACAGCTCACAGCTGTGACTGTGCATTGTCAAGTTTGTCCCTAGAGATTCCCTGCAGGGAACTGGGTGATTTAGCTCCCTCTGTGTCGTTCAGAGATGCTCTAGGAAGGTGGGAACTGCACAGGGGTGATTGAACTCCTGAGAACACTTCCCAGCCATCACAGTTGTTTAATCCTTTAAATTCTTCAGTGAAGCCCTGTTTTAAATCCTTTTTTTTTTTTTTTAGTCTGGACTCAGCTGTCCAAAAACTACTCCAGATCTTCCGTTGCTTGCAAAACTCCTAATTTTTAACATCATCTCACTCCTGGTCAGTTTAATATTCTCATGCCAACACTGCTCTATAGTTTAAACAAGTTTTTGGAAACAAACTGGGTGTACCTCCCTTATGCTGTGTTTGTAGATGGCAATCTGTCCCATCTGTCTTGGTTTGTCAAGGCTAAGCCTCTTCTGGTCCCTTGGCCAAGGCTGAACCTCCAGAGTCCTGCTCCTCTCTGGCTCCCACTGGCTGAGGAATAAAAGTAGGAACACAAGTTTCAGCTGAAAGCCTTCAGAAGGCAGCACCAGGCCAGGCTTCTCTCTGGACCGTAATTGGCTTAGTTTTATTGTTTCCTGATAACAATTTAAAAAGGCACATGTGAGAAATGTGAGAAAGCAGTTCTGGATCCAAAGGGCTGTCCTGGAAATGAGGCTGGTCTGTGTGTGCTGTGTCCAGGCACTGGTGAAGATGCTGTGGTGTTTCCATGCCCCTCAGGCAGAGATTGTACTGATGTTAATTTGTAGAGAACAAAAGCAAAGTCAGATGTGAGTTTATTTCTTCAGCTCTTTGTGTCTTCAGTGTTAACTCACATTTGAATAACTCAGTAATTCAGAATTATTTTATTTTTATACCTTCACAGTTACCTAATCATACTGATGATTTTTTTAAAAGGATTTTTTAAAATTTGGTTGGTTTCTTGAGGAGGATGTGCAAAAATAATTTGATGCAATTTGTAAACATATCCTTTCCAGAAAATACCTGCAAACATTAGGTTGATGATAGTGTCATGTTTTCCTGAAGACACCTGGGTTTGAAACAGGGCTAGCAAAGTCACAGATGGCCCATTCAGAGGTTTTGCTGAGCTGATTTCTGTCACAGCAGTTGAAATGTTTCTTATGGATTAAGACTACTTTTTTAGCTACGTGGCTGAAAAACAGCCCATCTTAAGAGCACTGTCTTGAAAACCCAGCTGTGTAAATACTTGGGTTCATTTTTCCCTCCTGATTTGTTATTCTTCCCCCACCCCCAGCCCCCTTTGCCGTACCAGATTATTCACTTTTCCTTAGGAGAAGGATCTTTGCAGTTTGAAGTTTCCCGGCATGGAACTCCACAGGGGAGCTTCACTCTCCTTTGCAGCAGAGCCGAGCCCTTGCTGTCACATTGGTCAGAATTAAAACTAAATTATGATCCCTGGAATTTCCTTACCAGATGACCAGATGTCACATGCAGCAACCAGGGCACGGCAGGCAAGCCCAGCACCTGACCACCCAAATCTCTGGGGTGTCATTCCCATTTTCCATAATGAACCTGGGAATTGTGCTGTAGACCTTGCAGATGGAGCTCTCTGAACCTGGGTGTTTGTTTTAGTTTCTATTTTGTTATTAGCTGTGCTGTAATCTATTTTTCAATCTGCTGGAATAATTTGCAGGAAGTCAGTGTGACTTTCTCCAGACCAAGATAAGCAGGAAGATTTTGCTTTCCTCTTTTCTAAGGGCTTTCATTCTGCAGCTTGAGGAATCCAGTGGGTGTTTCTAAGCTTGTAATAAAGTCTTGTCAGTAAAGATTATTGCACTTCAGTAACATCTTAATGGGCCCAGAAAAAGTGTCCATCTAAAGCCAACTAAAGTCCATCTAAAAGTGTTCTCTAGAACTGGAGCTGCTCTTCCAGATTGGACCAAATGATCTTGGTTGACTGCTCCAGCTGTGGCCTGTGACTGATGCTCCTGAGGAATTGTTCTAAAGGCAAATCTAGTCCCTAGCAGGTGATTTACTCATGTCCTTTGGTGGGTTTTTGGTTTTCATTGGTTTGTTGGTTAGTTTTTGGTTTTGTTTTGGTTTTTTTTATATGGACCAGTCTGGATTTGAATCCATATGTAAACTTCAGAGTTGGAAGAAAATGCTGGGAGCAGCACTCCTCCCTCACTGGCTGTTGGATATCCTTATAACTCCAGCTCAGATTTTTCCTTATTTGATACCTGATGCATGCTAATAAGCTTTGGTTTTGTGGCTTTTGTCGTTTTCCATTGCAATTTTTATATTCCATTTTCTATTCAGGGATGCTGTGTTAATAATAAGCCCTGTGGACTATGTGGTTTTCTCTCAATTTCTATTAAATTTTGAGTTACAAATCCTGCAGGAGCTGGACACTGATAGACTTATAGCAGTGTGGATTCATATAACTATATCTTGAATGGGTAATACCTACCCAAACAGCACCTTCCTATGCAGTGCCCTAAGGAATGCATAGTCTTTCTGAGGTACAGAAACATATTAATTTCAGGTTAATGCTCTGAAATTAAACACAGAAATTCTTGTAGAAGGTGGACCAAAGCAGTGTATTCACAACTCTCTGCAAGCATCAGCCACTCAGTTTGCATGCCAGATCTCAAAAGCAGAATCTTTGGTTGGGAAACCCTGGTTCCAGGCTGGGCACATGCCAGCTCAGGGGTTTTTACAGCTACAGCTTAGAAACCACAGGGGTCTGAGGGGTTAGAGTGGGTCTAATGTGAGTTGTAGATGTTCCAGTTCAACATGGGCTGGTTTTAAACCTCAGCTGATGTAGGAACTTGAGAAAGGGGCTCTGTGGGGTCAGTCTCTGATGTGCAGCACTGCTCCCCACCCTCACGTGCTGTGCAGGCTGTGAGTGAGCAGCTTGGAACTCACTGGGATGCTACTGAAATGCACCTTGGGACTATTTAAATTGGTGTTGACTTAGAATAGAAAATAAATGTTTAAAAGGTGTCCAGCTGAGGTTGCAGGGGACTCTTTAAATGGGCTGGAGGAAATTCCTCTGGCCAGAATCTGGCGCAGCTCTTCCCAACCACACATGTGAGTTTTCCCATCTGCCACTTGCAGAAGATGCATCATCCCATGTCTTACTTGCACATTTATTATTCTGCTCAAGATAGCCATGAAAAAACCTTTTAGAAAGTAAGAAAATCAAATTACTATGGCAGGAAAGTGGGACTGAGCCTTATGGCATGGCTTGCTAAGGCTGGAGAAGAGCAGAGCTGAACAGGGGCAGGCTGTGATTACAGGGAAGGATCCTAGCAAAGGTTTTGGACTGCCCCTGTTTTAATTTTGGCTTCTTCCTTCCCTTTCACTAACTTTTCATAACCAACCTGAAGTCAGGAGGGAAGTGACCTTCAGGCTTGTGTCCAAAGGCAGGATTTGTGTGCTGCCTGCTCTGGAGCAGGCTCAGGATGTGTTTTTCCTCCTTCAGCAGAGGAGCTGAGTGGCTTGGCCCGTGCTGAGCTCTCATCCCTGCAGCTTTGCAGGACCTGAGTTACCCTCTGCATCTGCCTGGCACTCACTGCTGTGGGCGCTACATCTGCAGCCAAACAAAAAGATATTGCTTGGGGTTGGGCTGATACTGTCCCATCAGTAGTGATCTGGCACACCCCTTCTGCATTATTACACCTGGACCTTTTTCTGATTTATTTTAATGATCATTAGGCATCTTAGAAGCTTTTTGTCAGTAGGTGTATCCTAAGGAGATGGGAGGCAAAAATACTCACATATTGTTCAGGCTCTACCTACAGGTAAGGAGTGGACATGTTAACTCTTGTCAAAAAAAAACCAAAACTGCTCTGATTTGGAGATAGATGTCAAGCCTATATTTAAATTGATGCTCTGCATGCTTTGTCCCCCATTGAGGGACAATCTGCACTCTGATTTCTAATTTGTTTTTTAATTAGTAGAATTTAATTAAGTGGATTTTTTTTCAAAAAGGCACTGACTTTTACAATAACAAATGAAATAATAGCCTGTAACCACTATCATTCCCTAAGCATAATTTGCAAAAAATACTTACATTAACTAAGTAAATGTGATCTGAATCAGAAAATTATTCTGAGAGACTGTTTTAGCTTAGCTTTGACCAAATTAATGTCAGTCTGGTTAGTGGCTTGATAATAAACATGCTTCTGCTTTCTGAAGCCACTACTGTATAATCTGATTACAGCTGATGTGGCTGGCAGGGAGCCAGCCCCAGCTTGCAGCAGGCTCCTTCCCCACTGGAATGTTCCAATAAAAAGCACAGAATTTGCTTTGAAAGCCACTGGCCAAGGCAGCAGGGCAGGATTCCATCCCAGGCAGAGGCTTTGCTCCCTGCCCTCACTCCTGCCAGGTGATGCCTCTGCTTTAAAGGCTTTTCCTGTCAGCAGGGGCAGAGCAGGGGTGGCAGTGCCATGGGGCTGCTCTGCAGCCAGGGTGACACTCAGGGAGAGGATCTTGTGCCAGATGTGCCTCTCCTCCCCTGTGGGAAGGGCTGCTCTGTCCATCCATCCATCCATCCATCCATCCATCCATCCATCCACCCATCCATCCAGCCTCTGCAGAGGCTGCTGTGGCAATAAAAGGCAGCCACTGCAGTGGAGAATCCTGCAGCATAAGTACAATGTGAATTTTTCCTGTGATAAGCTCCTTTTGAAGCTTAAAAATAAAGTTTTCCAGGGTTTTTTTAAATGCTCTACTCTCTTTCTCTGTAAGGTTCTGCAAAGTGAGTTGGATACCACGAGAGTGGTTTCCTGGGCAAAGCATCATCTCTTCCAGATAAGAAATATTTTTCTTCTTGGCAGCTGGATTGTTCTTAGTGCCTAAACATCTTCAAAGACTGTAAAAAGGGAGACTTGTTATTGTTGTATATCTTTGTCCAAGATGTTTCTCCCTGGATGCTATATTTATACACAGGGTCTGTGTTTTATATTTTCAAAGCTGCTGGCATGAAGGTTAATGTAGGAAATCAGAAATAATATCTTCTGAAGTGGAAGAAACTAGAAATACCTTCACCTGAAGGCAGCCAGTGATGAATAAAAGAGTTTAAATAAAAAAGAAAACAAAAATCCCTTAAAGTTATTCCATGCCACTAATAAATTAGTGAGTTATTTTGGTACTTTAGTGTCTGTGAGCTTTTCTTCCACTGATGGCTTCCCCAAACCTTCTGGAAAAGTTCATGAGAGGTGCAGGGCTGACCAAGCTCACATGCAGTGAAATCCTCCTGGGGCATGGCCCAAGAGCCAGATCCAGACTTACTTAAAGAATGGCAGCTTGTGTGTGTTGGTGGGAGGTTGTTGCAGTTTTGTTTTGTTTGGGATTTGTTTAGGGTTTCTTTTTTAATTAGGGCTGTGGATAATATGGACACAGATGCTTGATGTTGGTCCAGGCTCAGAATTCTTTGAAACTTTTTTGTCAAAACCTTAGAAGTGGAGGTACCTATGGGTGACAAAATACTCTGTGGCTCTGCTTGCTCAGTCCTGCACAGTGTAAAAGGTGGCACCTCTTTTAATGCAGACAGTCATTTGTATGTGTGTGCAGGAGGTGAACTCTATCCCTCTATTATATATTGTGTTGGCTAATAGGAAACAACTGTGCTCTGTTTGCTCACACTCATTACACTAAAATAGATGAACTTTTCATATTCCATCTGAAAGGAATTATGCATAGATGATTGACATGCAAAATGGGAGAAGATTGGGATGAAAAAGAAAATAATGTTGACTTCAAAAAGAACTAATTCTAAAATTGCATTTAATTTTGTTTAATGGATTGCTAAGAAAAGCACCTGAAATAATAATTTCTCATAAACTGTGAATCATTACCGGGTTTTTAATAATGGAGAAAGAGCAGGAACTTGAAAGAATTTCAGGAAAGATAAATTGACTCATAAATGGGATATAAAATAAGGTACCTCATTTTCTAACAGGATTCATCTCAAAATTTTTCGAATGTTTTAAGTGTTCTCTGAAGTGCTGCAGATACTGAAATCCAGGGAGTGTGCTGGTGTTCTGATAAGTTGAAACTAAATGAGGAGGCTTTCTGCAGCTTCAGAGAGGCACTGTAGGTTTATTTTGTATGATACAGAATATGGTCTGCACCAAAGAAGTCTGGATTGTGGAGATATTAACTATTTCTTTGTCAAGATGGGGCAATCTGCCACAAAATTTGGTGGAAAGTCTGTTTTGCCATCCTGTTCTCTGCTTCACATGAGATACAGGAACTGAAAGCAAAGGCTGTCCCAGGCTCTTCAATTCACTGGGATTTGTTGAGGTTTCCAGGACCCAAATGCTGAATGGAGGAGACACAAATCCTTAAAAATTATGGACTTTTGGGTAATTTGTATTTTTTTGCCAAGAGGACATTCAGTGTTTGAGTAAATTCTTCCAGTAGAAATGTTTGCTTAGTTAAGAGGAAAATGAGACATTAGAATACTTTTCCTGCTTCAGTTGTCTTTTTAATGTTTCTGCAAATCTTTTACAGATTTTTTCAACTGGAACCTTTATGGGACCATAAATCATAGTTTCATTGTGTTTCGTCTTTTTGTTTTTATAAATATGTATCACTCGCAAAGCAGACAAACAGCTTCAGGGTTAGTAAAGGCAGAGGGGATGCAGGTTGTTCCAGAGCCATGAATGTTTTTAGTTTATTTGTACTATTGAATTTGAACTTACTTTTCAATAAAACTGGAAAGGAAATGCTATTATTTTCCCTCAAAATTGTGGCAGGAAATGAATTTGCTGTGATTCTGTTTTATCTCTGGAGTTTTTCTGGAGCTTGGACTCCAAGTTCAAACATGTGCTGCTGTCCCGAGCATCATTTCTACCTCGTGTCACTCTGGGCCTTCCTGCTGTGCCTCACGGCAGTTTTGGGGTCATTTATTTCTCAGGGGGTGTTATGACATGGATGAGCACAGAAAAAGGCAGAGACTGGAATATCTGCTTAGTCCAGACATTATTTTTCCAGGTGTGATGTGTAAGGCTCTCTGCATGCAGGTGAGCAAATGCTTGGGCAGCAGATCTGCACTGCCCAAACCTATGAGGATTTTAGCGTGTGATGAGTTTCTGCTCACATCTAGGCAGTGCTGTGCCTCCACAGTAATTTCTGTGGGCCTAATAGGTTGAAAATCCTATTTGAAATGGTGACATGGATGTCTTTGCCCTGCAGATTAAACTACTCCAGCCACAAACTCGTGGAGTAAAGCACAAGTAACTTCTTGTAACAAAAGATGTGCACGTGTGTTTTCTGTTTGTGTGTGCAAGTTCTTCTCTTTTCTGTTTTTTCTTTTTTGTTGTTTCACTTAAATAAAAGTACAATCTGTTTTTTCTGGTTTTCTTTCATTTCCTCCCCAGCACGCCAGGTCTCTGCAGCACTTCTGCCTGCACCTCAGCTGTGCTGGCTCCACACAGGAGACTGTGAGGGAGGTATCAGACTTTTTTCTATGAAATCACCACTGAAGAACACAATTGTAATGCAACTGGAGACACAGGCTCCCCTTGCTTTTCTAAAATACATTTGGCAACTGCAAAGCCAGAGGGTTTCCAGATCCAACAGAGGGTGGGTGTCCTTGCTCAGGAGGTACCAGCAGTTCCCCTGCCTGCCCCCAGACCTCTTTTCTTTTGGGGCATCTCCACTCAACTTGCAAGAAGCAGAATTCTTGGGGCTGGAAGCAATGAAAACAACTTCATGAGCTCCTGGTCTTGACCCTCTTGTCCATTCTGCTCGGTTTCTCCCTGCTCCCTGACAGGATGGGGTTCCAGTCAGTTTGGCTGCCGAATGACTCCGCGTCTGGGGAGGGATTCCTCTGCATGGGCACCGTGCAAACCCGGAGTTCTTGGCCCTGGTTGCCTTTCTGCTCCACCCCAGGCTGGTTGAGCTCTGATTTTGCAAGTGCTTGGCTGTGACGACGTGAGAAATCACGGCAATCCGGGTCTGTTATCTGCTGGAAGAGGGACCTCCCTGCTGCAGCTAATCCCGGGGATGAGACCACCCTTTCTCTTTTGTTTAAAATATTCGAGCTGGGAGATGAATGCAGTGGCATCTTCAGCTCCTGACTGCCTGGCCATGCTCCCCCGGGGAGTCACATAAGAAGTCAGGACCAGTGGCAATAACTGCTCCAGAAATCACAGTGGAGCTGCTGGGAAAGCTCTTCCCCATGCTGGAATCCCAAGGCACTGCCAGTTCCCTGCATAATAATCTGCTCTCACTTGGTTCCAATGAGAATTTGGGCTTGCATGTGTTTTAAAACAGCAGAGCAATGGCTGTTTTCCTCTCTTTTTGCATGGATCTGTGAAACAAGGAGCTGTAGGACTTTGAGGGTGAAGATTGGGTTTTAGTTCTGGGTTCCTGTAGCATCAGGTGTCCCAATGCTCAGAGGTGTGGCTGCTGCTCATAGGATACAACTACAAAAAAAAGCCAGAAAAGGGCCATCCTTCTCAGTGTGAAGCTGAGAGATTTTTGTACTTTTGTGCCTCTTTCAGACATTGGAGGTGGCTGTGGACATCCCTGTTCACTGTTGCCACACATCAGTTGCACGTCAGCACAAAGGGGTGTGTGGCTGTGCTGGTGGTATTGACTGGAGGTTTTCCACCACTGTGATTTTCCTTTTTTTTAAAGCCAGCTGCTGCTGGGGGGGCTCTGTGTGCGTGTCTGCATGTTGTGGAATTGCAGAGGATTTCGGGTTCTGTTTTTTAGCAGACTCGTAAAATTCTAGCAGGGTCTTTAACGTGGTGTGTACTCGTAGCACTGCTGCTCCACAGCTGTATGCTTATTGAAATGTTTTATTATTTCAATAACATTTTGAAAGGGATGTTTCCCTCCCAGCTTGAGGGAAGAAAATTTAATCCCCTTTCAGTTGCCTCATGGCTATGGGACTAAAACCGATGTGCTCAGACCTCATCTGAAAAGAGTTCATTGCCTGAGCCTGGTGATTCTGCAAAGAGTAGGAGACGTGTGTCTCAGCAGATATCCTTTGCAAAGGCCAGTTTTATGGGTCTATTTTGCTCAATGTGAGATGATTCTTGTGAATATAAAGACTTTCTTCCCAGAAATCTTAAGAGATTTGTGCTGCCTGGCTCTGTGCTGATATCTGTTCTAGCAGGAAGCAGCAACAGGTAATGTATTTATGCTACACAACTGCTTAAGAGCAGTTTTTTCCTGGTGATCCTCTGGCTTCTGAAATTATAAATTAGAGATGAATTTGTACCAGCAGATTAAGAAAAAAAAAAAAAAGAAGTACTGAGCTTCTCTGCTTCCTATTGATCGTGATGATATGCACAAAATCCTGATTTTTGATTTTCCTTGTCACCCTGTGGTGCTGCCAGCCTTGTTTCCAGCCTCCCTGCTCTCAGCCTGGGCAGCCTCAGAGCACTGGGATGGTGTCACTGGGGATTTTCTGAGTCATCACAATGTTGGTGGGGCTCTGTGGGTGTTGTGCAAGGAGGGTTTTGCTTTGAAGTCCCTCCTGGCTTATGTTCTGTTGAGCAAACTTGTAGCAGGACCTTGTTTTGTTGCTGTCCTTCTGTGTTGGGTTAGTTTATTCCTGGCTTTGTGTGTCAGAGTGGTGGTTGATGGCTGACATTAAGACCAGGTTTTCTTGTGTGCAGCATTCCCTGTTTGGTGGGAATGGGCACTGAGGTGAAAGCAAGATCAGTTTTCAGTGGTTTATCCACTATTTTTGTCCTTTCTTCTGAAAGGAGGAGTTCCCATGGATGTGAGGAGAGCTTGTACCCTGGGGGTTAGGTTGAGAACTTTCTTCAATCCTGTGCTAAAGCTGGATGTTCTGCTTAAATTTGCTTCCAAAGGCAACACATCCTTCTGGTTTAATACTTACTTGGTGGTGAGGAGTAAGAGGGTTGAGCCAGCAGCCACAGCAGAACAGCTTTGGAGCTGCCCAGCCTGCAGCACAGCCCAGATCTTCAGATCTGTCCTTGGGGCTTGAGAGCTACCAAAAGAAACCAGAAGCTAAGTACATTTATTGAATTTTGTACTCTTTGTGGCTGGAAATGGATTAATTATCTTAAAGCAATAATAAAGAGGTGACTCCACCATGCAGGTCTCCAACAAGATGATGAGGGTGGGCTGGGCTGATGAATTTGGCAGGGAGGGATAGCTGTGCTGCTGTCCAGGAGAGAAAGACAAGGACAGGGTGTGTTGCCCAAGGATGAATGGTTCACTTTGGATGATTTGCAAGTTTTAAATTAACTTAAATATAAAGCTTCCAGAACAGCAGAGGGTTGCTGTTTACAAAATCCAGTTGAGTGGAAAATCCCCAAACAAGGATATCTGAGGTGGGGTGAGCCCCAGAGCCTTCCCAGCGCCAGGAGCCAGTGCTCCAGCTCCTGCCCAGTGTGGGCACTAGAAGAGGGAGGGCTCCCTTTTGTGAGGCTCAGTTGTATGGTGAGCACATGTCCACATTAATGTCTCTTACTGCGGGTATTATGAGCATATTTATCACTATTTAATATTAAGCAGTTGTCATTTGCATTGCTCTCATGCCTCTGAGCTTCAGTCACAAGCTGTGCCCTGTTTTGTCCCAGTTCAGCAGAAGGAGCTGCCAAGGAGCCCATCCAAGCTGCCATCGTGGGTGCCCTTCACTGAGCCCTTCCCAAAATACCCTAAATAAACCCAGAGCAGAGGCAGGGCTGCTGATAGCATGGAAACGTGCAGTTCTGCAATTATGGAGTGCAGATCATGGGATAAACTGTTTGAGAGGGCTCCAGAAATGTTTCCTTATCTTTTAGTAACAGATTGCAGCTTTGTTTTCTGAAATGGATTCTGAGAGGGATGGTTAAAGAATAGGGTGAATTTAAAAGCATATGTTTTACTCCCTTGCCCCCCCTCCCCAACCCCAAACCCACTCAAAAAACAAGCCAAAAAAGCTCCCATAAAAACTCCAAACCAAAGAAATAAAATCCCATCCCTCATTAGGTTATTCATGAGGCAGAGCACAAAGGAAGGAGAGGCTAAAGACCACTTAGGTTGACTTTTAGCTCTTCCCTTGCTTGACTTCTTCCCTCACCCCACCATCCCCAGCAACACTTGAGGGAAAAAATGCCCAAGGTGTGGACTTGATGACAGAATGTGGATCCTTTTGTTTGGTGCTGAGCATGGGGTTTTGTGAGTGAGCCAAAGGATTAATGAAATAAGTTCTTATAGACACTGAAAAATGACTTGATTGCCAAGAAACTGTCGTCCTAATGAACTTGGGTAGTCTGTTTGTTGGAGACACCAGAAAATGGAAATGGGCTTGCATGGCTTTATTATATTCAAAAATAGACTTTAACTAGAACATTCTGTATTCTTTCCTGTTTGAGTAAAAACAGGGGCTGATAGAAGTTGAAAGCAGCAGATAAACTGATGTGGAGACACATATGGCTTGAAGCTAGTGTTTGAAAAGCAAGGAAACCATAATCAGCTGAAGGTAAAAAGAAAAATGTTCCTAGTAAAGAGCCCTGTTCTCAAGGCATCGCTTCATGTTGGTATGAAGACAACTTTCGATTAAGTCCAGATAATTTTTTTTTAATGTGTACCTCATGCAGAATGGATGTTTGTCACTGTCCATCTTTGTTACTAGGGAGGAAGGAATGTGGGAGCAAGCTGCTGCTCAAGCTTTTGGGGCCCTAATGCCAGAAATCAGTTCAATGTGGTCATTTTATGAGAATGCTCTCAACAGCCCATGTGCTGCTTGGATTTTTTAGTCAAAAATAGACACATTTCATTCAGAATCAGAACTGTAAGATGGGAGGGAAAATTCAGTTTTCTCTCTAAAGATGGCTTTTTCTAGGGGTGTTCAGTGGTTCTGGGAAAGAGCTCAGTGAAGTATCTTAGATTTGCAGGAGCAGGAAAGACCCATAGTGATGGGTTAATGTGATATACATCACATCTTCCCTGGTCTTTCCTCCTCTGGCAAATCCAAATCATCCAGCACAAAGACTTGGCTGGATCTCTGCTGGGAGGATGTTGAACAATGGTTACTTGTGGCTCATTCCTCTCCTGGAATATTGTTGATATTTACTGAGATCTTGCATATCCACATAGTGAAGAGCAGGATGTCTGCATAAATATGTTGTCTGCCTTGGACACTTTTTATTTTAAAAGAAAAGAAGGAAAACATCTTCCACAAAACTGAGAACACTTCCAACTTTAATACTGGTTTTGATTGGAAAATGCAAATTCTGGTGTTGAATTATTGACTATTTTATTTTTAAGTCAAAGATTTTACTGGGAAATACCCCTGCTTTCTGTGTGGTACCTGAGCCTCTGTGCTTTGGGCAAGGCAATGATTGTGGTCTCAGTTTCCTGTGACAGAAGTGCCACCTAAAACAATGCTGGCCTTTTATGGATGCTTTGAGTGTCAGAAGCAGTGTCATAACACTGACAAATCAGCAGAATGATACAGAATTATTTCACATACAGGATTAGAAATAAAAATACTGTGTAGTTTTGGTTTTTCATAATTATTTGCCCTTAGTTTTCAGCAATCAAATCAGAGTATATAAAACAAAGGCAGTTGCAGAAGATTGACTGCAAATGAGTAACTTACTTGCTTTCAAGGTTTTTGTGTATAGAATTTAATTAGTAGGGAATATATTTTTTAAATAAGTGATTATTAAAGGTACCCAGCAAAAGAACATGTAAATGGGTGAACAGAGCAGTACAAGCATTCCAGGTGGTCCCCAGGATAGATAGGAGAGTTGTCTGCTGAAATGAAAATCAAAAAACTTGACATTATTCCTGACCATAACTGCTAATACTGGGTAAACATCTCACGTGTTTAGGAGTTGCATTGCCTATATGTAAAATATGAATAACAATATTGTATAAATGTTCTTTGATCTCTTCCCATGAAAAGTTCTCTGGAAATTCCAAGAATTTAATATTAAATGCTAGATTTAACCTTTGCAAATTGAGCCTAAGTTACTTATAGGTATCCTTTAAGTTTTAAGTAAAATATTTATTTGGCACAGTTAATGCTTTCTACTGTGGTCAAATATGAGTGGTAAAAATAAAGCAAGTTCTATAAGCAGCAGTGATTAAACACAAATTTAATCTCTGCATTCCTACAGTATGTTCAGAGGAGATTACAAATGCCATGATCCAAGGAATAATGCAGTAATGTGGTCTTGGTGACTGCTCTGGAGTTGTTCTGAGGCAGGACTTGTGGCTGTGACTGTATAGCACTGGAAGAGAGAGCTGTCCCAACATGAGAAAGGAATTGAAATGGTAATTCTCCAAGTCAAACAAAGAATTGATTGGTTATTGCTGGTTTAACCATCATAAAATGTAAGTCAAGAAGGATACCGCAATTCAGGCTTTGGCACCTCACCTTGTCTCATTTGAACTCATGTGTTCCTTGATTCCCTGCCATCAATCTCCTCTTTAGGAACTGCAAGCTGAAGTTAATGGCTTTCATCATAACAGCAATGAAAATACCATTTACCTATTAAAAATGCTCAGCAGGGAAATACTCAAGAATGATGCCTTGTGCTCCAGGCTATTCATCCAGTTTGATGAAATCTCAATTTTTCGTTATGCCTGTGTGTATGCAGACATTCTGCAAGGCTTTGAGCTGTCCATTTTGGAGTGTGATTAATTTGTGTCCACACCAGACAGCTTGTTGTGCATTAAGCCCTGCCAGCCAACAGATAATTTTTCTAGCATTTAAACCAATTTATGGTCTAGCTGACGTGCTCATTGTTCCCCTAAACCTGGCCAGTCAGCACCTTCTCCACCACAGAGCAGGAAATTAATCTTTGCAGTTATTTCACTCCATCAGCTGTACCTGCTGCATGCAATTGTGGAGGAATCTGGCAAAGTTTCAGAGCTACATCCTCAAACTGTGTTCATGATAGCTGCCAGTATTCCTCCCTTCCCTTTCCTGGACCATGCCCTGAGGCACCCTCTGTTCTCCCACCCAGCTGGGTGGAACCAGAACACCCAACACCCAGGGGAGGGGGTCTGGCTGTCCTTTGTACAACCCAGGAGGGAGCATCTGAGGTTGCTGAGATTGAGGAGACAGCAAATCCATGCCTGTGTGATCTGAAGACTCATCTTCAATCTTCTGCTGCTGACTTTGTTAACTTGGGCTATTAAACATAAGAAAGACTTGGAAGGTACCAGCTTAGCTCCTTGGTTATGTCCCTGGTTTAGGACATGGGCACAGATGTAATTAGGTTCAAACTTCATCAGAGCGAAGAGAAAAATTGCAAATTATCCAAAATGTGTACTTTTACCTGCCTGTTCATATGAATGATTTACAAAAAGAAGCTCCTGTGTTGATTGTGGTGTGCTGCTGCAATTGTTGCTCTTAAGAGATGAAAAAACAAATTGAGGAGGAATTGGGATGGAAACTCAGTTCGAATTTTCCTTAACAAAGAGTGCAGTAAGACTGGCACAAAACCAGCTCTGTACCCAAACCCCTGTAAGTTAAACCCCCATTTGCAGAGGAAAGGTGGAGCTGAGCCTTGTATGTAGCCCTACAGGGTTTTGATGTGCTGCTCTGCCAAAGCCTCCCTGGGACTCTCACTTCAGTATTCCCAATATCTACCTGTGTCCTTGCCCTGGAAGGAGTCCTGGACCTGATACATGGTTTGAGCTAGTGATTGTTTTATGACAGCTCTTTGCTTAAAATGAAAGCTTGGAATTCACGGGTTGGCTTACACTTTGCATGACTGTGGAAGGCGGTTTGATTTGTTTTTTTAATTTTCAGGGATTGTGGAGACAGAGCTATCATGTAGAGAAATTCTCAGCAGAAAATGGGATGCATCAAAAAGATGCGGGGAGATAAATTTCAAGCAATCCAAAATTAATTCTGAGATCCCAAGGATTTCTCACTAAGTGACCAGCACTTTGCTGAAATGCCAGCGTCGTTTTTCATTCCAATTTTGTTTTCTCTCTGAGCCATATCTATTGCCTTTGAAGTAGCTACAGCTGAGGCCAGAATTTGTAAATGCTGGGAAACCAGCAGTTCAGAGCAAGGAAGAACCTTTGTAGTCTGTTCGCAGGCAGGGCAACAGAGTAGGAAAATATTTTTTTAAATTAATATTTTATTTCCAAGCCTCCAGCATTTGATCCTGAGCTTCAGTCTTGTTGCACTAAAATGCGTGGTGCAATCTTAAAAGTCAGTTTGCCCAGGGGCAAAGACCTTCCTGGTCAAAGAGACATGGCAGGGAGAGTGTCCTCCATGCTCCTGAACTGCCAAATGATTTAGGTTAAGTCATGGATTATGTCTTGACTGGCTTTAAAATGCAACATATTGTCTCCTCCAGAAGTTGTGCTGGTTAATTTGAACTGTGGTTATTGTCAGGAAATCAAGCCTTGGTTAAAATGTGTGCAGCATTTCCATGGACTGACTTAGAGGTCTAAAATTAGGAACTGTGAGCATTAAGACTATATTCAATATAACATGTGCTTGTTGGGATTGCCATTGGTGTGTTGAAGCTTCTCCATGTTCCCAGTCCTTAACTTCATGGGCACAACTGCTAAACTGGAAAAAACTTTGGTTATATTGATATATATTGATACAATTCCTATTACCATATGAATTTCAGCCCATGGCATAGGAAGAACTAGTGAGTATTGCGAGCCATGTTGAAAAATAAAGATAATTAAATCTTGTATAACAGAAGTTGGTATTACATAGCACAGCTCCTGCCATGAGAGTGCTGCTGTTGCAAGCAGAAGATGAAAATCCAGGGGTTTAAAGACAATTGCATTTTACTGTGATCTTTACATGTTCCTTTGCATGAATTTCAAAAGAAAAGACAAAAAAAAATCAAATACAGAAGAGTCTGGATGTCATCTGGAATTTATTTGACCTGTTACATTGGTTCTAAAAGAAATAATAAACAAATAAACAAATAAAACTTTTTTCTAAGATAAAAAAGACACTTAATTTAATAACGAGATTAAAAACCAATTTGAAACTTAGTGGGGGAGCTTGCGTGTGGCACAAAAAAGGGAAAG
>NW_005054308.1:4793447-4809332 GCF_000277835.1 Geospiza fortis | reverse complement strand
AAAGAGAACATTTCATTTCAGTGGAGATGCTGCCAGTTCTTTTGGTATGAGCCCTTTGTCCAGGGCATGAAGAAATTCCTGTTGTGATGAGCACTCCACAGCTACAGTGACCTGTGCCCCTCAAGTTAGTGAAGATGGGATCTTTATATGGGGGGTTGGGATGTTTGAATTAAAAACCAGTCATTTTATTGTGGAGGGAATGAAATTGTAAAGACAGTATTCGGAAAGTACATCTTTCTTTACTAGGCAGCCCCAGTGGCCCCCTCGTATTTTAAATCTGTGTGATGATCATCTGGGTTTGTTTTTTAATTAATGACTAGTCTTCTCCAACTTTAAAAAAGTAAGTTTTATTTAGAGCCAAAAGCACAATTTGAGGTAAATAGGAGCTACTGCTTTTCTCAGTAGGAGATTGTCCCAGCTCTCTCCCCATCTCCCCCAACACTTCTCCCTCCCAGAAGTCGCCACCGAAGATCTCTTGGATAAAATGTGCTGCTAGACATAAAACAAGAAAAATATTTGTTTATTCTGCGGCAGACAGCTGTTTAGGATGCTGTGGAGGTCTAAGTATTATAGCAGTTTTGCAGATGTTGTTTGTACGTGACTTTCTCTTGGAAACCATCTGTGTTAGGAAGCACGGAGGGATTCTGTGCATCCCTTGGCAAAGAGAGTTGAGCTCTTTTCCTTCAGCATCTTTGTCCAAGGAATTTGAAGGAGGAGAGAGAGATAGAGGAGCATTACCAATATTTGGTCAAAGTGAGGACCCTTTGGACTTGGGCTGCAAAAAGCTTTTCTGGGCCTGTACTGGGTTATTCAGTGTGTCCAAAGGGGCAGAGAAAAAATCTTCCCTCCTTTCTAGAGAAATGTAGAGTAAACTTCAAGTCATCCCTATGGAAGTGGTGGATAATGCTTGGAAACAGGTCCTTGTTTTTATGCAGAAAAGCTATTTTGAATGGTCTGTGCTGCTGACTTCAAAAGAGCTGGTTTGGTGAGATTAATGTGCAAATCTCCAGAGCACTGTAAGGAAAAGGGGCTCCCCTGGGTGTGATGGCTGTAGGGCAAGGCAGGTTTCTCTCCCGAGGTGGGGATAAACATACACTCACACTCGAGTACTTACATATTTCTGTTAAGATAATTCAGCCAACAAAGCACATAGCCAAGGGTGATAGAAATTGAGGAATGTGGACCTTTTCTTGGCAGTTTGAATCTGGCTTGGAAGCATTTCAGGGGAGGATTACATCTCGCTGCTCGGTGGGTCAGGGTTGGGGTAATCGACGCAGGCAGAGGTTGGGGATGGCTGAGCTGGGGATTAGTGCAGCACCACTGAGAGTCTGGGGCTGCTGTGAATGAGGATGCAGATGAAAATATGTCAAGCATCTTTCATACTGGTCATTTTCAAATGGGCTGTGGTATTTGCAGGAATTTTGAGCCAGTGGAGTGGGGAGGGAAGGATGACAGGGCTGCTACCTGTGCTCAGCACAAGTTTTTACCAGGGATTAGCTGGGAAGTGATGGTGCTCTAGGCTTGTTTGATCCTGTTTTGTTTGCTTTGTGGGTGCTCAAATACCTGAAGTATTATGATGAAATAATAATACTTTTGTGCCCTGACATTGTTTGCTTTGTGAACTTTGTCATTAGTTCACCCAGTTTTGTGCAAGACTTGCATTGTATGCAAATTAATATGGTTAAACAAATGTCAAACACACTTACATATGAGAAAAGTTAATATTTCTCTTGGCAGTCCTGACATCCTTTGTTCCTTATGTGCTGAATTAATTTCTTCTGCTGGCTCTTGCTCTGTGCACATGCCACGAGGTCCGAGGGACTTGCTGAAAGGACTCTGCCTTTCACTGGACAAGGTGGAAATCCCTCTGCTTTGCAAAGTGCATGTCTGAGACATAGCAGCTTCTGCAAATCTTCCAGAGCAAGACAGCAGACCAAAAACACAAGGTAAAATTAAGCAGTTTATAGTATGAAGTTCCCACAAGCAAAACAAAGCCAGCCTTGGCCTGGTGTTTGGGTATTTCTGCATTGCTGGCTGGACTGCGCCAGAGGGTTGGGTCTGGGGTGTGGGATGAGCCCAGAGTGGTGGCTCAGGGCTCCTGTCCCCATTGCCAGGCTGCCATCCATCCACTAGCAGGGTAATCAGCCAGGCCCCAAATGCAGATTGGAATTTCTGGATGCACAGCTCCAAAATCTGGAGTTGATCCACTGTCAACAAGAGCTAAAACCAGAGACAATGCTGGTCCTGCCACACTCAGCATGAGTTTTATCACCTCCTCAGCTCTGGGCAGGAGTTATTCACTTCAGGAATAAAGTGCCTCAGCCATTTCTCAGGTTGTCACAGTGATTCTGCTTAAACATCAATTAAAAGAGGTTCAGGTTCAGGGTTTGTACAGTTGATTCATGGACAGTATGAGCTGCAGGTCTCTGTGGCCCCATACAATGTGTGATTTCAGTGTATATAAGCATAAATATATGTAAGTATCTGAAAGGAGAGTGTCAGGAGGATGGAGCCAGGCTCTTCCTGGTGGTACCAAGTGATGGAATGAGGCAATGGACAGAAACTGATGCACAGGAATGTCCACCTGAACACGAGGAACAACTTCAGTGGGCAGTGATGAGCCCTGGGACAGATTGTGCAGAGAGAATGTGGGGCTCCCTCCCTGGGGATATTTAAGGACTGTCCAAACATAATCCTGTGCCGCGTGCTCTGGGATGGCCCTGCTTGGGCAGGGGTTTGGATCAGATACTGAGGTCGCTTCTGACCTGACCCATTCTGTGATTCCCAAGCACCACCAGTGCAGCCATATGGAAACAACAAAGCAGCACTGGGTTTTCAGTCACTCCAAACTGAGAATTTTATGGGCTTAAGAATGGTTATAATTTCCACAATGCCCAGGGAAGCCAAGCTCCTACAGTGTCCCCATGCTTCTCTCTCCTGGACCTCATCATCACCTCTTCAAACGAGAAAATGCTTTAGAATCATGGAATCACAGAATTGTTGTGGTTAGAAAAGACCTCTGAGATTGAGTCCAACCATTAACCCAGCACTAAACCACGTTCCCAGGTGCCCCATCCACACACCTTTTCAACACTTCTGGGAATGGCAATTCCACTGCTTCCCTGGGCAGCTGTTTCAATGCCTGACCACCCTTTCAATGAATAAGTTTTTCTTGTTATATAATCTGAACTTCCCATGGGGCAGCTTGGGGCCAAACTTTGAGGTTTAAAATGGCTTAAATGAAGGCACTCCCACATCCCAGAGCACATCTGAAGTGGAGTCTGTTGGGCAGGACCAGGGAGATGGGGATGCAGGAGCAGCACTGGAGGAGAAGGGACTGCTCCACACATGTGCATGAAGGTTTTGGGCTGAACCCATCCATTATTCTTGTGTTTATTTCTCGTTCCATCAACTTAAGTTGTGTTTCTGGCATTTGTTTGTTTCCTTTGGGCAGTTATAGTTATATTAGTGTAAATATTTTCTAGTGATTGTCAAGTGTCCAGTTTACATTAGTTGCTTGCAATTTCCTGCTGTAGCTTAAAATATTTTTTTGGAAAAGCATAAAATTACCCTTCCCAAAAGCATCAAACTCTGCCTTTTCAGGCAAAACCCAGACCCCTGAAATTTCAAAGGCACCTTTTCATAATCTGAGAACTGAAAAAAGAGGTGGCATCTACATGATTGAGTGAATTTTCCTTCATGGTTGTAAAATGGTTCAGTAAAATCTGAGTGAGTCACTACAGCCAGAGTTAAGTGACCATGGGAAATTTATGGTCATACTTGAGTTGTTGTTTATCCTTTTGTTCTTACTGCCCATTTCCTATTGAAACTCATTTTTGTTGTCATGTGGGTATATCCAACAGCAGTGTCTTCAAAGCAGGAGCCTTGCATGCCTGCCCTCTGCAAAACTGATAAAAGTCTCCTGGCTGCTGTAACAGTAACAGCACAATAAATGCTTAGAGTGAACTGTGCTGAATATCTGCAATCTGAGACTATATTTTTCTTTTTTTCTCCTTTTCTTCCCCCTCCCTTTGTAAAGGTACTCTTTCCTAACTGATTTCTACAGCTTCCCATTCAGTTTGTGAGCAAGTGAGAGCTGGCTCCTGTCCTGGGCTGCCCTACTTCTGCAAAATTAATTTTTCTTGCAGCAACATGAGGAAAGGCTGGATCTTATTTATTTTACCAAAGTAAATTTTTCAATATGAGAACAATTAATAAATGATTATGGAAAAGAAATTCAGCATTTGTTCCCCAACCTCTATAAGTAAGATAATTACCTTCTCCAGAGGGAATGGAGTTGGCAGTAGTTTCACAGGGAACTGTTGAACTGTTTGACATGTTTTAAATGGTTTACCAAGGAAAATCAGTTTTTAAAGGAAAGGGGCTTGTCAATCATTCAGCTTGTGTTGGGTTGTTGATGTCCCCCTGTCAGTCAGAGCAATAACAGCTTTCAGAGGTGGCTGAGGAGCTGCTGGAGGGAGGGGAGAAGCAGCTGTGATAATTGTGGGGGTGGGGGGGCATTTAAACATCCCTATTTTATACAAGTGACACGTAGTTTCTTGGAGGATCTGATTTATTATTATATGGATTCAGGCAGAATGTTCACAAAATTTACTCTGCTTTATGGTACTGCAGCAAATGTAAACACATATAATTCAAGAGTGCCAGAAGAAATGAAGATGGGAAATAATCTTTGCCAGCAGCAGGAGGGGTTTGGAGAGAGCTGGGAAAAGGAGAGAAGTGGCAGAGTTGCGACTGAGAATAAGTTGGGTTTTTTTATCTCCAAGAGGAAGACTGTTGGTCACTTTTGAGGAAAATAGAGATAAAGCAAAGCCAGGGGTCAGGGGAGACTTGTGCCACGTTGGATGGTGCCCAGCACTGGCCATGGGGAGGGGTCCTGGCGAGCTCCCTGCCTGGGACCCAGGGCACAGGGGCCGTGGGTCTGACCCCTGCAGCAGCCAGCTCCCTCACTCAGCTGGAGCTTGTTTGGGCTCCAAACACAAAGGAGAAGATAAGAAACAGAAACATCAGCAAGAGAGGTTTGACAGCCAAGCTGCGCAGAAACCAGATGTCATTCTTCAGAGCTTGCTTTCACCCGGGAAACTTGGGTTATTGCACCTCTGCCTCGGGGTGAGGGAACATCTCCCTCCCAGAAAAAAGCCTGGTTTAGGACAAGTTTTAGCCATGGTTTCAGTGGGATTCCTGGTTATGGGTCTGTGCAATCACTCCTATGTGTATGGCAGTGATGTGCAGCACAACCTGAGACTCCCACGAGGAGGTTCCTTTGTGGCAGGAGATGCTCCCTGGGGACACAGGGATCTCCAGGGGTTCCCTGCTAGGACAGGATTTCTTGGTCACCACTTCAGTAGAAATCATTGTTCTACTTCAGATTAATTTAGGGTCATTTTTTTCCAAATGCCGAGGACTATGTGGTGTGAATTACCTGTTCTTACTGCATGGCAGCACTGCTCCACAGGCTGCTGGTGAGGGTGGGACTGACTGGGAGCAGCATTAAGACAATGTGGACATGTGCTTGCTTGGGAATTTACTCTGGCTTTGTGGTCTTTCTAATTATCTGGAGAATCCAAACCCAGAATGGATTCTGAGACTGTTGAACAATTTGGGAGGAGGAAATGGGAAATTCTTATCTTAGTTCTACAGAACCATATTTAGTTTCTATAAAACCCTTTGGGATCTACAGGTATTTCTATTCTTAGGGTGGGGATTTTTGGAATCTATAGGTATTTCTGAAGCCTGCTATGTGTGGAAATGTTGGGATTTGGTTTCACCTTCACACTGAGCTTCATTGCCCACTACTCCCTAAATCCCACAAAGTCCTGGCCTGCAACACAAATGGGCTCTGCATTATTCATCTATGGATGCTGTAAATGCTGAAAGGCTTATTATGAATATTGAAGAATATTCAAATTATACCAACAAAATTCTTGGAGGAATCTGCCAGATGTCCCAGAAAATTTTCATCTGTTGGGGAGAAAAAACGCCATCTGAAGCAGTGGTTTGGAAAGCACTGTAATCCTGTGACCCCTACCAGCATTTTCTTTTTTTTTTTCTGCTTTCAGTGTTAAATTCCATCTGCTACACTTCACTATATGGTTAACTGCACTTTCAGAGGCTTCATTTAACTCAATTTCAGAATTCAGTGGCAATATATCTATATTCATGCAAGACTCTCAAGGCTTCTTCTTGAAATACTTTTCGATCCTCAGGTGAAATTACATCCAGGATATCAATAGTGTAAAAATGTATCCTGGAACCAGAAAGCAAAATTGAAAGCAGGATTTGACTTAGTGTGTTGCATTTAAAATTCAGGTCTGATTTCAGTTAGAATCTTGGAAAGATCCAGCAATAGGAATTGTATATTAATCAATGTAAGATGAAGGCCAACCCTGCTGCTTCACTTTGAGGAGAAACCTGCCATTTTTCATTGTCTTTCAAAAACAAGGTAAACTTGGAGGGTTGGCAAAAGTCTTTTCATAGTACCTAGAGCACATGACTAAGAAAATAGTGGTCTATGGGAAAAAAATGCTTATAAAATGATAAAATGCTTCAACCAAGTCTCAAATTAACATATTTGGGAAGTGAAGTCTCACTCACTGATTCTCTTTGGTCCCTTACTGTGCAAAAAGGTCATTCTGTCTCTCCTGGGTCGATATGATCCCCCCACTGCCCTTGTCCTTAACACCAAACCAAAAAAAGTCAGATGCTTCTTGTCCTTCCCTTTCATATTTTTCTGGCTTGGTTTCCTTCTCTCACCATGTTTTGTGCTGTTGTTCCCAAACTTGGACTCTTTAAAATACAAGTGGAAACTGATGGTCTTATCCAAACTTAGTAACATATTGGATAGCTTTGCTCAGAATAATTGCCTCTTTCTTTTCATCTCATCTCAGTGTTTAAAGAGCAACAATACCTCATCTCTGCTAAACCTTTGAACCTTTCCTGGATATCGTTTGGTAAGTTAAATTAGAGATCCAGCATTTGTTTAGCTGAGCTCTAAAAAGCACAAATGACACAATTCAAGTATCCACAGGTAAAAATTTGCACCTTGGGATTGTCAGAAATAATTTAAATTTTCCATTTGATCTTCAAGAGGCTTTTCACTATTAAAAAAGAAAAATTCTGTACACCTCCCACACTGCTGCCTTTCTGTCCTATTGATCCTGCTTTTTTTACTTTAAAATGGGAAAGAATAGGTTTAGCTGCCATGTAAAAATATTTAAAGACCTACTGCTTTACAGGCAACTAAAACTGGAGCTGAAAATGGTCTAGGTACTTCTGAAAGATGCATTTGGGTAATTGGTAATGAACTAAGCATCTGGAAGAAGCAGCTAAGCAAAATCAGTCACTTAATTATGGCTTTTTGAGCTGTTTGCCAGACTGGGGAGCTCAGATAAACCAGACTGGTCATCAAATAAGATACACTGAGTAGGCAAATTACCTGATTAAGCAAATTAGAGTGTTCCTTTTGGTAATCTGTGGGTTTAATGTGCACTTGCAGAGCTCCACACTGTACCTGTGTCTCAGACAGGCATCGGCTCAGGGGTGTGCTTGGAAGCACCTTGTGGTGCATCACATTGGCCCAGAAGAGTTTGGTCCAAAATGAACTTGTTACTGAAACTTTTCCCAGATGTGTGGGCAATAAATCATCCCCTCTTTGCACTTCAGTAGAAACAGCCATTGCCACTGAATTCTGGGCCAGAGCCGGCCAGGAACCCGGCAGGAAGGGCTGTAACAGAGTTTGCCTTTGCAAATTCGTCAGTGTTGGCTCACCCCATTTCACTAATTGCACCTGTTCCCCACCTCTGAGGCATGGCCTGTGCCAGAGAAGTGTCAGCAGGCTCTCTGGTATCTTAACTCTGCTTTTACACACTCTAATACACCTCTTTTTTTAAATTCTGCTTTTCCTGCAGCTGTTCTGTGCTCAGCCCCATTGCCAGCCATGTCCTTTACCATCCACACTCCCAGCCTGGAGTGAGCACCCTTCACCCTGAGCTGATCCTGCAGCCTGGTCCTGCAGGGCTGGGCATGGCCAAAGGGAGCTTCCACGTCTCTGTGGCCAGGTATCTTAGGTTGGAGCTGTCTTGCCTTCCCATGGGAGCTGTGATTAAATTCTGGAGCACTTTTATATTTCATGGGGATGCCCAGAGGCTTGTGCAATTACTGCCTCTACCCAGCCTGAAAGTGCACTTTGACTTTATTCTGTTGTTGTTTTTTTCATTTTTTTTTTTGCTAATCAGTTCCTTTGTATTAGCTATCATGCTCCTGCTTGTTAATTAAATTCAGACTTGGCATGGATTAGCATTATGGATGGAAGCCTAATTCTTTAAATGGATATACAAATGCTGCTCTTCAGTTAGTCATTAATTACTTTTATTTGTTAGAGCTTATGAGTGTGGCCATTTAGGCCTTGTCTGGCAATTTTAACTGCAACTGCCTCAGCTTATTTCTGCTGGAAGCTGTGCAATGTAGGTCAGGTACACAGCAGTAAAAGGGATTATATTGTTTTGATCATTCACACTTGCTACAGGAAACTCCATATTCTTTCTGGGGAGTGAACATGGCTGTAGCACGTGCTGGTTCTGCCTATAGAATGGAAACTGAATTTTTCATAGAGTTCATGTAGTCCTTTGTTGGAAGGAGCTCAGATGGGTGGGAAAGCAAATTGTTTACACACAGTCAATGTGGTGTTTGCCCAAGGTCAGCAGGGAGAGAGGATACTTGTACTTTTAATTATATTCTCAGTTAAAATAAGAAGTTAATTTTAGTGAAAAACAAGACCCAAGTACTTCTAAAGAAATTTAATTTTTTTTTCTCTGCATCTCTTCTGTAAAATTTTTCATCACTGATTTCATTGCATTATCAGGACTCAAATGAGAAACACTGCTTATGAGCAAATATAGCATCTGAATGTGGGCCAGGAATTCCTTTTACAGTATAAGCTTTTGTGTGAAATAAAAGCCAGACAGCTGCTCACAACTTAAGTCTGAGTAAGTGATCTAATACTATTGCTCTGGTCTCAAATTTGAGGCGAAATTGTTTCTTTGCCAAAGACCTTGTGCCAACCTACCTGGTCCCAATTTGTGAGAACAAAGTATATTGTTTCTGCTGCTCTGGGACTGGAATCACTTCATTTGCCTTTTTTTCCACTACAATTTCAGGCCTGACATGAGAAGCTTCCACAAGACTGAGAGTTGATGTCTCACCTCCAGGAGGTGTCCCGAGTAGGAAGGTATCTCCTTGCAAGGCTGCTCTGGCAGGATGTGTAGGGATATTTTAATACACTTGAAGGCTCTTTCTGGCTTTTAATTTACTTCACTATTTTACTCCTCAGATCTTCTATTCTCAATCTTTTTCTTCTGCTTTTGCTGTGCTCTTCATCAGCTGCTCTCCAGGCTTTCCCTGCCTGGAAATACTGCAAAGAAGAGAACTTTTCTAGTTATAAAAAAGACAATTTCCCACAGCATTAGACAGAGACTATTCCTCAAATATATGGTTATGCACTTGCCCTTTCACAAAAGGTTATAATTTCCAAAGAATTTGAGTTGTGCTCTAAATGTACAGCCAGAGCTTAAGTTCCTGTCTGATTTATTGCAAACATATTAGCAGAAGGGAGAAGAAAAATGCAGAGGCCAAGAAATGTCATGTCCTCTCCCATGATGGTGACACCCTTAGCTGTACCCAGAGAAATCACAGAGTGACCCCAGCCTTATTCTTCTTATGGCAAAGCTGAGATTTACTTGTTTATTCTAAAAATTGCTTATTTAATAGAAACTAAAAATGAGGACACTTGAGGCATGTATATGTTATGTGTACAAGTTCTTGTTGTTATTGAATTTTTTTCTACTTAAGAGAGAAGACTTTTTTTTTCTTTTTCCTTGGGTTGGCAAGTCTGCTTGCAGATGGTCTGCTCTCTTTTTGTGGCATATAGGGACTTAGCAGTGCTGGATTAATGGTTGGATTTAATGATCCTAGATGTCTTTTCCAACCTAAATGAGTCTGATTCTTAGATTAACTGCTTGTTGGATAATTGAGGGCAGAATGAATTCACGCATCAATTTAATTTTGAGTGTCTGGGAGGAGGATCACCCACGTCTAACTTCCACCACTTACCTCTGTTGAAGACAGTGTGGGAGTTTCACTGGATATTTTATATTGGGTAAAATTATTTTGAAACAGACAACATTGTTAGCGTCTGTAACTTACAGCTGCTTATTTGTGTGACACTGCTGTCATTGAGATAAAATGATGTGATATTTTTTAGTTTTGCTTTGTACAGCTTTTACTTCTGTTTTACAAGGCTTCATGCACATGGAGGGGACTTGACTGTTTGCATTTTGCTTTGTTCTGTTTCACTAGGATGTGCTTTTTCCCTGTCTTTTGAAGCATATGGCATCATGCAGCCCTGGTCAAGGGTTAATGCAGATAATGGAAGTAGAAATAGCTCCAGAAGCTGACTTCATATTTGCTTGACAGGCTATTCCTGATCTTCTCTCTTTATAGAGATGATGATGCTTGTGGAATAAGGTGCAGAAAACAAGATGGTTCTTACAAAGGTGGAGGAAATGCCTTCTGCATGCAGGAGATTTGGGGTGGAGAGAGGGTTACACAGCAGAAAAATGTTTCTTTTGAAGACCACAGGAGGAAGAGCTTAACGGGTTTTTTAGAGATGCTGAAATAGTCACTTGTAAGTGCAGTGTTGGATGAGTCTGGAAACAGGAGAACTTTGATTTTTATGTTGAATTTGATTTGTAACATAGAAGCAAATTCTCTTGGTGATATTACTGTGATGGTTGTGGGCGTGTTCTTAGGATGTGCTTGGCCCCATCCCTTGGGTGCTTTATGGTTTGCACATGGCAGCTTGGGCTCCCCTTCACAGGAAACTGGGAAACAATGAGGATGGAAAATCCTGCCAGAAGGGGCATTATCCACAGACTGTGTCTGCAAGTGTGGGAATAACATTTACATGCAAAGGATGTGACTTTTTGCTTAGTCTCCAATATATACACTTCTCTATAGTTACTGGGATCTTCCCTAGATAACTGTGTTATTTATCTGCTCTCAAAGCCTTGATTTGCTGGTTTCTCATTTTTCACATATTGGAAATCAGAAAGAGTATTTTATTTTTTTTCTCTGTGGGATCTTGGCTCTGGAATGGCTAATTCTGATTGTAGATAAGACGCATTAGCTTTGAGTACTTCCGTGCTCTGAAGATGCAATTCATCAAAACCCAAGTACTTTGTGTCAGATCTGAATGTTTCACAAGAGATTTTGTAATCCAACATGTCAAACTTGTTTAAATGTGAGATTGCAACTGAAAGCTGAAGAAAGAAATAAGTGCTTCGTTATCTTCCTTACCTTACAGAAGTGTCTTGCAGTTCTTAGGGGAAAAAAAAGGAAATTGTCTTATTCCTGCAAGAAGCACAGAGCTACCTCTTGTTGTAGAGGTGCTCCTGAGATGAGCATCTGCTCCTTGTGTTGGTAAACAAGCTGGTGTTTCATCAGGCAGATGTAGTGATTAGAGCAGAGAAATCATCATCTTCATCTGCTGAATAAATCTATTGCTGGTGACTTCTAGATTCTTCCCAGAGGTGAGTTTGTGTTAGGAATTATTTGAGCAAGAAAAAGACTTCAAGGGTGTCTGTTTGCTGATCTCTTGTTCTGGGCAGCGCTGCTTTGTTATCTAATACTGGAGATAATATAAGGATCATGAATTTCACTCAGATGCAGTGTGAGTTTGGCATAATTTCTGTTGCTCAGTTCTATCACTACATGGATTTCTAGCTTATATCCACAGAAGAAAAATGAGTCTGTGTTCATTTTCCAGATCCATGTTGGTATAGCTATGTCTGACTTGCCTAACCAGTAAGTCTCTGAAAAGATTGTGACCTGAAAGTTTTTTTAAATCTTTCTAAGTGTTTTAAGTGTGCAGGAGCATATGGGGACGATGAACAGAGCTGGTCACTGTTCTCATGAAGAAACATGAAACCAAATACGTGTGCGTGTTTGTGCATAGACACTTTCTGAAAGATGTTCAAAGTTCCCATCTCTGTCCAGGACTTGGACTGAGGCAGCTGTCTCGGTGCAGATGTGGAAAACTGAAATCTGCCATGAAAACTTTTTTACCTTGCATATAGCAGCCCCCACAGCTGCCAAAATATGCATCCTCTTGTTTTAAAAATAGAGGGGGGGTGTGCTGAGAACATCTGCTCCTGCCCTGCAGTGCAGCTGTGCCAGTGTATTATCTGGGAATGGCCTGAGCAAGACTAGCCATAACAAGAGAAGAAAAATCCCATGGTTGATGTAAGTGCAATTGTGGCTTCATTCCAGTCACTTCTTAATTTATAGCTCAAATTCAGTTCATCTTCATGCCCTGCTCACACTCTTGCACACCCACTCACACTCTTGCACACCTGCTCACACTCATGCCCTGCTGACTAAACAAAAGGGCTGTATGCACTTGACAGTTTGAAGAAACTGTCTCTGGGTGTGGGAAAAAAAGAAAAAAATTATTACTTAGGGGTGGAGGGTGGAGAATCCAGAGTATGGAGTGAGTGGCACCATCTTGGTTGTTTTAAATGGAGCAAAATCAGAGCTTTGGTTTCAGTGGGTGTATGTATCATTTCACACTTTGAATGAGCTTGAATTTTGTTTTTATTTCTTTTGCAACAAGTATCCACCCAGGGTAAGAGGGGACTTTTCTGGCTACAGGTAAAAAACACTTAAACACCCTAAATTTCTCCCTGGCCTTGAAACATTTTGTCATCTTGAGCCACTACACCTTGTGTGCAGGCTTTATCCGTGCTGCTGAATGTTAGATTAGGGGCTTGGATTTGCTCTACTGCATCTTGTTGGATCAATTTAAATCTGCACCCTATCCCCTCCTGGATATCCCTTATTTTGGGGGTACCCCCATTTTAGCTTAGCTGTAGGTACAGAAGAGTTTGAGGCTGTAAACCTTTAGTGCTGAGGTCCTGAGGTGCTTTAGTCAAAACAGATTTTGAGTACTGCCCTGTATTAGCCCAACAGCAGCACCAATATTCCAGTTTGGTTCCTGGGGTGGATGTTTTGTTCCCTGAGGTTAAGCACAGCTCCCCAGTGCCCCATGAGGAAGGTGCTTTTGAAGGTCTAAGAATGAAAACCATTTCTTGCTTCTTTTGTACCTTGAAAGCAACTGGATCGGGTATGGAAGTGCAGGGAGCTCTGCCCAGCTAACTACTAGAGGTTGCTTTCTGTGTGGTTTTTGCTAACACATAATGTAGCCCAGGATTTCAGAGAGTTTTTGGGGCACTTGGGCCAAATTTGAAATGAATCTAGATATTCCTTTTTTTTTTCTTTTATTTGGAAAACTTCTGCAGCGTGTAGGTGCTGCGTGTTTCCAATCTGCACCTGGTATTTGCTTTGAATCTTTGGGTCTGTTGGAATCCCAAGCCAGGAAGGTTCATGCAAAGTGTTGTGACCCCAAACTGTTTAATCTCAGATCTGCAGTCTCAGAGCCACAGCCTGACTTGAGTACCTGATGAGTATCAGCTGAGCAAGCATCACAGCATCTGACTCCTGCCCATGAACCATAAACTTTTCCCTCAGGGAACAAGAAAGTAAATTGGCCTTTGTGCAGGAACAGCCAGCTAAGCTGGGGCTGTGGCTTCCTCGTGCTCAATACCAGACCCCACGGTGCTCTGCTGCAAAGTTCTCCTTCCTTCTAAGTGAAGCCATATGAAGAGAAAAAAAAAATCTATTCTTGAGTGGCTGAACCAACCAATTTGTTCAAGCCATTCTTCTGGTTGATTCATTTTTAAGTGAAAAAAATGCTGATATATTGAAAACAACTTGAAAAATGCCAAAAGGGAAGAAGGGGAAACAAGTTAAACCATTTGAAGCTCATAAAAGAAGGAAAAAAAAGCATTTAAGTGCAACCACATGAGTGGTGTAAAATTGGTGTAATACTTAATCCCATGTTAGAGCACAATGTGTTAGATATGAGTTCCTCTAGAAAATGAGGCCCTAAAATAACCTAATATTTATGATTGAGATTTCCCAACATGATCAGCTCACTGTGCTGTGCTTGCAAGGGAAAAAACCCTCTGGTTTACAGATCCACTAAGATAGGTCTTCGTTTCACTTGGCCAAGGTTTTTACTTCAATGCTGTTCTCAACTACTTCTTTGGATCAAAAAAAAAAAAATCCCTGAGAGCCTCAGCAGTACATGGCTTGAAGGAAGAGATGGACCCAGGTTTGTGGGACACCTCTGTGTAAGTGTTCTCAGTGGAAAAGGGTGATGTGTAGGAGAAATGGAAGGGCACAAGCTGGTGCCACAAGTTCATGGTTAAAATGTGCTTCACTGGCAAAACATTTAACAGAGCATTGGTATTCAGCAAGGTTTTGCTGGACTCCCTTTCTTGCTAACACTTTAAACTGAATTGTTCTTGACAAACATTGATTTTACCTTGTGCCAAACAGTAATTTGCCTAGGCAGAAATTTATCCATCCAGCTGAAGGGCTGGGAGGCAGCAATACAGCCTCCCAGCCATGGGAACATGGGTCAAGGAGTAGATTTGGTTTAATTACGGGGATAAAAAGACATTAAACACACATAGTGCCTGTTCTCCTTGGTGTTGATGGATTAGGGTGTCCATTGAGCAGCCCAAATTGCAACGGGTAAATCAGTTCAAACAAAGGTTATTTACTGTACTGTGGACAAGTACATGGGTTTGGCTTTTGACAAAATTTTATGTGAATAATAAAGTGATGTTGATTTTTAATATTTCATTTACTTGCTCACAGTAGATGACATAAGTGGCTGCTACCCAGCAATTGTGAGTGTTTATGATGAACTTTTTACCTTGTTTCTGAGGAGCTATTCTTTAGATACATCCATCATCTCTTCCTCATAATATTTTCAAATAGCAATATATTTCATTCTCTTTCTTTGTCTTTGGGTTACTAAATCTATCATCTTACTGGGAAACTTATGGTATTGTCAGAAGTTGCATATTATGCCCTGGATTAAGGCTGTTTAGTTTGAATGTGACAAGTTGTTTAAAAATACACTGTTATGCTTTGTATTCATTCTCCACTCCAAAACTCTCTCTATAACAATGTAAATAAAGGGCTCCCAGGACTGATACAGTGGGGCTGGCACAGCTAGAAGAAAAGACTCGGCCATTGCCCAATTTACTTTAGTGCAACATGAATCTTAATTCTGTTGAACAAACATCAGACTGCAAGGTCTTGGGAGATGGAGCCATTAGGGAACAGTTTACAGGGAACATTCATCTTCAAGCAAATTCCCAGACCTCCTTAATTTCTTTTGTAGCTTCTTAAAGGGGTTGGAAACAGGAGGTGTAATATGGATTCACTTTATGCCTGGTTCATTAAGCAGTATCTAAAGCTGAGAGCCCAGAATAAGCTAGAAATTGCTACAGTAATAATTTCCAATTGTTCTGAGCATAGATATTATCAATGTGCAGAGTTTGGGGTTGCAGATGGCATTAGTGACTCCTGGGCTGCTCCTCTGTGCTGCCCTCTCTGTGGGAGCTGGGAGTCTCTGTCCTGCTCACCCCCACCTGCACCACAGAATTGACACTTGCAGCTCTTGCCCAAAGTAAGCATTGGGTTTGATATTTTTCCTTTTAATTCCCATCAATTTTTTTTTCTCCTCAGAAGCATTTCCTAACCCAGCTACTGAATAGCAGCAGGATTCTAGATGTGGTTTCCAAAATGCTACTTTTTTTTTTAAATCAAATTGCTTTCAGATAAAAACAGCAAGTAAAACAGATGAAAATGGTTTTTAAATTTTTTCCTCTCCCAATTTTGGTTTATCTCACTTGCCACAAGCAATATCTCTGAAATATATTTGTAATTCCATGT
>NW_005054308.1:4738674-4793417 GCF_000277835.1 Geospiza fortis | reverse complement strand
AGGGAAAGAATTATAAGATCACAAAATGATTTGGGTTGGAAGGGACCTTTAAAGGTCATCTGGTCCAATTCCCCTGCAATGAGCAGGGGCATCTTCAGTTAGGTCAGGCCAATCAAAACTCCATCTAACCTGACTTTGAATGTTTCCAGGGATGGGGTATCTACCCTTGGTGTAGGCAAGAGTCCATTTTTCCCATGTGGTGTGAAGTATTAAGAAATTTCTTAAACTTCTTAAACTGAAAAAAAATCCCAACCTAGTATTAAGATTTATACAGAATCCTTTATTTCTTGCAAGTTTCTCACATTCTCAGTTGAATGGCTCCAACCCAAGCTTTATGTGGGAGCTCTGTGCATCCACCCTTTGATATCAACTCTCCTTTAAGCTGCCTAAAAGCATCAATACCAACCCATTACTCACTTGTTTAGATACTTGGCCTCCCTCTCCTACACCTCCATTAGGACATTTCCTCCTCCCTGGGGAGCAGCCTGTCCTTTCTGCCAGCAGGAGGGAAAGCAGGATGGTTACTGAATTTAGATTAAGCAGATCCAGGAGGAGTCCTTGGAAAGGCAGGGAAGGATTAAGCAAGGCTGATGTTTAAAGCACCCTCTGCACTCTGAGGGAGGCTGGAAGCTGCTGGGGCTCAGGCTCTGCCTGCAGATCAAACCCCCAGAATTAGCCCAGAGGGGCTTTAATTGCACAGTCACCAGTGGTCTCCAAGGTTAAAAAAGGTGCTTCATCAGAGCTGTGGTTCCTTTCCAAAGCAGCTGGACTCAGGGATGGAAGAAGTGAACCTTTCTTCTGCCTGTAATGTGCTTTCAAGGAGGCTGCAAATATGTTGGGGATTTTTTTTGTCTCCCCTGTAGAAACTTGTGAGCAAGTTACTCAGGGAGTAGTGGTAGATTTTTTTTACCAATCATTTGTGACTACCCAGGGCTTCTGTCTGCAGGCTTCCAATCCCATAGCAAGGGAGCAGGTGGGATTTGGGCTCCCACTGGAGCCCCTGTGAGGGCAGGGGGTCCTCTGGAGCTCCCTGGTGGGCTGGGGAGGAGGAGTGCTGGACAGTGTATCCAAACTTCAAAGAGGAGAACTCCAGGCTGTGGCTGAAATTCTGGAGATGCAGTTGCACATTTGAGCACAGAAATGTTTATGCAACAGGGGAAATTCTGATAGGAGTGCAGAAATATTTAATGATCTTTGTTTATCATCCTTTTCCAGCAGAAAGGAGAGGGAGCAGTGTTGTTTCACAGATAAAAAGCAAGTTGTTGCCTTTTGTTAATGTTGCTGTCACTCAGCAAATGCTCCACCAGAGCTGGCTGGCCTGCTGCAGGAGGCTGCAAAAAGGAGCTTTTTCTCCCAGCCTGGTAATGCACATGTTGTGGGAGAAGTGATGCTGCCAGGTGCCAGGCAAGGAGTGCTGGCTGCAGCAGAGAGGCTGCAACACGTGGGCATGAAGAATGTGGTGTGATGGCTTTGCCAGTGACATGGATGCTCTGTGTGTGCTGGAGTATTCTGTATCAGAGTTTATTACTTGAGTGCTTTTTTTCCTTAATTAAGGGTATTTTGTCACTTATGGCATTTTATTGAACCCTTAGCCATTGCTGCCCAGTAGGGTAAGAATACAGCAAGCTCTCTATATCTGAAATTAAAAATGTGTGACCAGATCTAGGCTCTGTCAGCAGCTGCACAGAAGCAGCTCTGACTCAGATAATTATTAGTATCAAGAGGTTCATGTTGACTGCTTTAATACTTTAAATACTGTGATTTGCAAACCTGTAACAGCCATTTGCAGCATGCAAGGACTGCACAGCAATGCTGCTTGCTCAGCAAAGGATTTTTTCCAGAGTTTTGGATCTTGTTAGATCTGGGGTTCTCTACTATCTACAATGCTGATAACTGCAATACCTGCTTCCCAGCTTGCCTTGGTTTTTTTCACTGGAATTACATTGTGGGGAAAAAAAAAGTGGTATTTAAGTTGTGCAGCATACTAATAGTTTTGGTATTTGGGAAAGAGGGGAAGATGTGAGATGGGTCCAAAGGGGAGGACCCGTGGTAGATGCTCTGCTGAGCTGGCTGTCCATGGGCCATCACTAACCCTGTGCTCTCTGCCTGCCTCCCACAGGGCCCCCGGGGAGGCGAGGGAAGCCCGGCCGGCGCGGAGAACCCGGTAAGCATCACCTGCCCAGGGGCACCCAGGGTGTCATGGGGGTGTCATGGGGGTGGGAGCCTTTGGGTAATGCCACCTGCCACCTCCATCTAACAGGCTGTGGAACAGGGGCTTCCCTCACCCTTGTGTGCTGGGCATGAAGGGTTTTATTAAAAACTTAAACCAAACCAAAACCAGCTCCCAAACCTCTAAAAAACAAAAACAAATTTAAAAAACATAAAAGGAATAAACCAACCAACCAAAACAAAAAAAACCAGTTCCACTCAAAACACCCACAGCTGTTGCATCTTTTATCCATCCTTCCATTTCTCTTAGTAGCATTCAGCCTCATCATTGCCCCACCTGACATTGAAGAGGGACAGTGAAATAGGGAAATAGGGAATGGAGCATGGAAATAGGGAATGGAGCATGGAAATGGGGAATGGAGCATGGAAATAGGGAATTCCCCAGCCATGCTGATGGGAGGTGTGCACTGGCTTGTTCTCTGCATGTGGCCATGTCCCTGTGTTGTCTGCCAGCCATGGGGTGGTGGTGTCTGCATTTGGGAGTCAGGGATAACCAAACCTCAGCCACCTCCCCTGGGCATCAGTGTGCCCTCAGCTTGGCTGAAACCACAAAGCAGCCTTGATGGGGGTTTCATTTGAGCTGTGTCTCTGTCACTTCAGTGTGTCTGGTGAGGTCTGGGGCTTTGTGCCTGTCTCTGAAATGGGAAAGGACTGTCCCTGTTTCAGCTGGGGAGAGGTGGTGTTTGCTTCCTGCTCTTGGGTCTGAGTGCTGCTGGAGAAGGGAGAGATGCAGCTGGCGTTGCTGTTTCTCAGGAAAATAGACTGGGATGTGCCCAGAGAGCCAGGCAGTTCTTGAGATTTCCTCACTGTGCCAGAAAGCAGCACATGAAATTACATGTCCCAGCTCTTAGGCTCTTGGACACTGATAGAATGAATGGGAGCCAGTGGATTTTCATTTAGTGAAGAGACTGAATTCTGTCCTCTGCTGCCTCTTGCTATTAAAAATTCACAACTGGGATTTCAAAAAGGCCAGCATAACTTTCTGATCACCAATATTTTAAACAATTTTTTAACTCTGAGGAAAGGGAATTGAGTGGATATGTGCTGCACACCAGCAGCAGCACCTGAACTCCTGGATTGAAGGACAAGAAAGGCAGGCAGGCATTTCCCTTCTCCTCCACTGCTGGTATTCCTGAGTGCATCAGGGGTTTTCTGAGATATTTTTGTTCCTGAAGCATCAGGAATTTACTCCTGGCCAAGGGATAGGTGCTGATAGGGTGGTGATGGTGGTGGATCCCAGCCAGCTCTGTTAATTTTCCCATTTTCCCAGCAGCCAGGCTGTAGGAATAGCCACCAGATATCTTTGATTATTTTCTTTGGTTTTTAAAAAAAAAACACCTAAGGGCTTTAAGAAGCACAGTGGAATACAGCATTCTAGCAAGGGCAGCCGGAGAGGTCAGCCAGTGGGTCTGATTTTATATGCAGGCATTTGTGTAAACACTGTGCAAAATGTGTCTCTGGTCCATACAAAAATCTGGGAGGTTACACTGGGCTCACACATGCCCTTAAATCTCTTCTCCCTGCTTCATGCAAAACTCTTGAAAAGCAGCAATTTCCCTCGTGCTGTGACACATCTGCAAATGCACTTGAGCATCCCTCTGATGAAGCAGAAAGCTGCCAGGGAATCGATGCAGAGCCAGCAAGAAAACAAACATTGCAAAAGAAAAAAAAATTAGAAAAGAAGAAACTAATTATTGACGATAAAAAAATCCAAACCTTGGTAACAACTTTTTAAAATTTCTGTAATTGTGGAGGAAAATGGAGAAGAGTGCAGCTGCCACCCACTGCACACAGGCACACACTGGGGCTCCCAGTGCAGTCCCAGGAATGCAGTGCAGAGCCTGCACTGCCCCACTGCAGATACACAGGCAGCAGGCATCCTGCTGTGTGTTGCTTTTGGCTGAGCTCACTGATGTTTGTTTCTCCAGATAACTTGAATATATATTTCTATATCTGTTTGAGAACCTGACCACACATAAACTGGGCCTTTGTTCCTTTGCTACAGCTGATAAATGTGAATAAAACTTTGTTTGTGTAGCATGCTGGTGTCCATCCCCAGGGACCCTGCCTGGTTAGGGCTTCACAGCCTCCAGACAAAGGCTGTTGAAGAGCCAGAAGGCTCAGCCCTGCCAAGGGAAGTATTTTTCTTTGGCCTTTGTTGAAATAGTCATGTTGAAAAACCTGTTCAGATTATATTGAAACTTTCAATGTATATCTCTAAGAAACAAGCAGAGAAACTGTTAAGAGATACTCCTGTCCCTTTTAATCACACCCTCTTGTTGATCTAAACCAAGACTGAATTTTGCTTTTTTCTTCTGCCATGATGGATTCAGATAAAATAAATTAATCCTCCAGCTCTGTTTCTCTAAACTAACAATTCATCATCATGAAAACACATTGGGACAACTGCTCTCTTTCACAGATACGCTCCATACCATAAAAGATTAATTTTTAAACCATTTCTGGCAAAAAAAAAATTAACTATTTAGACCATTTGGACATGGGACAAGCCTGGCTGCACATGCTTCAAAAGCACTTGTTAAACCAATGAGGTGAACCCCCATTGCCCCCAGAACCTGCCCAGGCCAGCCAGGGGGTCCTGCTGGGGCCTTGCCTCTGGGCTGATGGTTTATTTTGCTGTAGAGAAGCATAAAGGCAACAAATTTCCCCCTGGGGAGCCCTGGAGGGCAGAGGGGGCTGCACTGAACCCCAGCCTCCCTTTGGGCTCACATCTCTGGTGGCAGCTCCAGCTCCCCATGGTGGCACAAAGGTCCCCCTGTCACCCCTGCCCTGAGCTCAGACACAAGGGTCAAGTACCTGGGGAGTGTTTCTGCCCCCATCAGCCCAGCTGGACAAACCAGAGAGTAACTGAGTCAAATGGCTCCATCCAACCCATTTGATTTCCTCTCTCCATCTTCTGGCCCTGTGGGAATCACTGCTGCAGCAGAGGAGCAGTCCTGGGGCTGGGCACAACCACTGCAAAAGAGGCTGCTTTTAAAAACCAGTTTATCCCACTGTTGCTACCACGAGGCCAGAAAATTCACACCAGCAGCTTCCCTGGGGGATGTCACTAATTGGTCCAGCAAGTCCTGAGCTCCATCCCACCCTGCCAGGACAGACACAAGGGTCCCAGCACCCTTATTCCTGCACATGATCTTCAGCAGTTTGTTTCCAGCTGGAAAGCAAGTACAGCCTTGAAGAGTCATGTGCACCCACCCATGGAAGTGGTGTATAGAAAGAAAAACACATTTTAATACAATTTTATGTGGGATTTTCAGCTTTCTCTCACTGTGGGGTGGAAGAAAGGTTTTGCAGCACTTGCTGTCTTGATTGGCCCTGACAGCCAGCCTGCTCATCTCAGATGCAGTTCCTTTTCCTTGCCAAAGGCAAAATCAGGTTTAATGTCATGTTAGCTTATTTTTCCAATGTGATATGTCCCAGTGAGGACACAGTTCAACCGCTGGAGTGAGCGTTTGTGAAATCACACGGATTTTTGCCAGGGACCTGGGAGGTTTTTCTTCCCCTCCTGCTGCCAGCTGGTGCTGTGTGAGCAGGATGGGGTAGGGATGCACAGCCCTCACGGGGCTTTGTGTTTATTGTTTTAAAGATTGAGCCATGCTGGGGTGTTCCTGAAGGATGGAGGAACAGGGTCCAGGATTTGGGAGCTTAGCTGGAGTATTGGTTCAAAGTCTTTGTACAACCAGATGGTGGGAGATGATGTTCCTGTCTCTTGGAATATCATTCTGCTTTCTTCCCCTGGCTTGATGATTGATCCAAAAACTGAAGCTCAAAATCTCTCAAAATAAACCAGGAGACAATCCACATGAAATGTTCAGCTTGGCAAGTCTAAGTAAGGCTTTGCTCTCCTCACATGAAGCGAGAGCTGCCCCAGGACACAAACACCCAAAGCTGAGGGCTGGGGTGCTGTGTAGCAGCTGTTTGCATCAGCTGTGCACAGCTACAGCCTGGGGGGATAAACGTTGACTGGTTTAGGCACAAAAATCCCTTTACAGGTGGGCCTGAGAGGGCATTTTTTTAATGAAGTGTTATTTCATTGGAAAATCCTGACTTGGCGTAATTTCTGTCGCTGGCAGAAAAAGTTTTGTTTACAAAATGTTTTCATCTCAAAAGCAGTTTTTGGGGAAATGTGTTGAAATTTTGCTATGGGATAGAAGTCTTCTGCCCACCACCCACAATTTTTTCTTTTTCTTTACATTAGGCTGCAGGTATTGCCTTCATTTGAACTTCTAACAAAGATTTAATTGAAATGTGTTTTTTGTTAGTTTGGGAGGGCTTTTTTTTCTTACAGCTATTCTGTTTGTGCAAATATCCTGATTTGGAACAAGAAGGAATATAAAGTTTTTTAAAGGAAAAAAAAAAAACCAACAATGTGATTTCTATGCAGGGAAGGCTTATTTCTCTCCCAGCCCTATATATATTTAAAATCCCATATTTTACATATCAAGATTTATGCTTTCAAACCCATTAGCCTTGTGATTGAATGGACAATTGTAAACATACAGTTGCTGCTATTCAGTAAGTACACATGGGGTTGCATGTGGATAAATCAGACAGAAAACTGTATTTATTTGGGGATTTCTATTGCTCCCCTATTTCTCACTATGAAATGCCTGTGACAACCTCATACCCAAGGGCTTCTTCTGCTGAACTTCAGGAAAAATCTAATCTGGCTCTCAGTAATGAACCTTTCCTAGGAGAGCATATTCCCTGTGTGCCCCAGCACTGAGGCACAGATAGCAGTTAGAGGTCAGCACACAGTGACAAATAAAGTTTTCCCAGATTCTGTGGCTTCTTATGGCTGTAGCAGTTGCTACCTTTTGTTACCCATGGCTCTGTTACTTCCCTTACAGCATCCCAAATTAATAGCTCTATGTGTATGTATATACATTGTGCTTGTGTTTAAATACACATAGCCATGTATTAATATAGATTTTTTTTACTGTATTTTTTTACATCTTCAGGTGGCCACAGATGCATGTTTGCTACCTTAGGGATGGACTATTTGCCCTTTAGAGTTGCAGCAAAGTCCCCTCTGACTCTTCCTGAGCTGTTGGAAATGTCTGGCTGGTTTTGTTTCCCCTGCCTGGCTCTCTCCTCTCATGGCAGGAGAGCTTGCATGATAAATGACTTGCAGATTTAACAGAAATATCATCTTATCCCAAAATTTCCAAGCTGAAAAAATACTTGGAAAGAAATGACTGTGACCTGTCATTTCCCATATGTTTGTGTACTGCTGGGGATGATGCTGCTGTGACCCACTCGGGCTCTGGATATACAAAATAACATTCATGTTGGTCAATCAGGAAATCTGGGTCATTAATTTTTAATGAGTTTTGATTTTCACCTCCTGCTAGCACAGCTGTGCACGTTCTTAAGGAATCTTTTTGTGTTTCCAAATTCCTCCATGCTCTTGCGTGCTTGAGCACAAGGTGCTCGCTCCTGGTTACAGCAGCATCCTCCCTGTTCAGGTAAATAATCACAGACCAAAATCTCTGCATTTGCAGGTTATTTTTGTCTTTCTCCTCTTCCTTCTGAAAACAGTCCCCAAGTTAATTTGTCACGTAGTTTTCAGTACACAAAGGCTGTTTCCAACTTTTATTTGTTGTAAGAAGAATTTCCAAGTTGTTTCATTCTCCCTTGCAGCCTCTCAAACTGATTATCGCCAGTCAAAATTATTAGCAGTAAATTCTGGCAAATTTCTTTGAAAAGAGCATAAATCTTGTGCAATGTGCCCACAATGATGAGATGGCTGGATGAGGGGCAGCCCCTGGGTACAGAATCAGCTTCTTTATTGTTGAATTGCAAAAATATTTTACTTTTTTCCATAAGAAACAAGTGCATTGTGGCTGGGCTGTTGAAAAACACATTCAGCAAACCAGAATGTTATGTTGCTCTTAGGAGGAGAGTAGATCAGTTCAATAGGTTTAACTTTATGCCTTAATGAAGATCTATTTAGCCTCAATTGGCCAGCAGCACAGTGAAAGATTGGTGTAACTCCACTGGTGGGGCTGGAGAACATCCAAAGGTGCATTTACAGACCCTCCCATTTGACTGATTCCTGAATTTGGGAGGAGGAAGCACTTTAAAAAAGCACTTGCCTGCACATGTTGGGGAGAAAAAACCAGTAGCTGAGAAAAGAAAAGTAGGCAACAAATTCCAAAGAGATTATAATTGGTACATGATTGAAATCCCATATTAAAATAATTTCCTGCACACTTCTTTGAGACTTAAGTCTTGACTTTTCCACAAAAGGGCTCTTGTGGGCAGCCTGGTGTAAGTGAGTTAATAAATCAGGTTTATGATTCTCAGTTAATAAATTGGCATAGAGCCACTGGCTTCTGTATTCAGAAGAAATTAAACCAAGGAGAGCAAGTTAAGCCCCTGTGCTGCTGGCCTGGAGGCTGTCCCTGCCCCAGGGGTGGCTGTGTGGCACTGACCCCCTCCAGGTGACAGACACAGGTCAGTGGGATGCTTCTTGGTGCACTGCCAGCCATTACTTGCTGCCACCCCTCATTCTTAGGCTTGTTTGGTTTTTATTTAATTCAACTTAGCGATGTTTTTAATTTTAGAATTAATTTTAAAATCCTTGAAAAGGCATTGACTTGAAATATGCTTCTTGAATAATATTGTTGAATAACATCGATGAACAAAGCTTTTTTTTTATTTTTTGCCTCCATATTAAGCTTTCCCACATTTTTTTTTCTTTTCTAATTGTGCTTCTAGTTTCTGGTTTTGATCAGGCAAGAGCTAGAGCATGAATAAATCCCAGACAGAGCTATAGGCTGCCTCATGAACAGGAGTGTACCATGGATTGCTTGGATTAGGGCTCAGTGCTCACCTCAGTGCAGCACCAGCTTGGGCAAGCAGTGGGAAAACTGCAGAAATTGCTGTGGCTGTGGTGAGCACCCTGCCCTACTGGGGGATTTTGGGGAATGTTCCTTTTCCTACTGCTGTTAGAGCCAGCCTCAGACTGTGCCCCTGGCCCCCAAAGCCTGACATGGGTGTGATGGGAATTTCCCTGGCGCTGTGGCACTGAGCAGGGACACAGGGAACAGGAGAGGGGACACATGGGGGTGGCACAGGGAACAGGAGCAGGGGCACATGAAGGTGGCACAGGGGTTTTGTGACATGTTTGGAGGTCAAGGAGAGGTGGGCACAACCTATGGAAATATCTGGGGTCTGTGGAAGCAGCAGCACTGCCCTTGTCAGGTCCCTACCACACTGCTCCTCTGGCTTATGTGAGCTTCTATCCTGATCCTCCTGCATTACCCAATGGATAGATAAGGTCCATTGTGAAAATATAGATTTTATTCATAACAATTTGCACATTTTTGTGGCCACATCTGTCTTCTTTCTGCTGGCCACAGGTGGTGCCCAAGGCTCTGATGCCCTGCCCATGGGCCCTGCCCTGTGATGTGCCCTGGGTCTTGTGGGGGGAGAGGAAAGAGAGTCATACTGTGAAAAAAATGGGGAAAAAGGTGTTTTACACCCCTGTCAGTGCTGCTGTGCCAGCAGCACAGGTGAGATGGGGCTGTAACAGGAGGGTGTGGATGGTGCTGAGTGTATCTTCAAAGTCATCCCATGGGAATTGGACTGAAGACTCTCAAATCATTCTGGTGCTGGTTCCTGCTTTCTGTTGCTTTATCAGATTGTACTTTTTCTTTGTAATTGACTCTTTTTTTTCTTTGTTTTTATTTTGTTTTCCAGGACCTGCAGTAAGTATCGTGGATTTTACTGTTGGATCAACAAAGTTAAGGCTTCCCCTTCCCCTGCCTTTCAGTGTCCTTGCAAAAACACAGCATTTTTTGGTGGAGGTGTGTCTGGAAACAAAATCAGTACCAGATGCTGCCGGATTTTTTTTTTCATGATTGTAGACAAATTGTGGGGGGAATTTTAAAATGCTTAACTTGCTGCTCCAAGGGACTTCCACTAATTTTAAATTCAAAAAATATTCAGTAAAAAGGAGTTTTCCCTTTAAAAGTTCTTTAGTCTGCCTCTATTTAACAGAAAGAGTGCTGTACTAATATTTAACATGTTACTGGGTTTATTGGTTCTAAAGCTCTGTCTTGCTTTTCTTATCTATTGTGTTTCCAGCATTTAATATGGGTTTGGTTGCCTCACAAGTGGGGGCTAGAAGGAAAACCATAGCTTGCTTGCTTCTTTCTTTGAAGTCTTGGGTAGAATAATGAGCATTCCTACCAATGCAAAGAGAAAATTTATGGGGAAATAGTTGTTTGAAGGGGTAATAGTTGAAAATGTGTCAACTCCTCCTTTCAAAGGTTCAGACGTGCCTTTGGCTGTGCCACCACATCCAAATCTGTTGTTCTCCTGCTGGTTTTGGAGTGAGAATTTATGTTTTATTTGTGCCCTCCAAGTTGCTGAGGGTTGCTTTAAAAAATAAATTATGGGTATTAGGTGCTTCTGGTTTTCTCGGATTCTTCCCCCAGAGGAGGAGGAGGAGGAAAGGTTCAGGCTGTTTGCAGCCACATTTCCTTGTCTGTCATTGCACTAGCAGAGGCATTTCTTCATGTTGTTCTCTTCCTATAGAGCCTCACTGGGTTGAAAGGGCTTATTTTAGGGACAATAAATTTGGCAACTATTCCTGGGTAATAAATTCCCAGTTCTGTTTTGGTGACAAGGAGTGGGGTCTGTCCCAGCACCATGGCTTTGGTTCTCCTGGGGCTGGCAGCACTGCCTGTGGGTTTAGTGAAGAGTTTTCAGCCCTTTGAATTTTTGCTTCTATTTCAAGTTCATTTTTTAACCTAAATACTTAAGAGGGGGTTGAGCAAAACGATTATGTGGGATTACAAATAAAGAGGATAGTGGGACACTGCCTGTTTAAAACTCCCCAAATACACCTTCAAGGGACATCCCCGTTGACTGAAGCACTTTGGCCAGTTGGAAGTGGGTTTGTGGGGCTGTTTGGTTGTGCTCAGAGGCTCCTCTGAGCCCACACGCAGCCAGGGCTGGTGCTGCCTCACGTGTGCTGTCTGCTCACGTTTATTATGGCCATCCAGCACAGACAACATATGGTGCACTATTAATTTTTCTTTGTCTCTAGTTGGTTTCATTTCCTGGTTCCCACGGCACTATTGAATTGCAAACGGAGCACAGGGGAGATTTAACACAAACAAGACCTTTTTTTCCTTTCCTCTCCCCTTGCCCTTCTTTGAAAGACAACTCCTGGTTTAGTTAATTTTTGGGTTGGGTGGGGTTTGTTGGTTGGTTTTGGTTTTTTTTTTAATCCTGCTTTTTAGCATAAATGGCCTTTGCCAGAGACTTCTTTAAGCATAATATAAAATGAGTCCTAGAACCCACAGAACCACAATATTATTTTATTTTAACAGTACTGCATTTATTAGTTTCTTCTGTTTCTTGATTTAGGCCAGGAGGAATTGATTACTTCTTACATGTACAGCATTACACTGCTCTAACTGTATCCCCAATTCTGTTGTTCCCTAGTAGCAGTAGTTCTGGTATTTTATTCTTTTGGCTGTCATAAGTTAGTTATGCATATAAAATTATTAGAATTTGTGGTACAGGATTTGTGGCTGATGGATGATTGATTGTCCTGTCTGTGAGTAAGGGGTATTCTGCTCAGATATACTATAAAACCTCTGTTTTGGAGAGTATTAAAATCACATGCTGGGTAGGAAATTTCTACAATTGGAATATAGGCTTACCACAGACTGTAATTAAGCATTTACAGTCACAGATATTAGCAAACACTTAATGTGCTAATGTGCTGGCTGGGGAACTCACCAGCAAGTGAGGGCAGGGCGTTCCAAGTGTTTCCTATTTATCTGTGTGTGCTCCCTGCCATACCTCTCCATAAACCTCCTGTACCCTTTATCCCAGGCTGTAATTGGTTAAACGGGCAGTTGCTGGAGTCAGTGTTGATTCTGGATGAACCTAGAATGCTGCAGGAGGCATGACAGCTGCAGGGGTGCTTAGGAGAAGGGAGACCCCCTGTGAGTGGTGTGGAGGGGCTGCTGGAGCTGTGCCATGCCATGAGCAAAGCCTGACTCTGACTGTGCACCCACAGCATGCTGACACCACTTGTGTTTGTGCAGCAGGTGACATTGCTGCAGCAGGTGACACTGCTGCACAGGCACTCCTCACTGCCTGTTTGTGTGCCAGCTGATCCCACCAGCTCCTTCCTGGGTCTTGCCCTGGGTCTGCTGTAGCTCAGGGCATGGCCAGCAGCCCCTCGGGCTGTAAACACCTCTGGGAACCCCTGAGCAGAGCAGGAAAGGTGAAATACCCTGACTGGGCTGTGTTTTGTTCTGCTGATCCTGCAGCTGCTCTAGGAACTGCAGTAGGGTCATTCCCCACACCACCAGCTGTGCTTTCTGCTTCACTACAAATAAAGCAAAGCTTAGATGGGAGCTGGGAGAGGGCATCCTGCAAGGAAGTTAATGGATTTAGAGGGGTAAACCTTCACTGAATCAAGTGCTGGAACAGAGTTTGAAGCTCAGTAATTAGTGTTCTGGCTGCTGCCTCAGCCTCCATGACCTCCCCTCAGCACTGGGGTGTTTTCTTTCCTCTTGGCACCCCCATCCCAGGGCAGCTTTATGGCCAGGACCCAGCGTGTGCCATGCATGTCTGTGGCTCCAGGGCCAGCAGGGGCTGGGCACAGGCAGCAGGGATGGGTGCAAGTTGGCAAAACCCTGGTAAGTAGCCAAAGGGGGGCAGGGGATCACAATCCAGGGAAATGCAGGGAAATGCACTCTAGATGTGGCCCCTTTGATAGTTACCCCAAGAGGTTTGTCCAGTTGAGTGCCAGGGCTGGCTGGAGAGGCCATGGCCCGTGTCCTGCCTGCTGCTCTGTGATGTCAAGCTGCTCCAGGTGCACTGACTGACTCATGTCCCTTGTTCCCCCCACAGGGGCAGTCAGGACGCGATGGGTACCCGGTAACTCCACTGCTCCTTGATTTTTATTCTTTTCTAATCTGTGCTCTGTGGTCCTCTCCAGCACTTTCCGTGATTTTCCTTGCCTGTTTTAAGCTGCTTTTTTTCACTTTTTCCCTCCTCTCTTTCTTCATCGGCAATAGCTTTTGAGGGATTCAGCCCTAAAACTTAAAAGCCTGAGCAATAATCTCCCTTAACGTTTATAGGGATGAAACACTTGAGCCCTTTCGTGGCTGTGTTCATGCTCTTGTTTAAGAGTTCACTGGACTGCAAAGTGAGTGAAGGCTTTGGGGTTTGTCCCACTTAGAACTCTAAGAGGGGATACTGGTGGAAGAACCTCAGGTGCTGAGCTAGATCCTCATTTGCCCATATCCAAATATTTGTCTGTGGGTGCAGAGCTGTCCTGCTGGATGCACAGGAGGAGGCAGCCCTTGCTCTGGCCAGATCCCAGACCTCAGCCTCCTGGCTGGCTGCCCTTTCCCTCATCAATGCCCGTGGATGGCCACAGTGCTCCAGCCCTGAGGGGCTCAGCAGCTCATCAGGGAGCCACTCCCAAGCAAGAACTTGGTGTAAGGGGTTGCCAAAAAGCACTGTGTAAATTCTCCATGGCATGGAGAGAGAGCTTCCATCTCTGCTCCTGCTTTTTGAATTGATGCAGTGAGCTCTGCACTGCCTGTTGTTCTGGAAGTGGGGTACTGGCTTACCTTAGCCTTCCCCTTCCTGTGGTTGATGCCTTTTTTTCCTTTTGTTTTTTTCTTTTTTTTTTCCTTCTTTTTTTTTTTTCTTTTTTTTCCTTAATGAGTGTGTTAGGAAAACTCCCTGCTTGTCTTTGCCACCACATGCCCTGCCCTGGCTCTCCTTGAGTGCCCAGAAACCACAGAAACACCTATTGAGTTTTATGTGTGCCAGGGAGCCCAAGAGAGGAGGTTTGGAAGGGAGTTCCAGGGATATTTGCAGTTTTCACTTCCCCTGGACCCCTGTGATCCTCCCTGGGGAGGACAGCAGCATTTCCCCAGAAGTGAAGAGGTGGGAGATGGGGTTAATTTTGCAGAACCAGCCTGTATGGCCCTTGCATCCCTGCCATGAGAGCACTGGGGACTCCACCAAAGGATGAGGACAGATGAGGCTGGCTGGGAGGGGAGGCTGTGGCCAGCAGGGAGGGCTCTGTGTCCAGGGAAGGGCTTTGTCTCCCTCAGGTGGCACCTGCCCGCAGCAGCCCCGCAGATGCTGGAGCCAGGAGGTTGTACAGATGCCTCAGGGGTCTGTTGGAAATTAAGAGTTTAATTTATTCGAAGTTAAGATGTGACATTTCACTCTAATGGGCTGTTGATTGTCATTTTTAGGGCAGCTTTTTGCCCTTGTGGGGTATGGCAAACCCTGCTGGATCAGCAGTGCCCTTGGCAGGTTTGTCCCTTCTCCTGCCTCAGTCATGGGGTTTAGTGGCAGAGCTCTGGAAACCAGAAACTCTGGGAGGAAACAGGAACTGTTCCCTGGGAGAGAGCATCTCAGCACTGTCCCCTGGGCAGCCTGGCACCTTGCCTGTCCCAGCTCCTGGAGAGGGATTTTGGTGATGCTCCAGCACTTCTGGATGGTGGCAGGGACTGGGAATGACCTCAACTCTGCTGCCACATCTGCACTGGGAAAATGGCATTCACATCACCACAAGGGTTTTCCTCCTCTCTCTTACCCCCAGGACCCACAGTCTTGGTCCAGGCTGGTCTTATCCTGACTTTGGAACCAGCAAACACTGAATTACTACACCCACATGGCTGTGGCTGCACTAATTAGGTGTATTTAATAAGGAGGTGAGGATAATTATATTTCCAAAGCAAGATGTATCCCTGAAGAAGGAGGAAATAGAACATAAAGCAGGCTTGGGAGTATTATTCAGCAGAAGCATATGGGCAGGTTTTATTAGATCCAGTTGCATATTCAAATAAATTTATTTATTTAGTTCCCTTCAGGGTGATCAAATAAACTCTGAGCTGTTTCAGGGGGTGGATATGGTGAAAATGCAGAGGTAGAGGGTGGATTTTAAGTGGTGTGTGGTGACACTTGCATCCACAAGCCAGCAGTGCTTTGAGCTGCTAGTTTATAACTGAGCTGCAAGCAAAGGAAGCTTTAAAGGCATGAAGTGATCCAGAGCTCTGGAAATGGGACTGACAGAGAAAACAGCTTCTATAAGATCATTTCAGTATTTTTATACTTAACATCTTAAGAGGAGAGGTTTGGGTCTTACAATAAAACTTTACAGCAGGAGCAGTTTTTTTCTTTATGAAGTTCTGTAGGTTTATTGTTATTTTTGAAATCCCATAGAGGATTTTCGTTTCCATTTTTAACCCTATGGCATATCCTACTGACATTGTTGTAACAGCTATGAAGGATGTTGGGATTTGTTGCTCTTCTGCTCTTGTTTGATTTGGTTTTGACACCCCACTGATCACAGCACACACCTCAGCCTGAATTTCACTGTAAGGGCTGTATGGGTCTGTCTTCTCCTTCCCCAGTAACATTTGAACTTGGCCAATTTCAGCCAGATTTGCCAGAAGGACAAAGACTTTGTAGAGAATATTTTAACTTTTGCTACTGGGGCAGGTTAAGGGAAAAAGCCTTTCTGGTGTCCAGTGTGAGGCAGGAGCCAGGCTGCCACAGAGCTGCCTTGAGCTCAGCTTTGCGTGGGGGCAGCAGAAAAGTAGGAAAAGCAGATGTGCAGCCACCACAATGATGGAAATGTGTTTCTTGCTGGGCAGGACCAGGCCCTGGATCCCTGGGATCCCCTGGGACGTGTCCCAGGCTGTGCTTCCCGAGGCCAGGAGCATCCCTGCTGCAGAGTGGCTCTCTCTGACCTGGGGTGCTCTCAGCATGTTGGGCCATTTGTCCTGGGAGCTGGGAGGGGGCAGGGGGCAGAGGGGCTGTGCTGCTTTCCTGAGCAGGGCAGGCAGCTGCATCTGGGCAGGAGGAAAAGGAGAAAATGAGGAGCAGATGGGAGAGCTGAACTGTGAGTAGGCTTAGAGCTGACCTTTGAGAACAGGAGGATCTCTGCATTGCACAGCTGCTTAATTGGATGTTAGGAAACATTTCTGCACCAAAAAGGTTGTGAAGCATTGGTCTGGACTGCCCAGGGAAGTGGTGGAGGTACTGTCCTTGGAGGAATTTAAAAGATGTGGCTCTTGATTTAGTGATGTGCTCAGCAGTGCTGGGTTTATGGTTGGATTTGATGATCTTAGAGGTCATTTCCAGCCTGAATGATTCTGTGGTTCTAAGCAATGGCTGTGCAGTGCTCTTAGCAGTCCTGCCCCCATCTCTTTCTCTGCCTCGTGCAGGGATGGTTCTATACTTGCCCTCAACTTACTCAGCTGTTCTCCTACATATTCCTCCTCTTTCCCAGTGAGATGCTGCCTTTGTGGTTCACCAGAACCCATTCCCTTCTCTTCTCCACTTACTGGAGAAGCCTTTTGAAGCCAAAGTCTCTGTTTCTTGAGAGTTTCATCTGCCTCTACTACTCATCCCTAAAATCAGTCTCAGCTCCACCACTACGTGACATCCCAAATGCAGGGCTGTCACTTCAAGTGGGAAGAAACCAAAAGAATGAAGTTGATTAATGAGGGGAATTACTTCATGTGCATGTCTTCATTAATAGAAAGCAGAGCAGGGAAGAGGCTTTGCAGAAGAAAAGTATGATATGAAACAGGGTTGTCTCCTATTTTATACATTTCCCTTAGAATACTGGGATTTATTTTTAGTTGAGAGGTGTGTTACTTGTTTTGTCCCTCCTGTGTATAATGTTTGCCTTCTGAGTTTTGTAAATCACTTGTGTGTTGCCTGGAAGACCTCAGGCTTTGTCCTGCCCATATCTTGCAGCAATGGGAGCCTTTTGAGAAGGCAGGGAGAAAAGGCACCATGCTCTGCCTGATTAGAAGTAATGGACCTTGTTGCTGAAAATAATTCAGCATTGAGTACCCAGCTCTGGGGTCCCCAGCACAGGAAGAATATTTTTCTGTTGGAATGAATCTAGAGGCGGCCACCAGGGTAAATAAGGGAATGGAGAACCTCTGCTATGAGGAAAGGCTGAGAGAACTGGGATTTTTCAGCCTGGAAAAGAGAAGGCTTTGGGACATCCTAATTGCAGCTGTGCAGTACCTGAAGGAGCTACAGGAGAGATAGAGAGGGACTATTTACAGGGGCCTGGAGTGACAGGACAAGTAGAATGGCTTCACACTGACAGAGGGTGGGGTTAGATGGGATATTGGGAAGAAATTCTCTGTAGTGAGGGTGCTGAAGCCCTGGCACAGGGTGCCCAGAGCAGCTGTGGCTGCCCCATCCCTGGAAGTGTCCAAGGTCAGGTTGGATGGAGCTTGGAGCAACCTGGGACAGTGGAAGGTGTCCCTGCCCATGGCAGAGGAGCTGGGCCTAGACAGTCTTTAAGGCTCCTTCCCACCCAAACCATTCCATGATTCTGTGACTAACAGAGAGGTAACTGCACCAATATAATCAATTAATAGACTTAAGGTAAAAAAGAATAATGAACAGATGCTGCTCAATGCTGGCTTTTCATTTTGGGGAAGAATTGCTCTGTCAGATTGAAATATTCCTGTGCAGGCCATTCTCACATATTTATAGTCCAACTCAGGCTAAGGAGCTATTGGAGCTAAGCAGGTCAGCATCTTCAGAAACTTTTATTTTGGGAGCCTTGGACAGTGAGCTAATATCTTCCTTTGGCTGCAGTGTTGTAAATCCAGATCTATCCACTGAAGTCAGCTGCAATGTATAAGCCAGAAATCAACTGGTAAGGATGGTAAAACTCTGGTTTTAATTAATTTTCAAGACATAAAGTGAAGCCAAATGTGTTTTTCTAGGCTGATGTCTGTGAGTGGGGCTGAAGAAGCATGTGTAGAGGGGAAGATGGTTCCTGACATAAAAACGCAGCACAGTGAAGCACTGGAACAGCAACTTTGGTTACAGGTCTAGACTTTGACCATAAACAGTGGAGTCTGGGGTTTTCTCTCCTCAGCAATTAAAAATTTCAGTTAGTACACAACTTAGGGAAAGTCTGTGCAAGATTTTCATGTGTGACCCATAAATATAATATGAATGCAGACGGGATGATGTGTGGGAAATGAGGAACACATGCCTTAGCCTCTTCCTGGTGGCAGCTCCTCTGTGCCATTGTGGTTCCTTTCTTACCAGAAAGCTCCAAGGCATGCACTTAACCAGGCATTTTGGAAATGGAAGCACCAGAAAACCACATGTGGCATTAATAACAAACTACTTTTACAAGAGAACTGTAGGAGTGGCTTAAAATTGAACTGCCTGATGTCTTGATGAGTTGCCTCCACCTATGCAATTATCTCAAAGTGCTGTTTGGGTGTGCTCGAGGTGCAGCCTGTGAGAGTGGCTGCAGGAGCCTGGTGTAGCTCTGGGATTGCTCTGTGTGCAAACCAGAGCAGCAGGCAGCATTTTAGCTCTTCAGGAGGGCTGCCAGAAATCCCATGTCAGGTATGGGAGGCCATACTATATGGCCAGACCTGATGGGCTGTGTGGGCCCCAAATTTTCCTGGTTTTTTTTGCAGTGGGCGGTTGATTGCAGACCTTGGGTGGCAGCTCGTACATGGACACAGCTCCTGTGGTGTCCAAAACACATTGCATAGGTGCTCTGGCTGATTGTGTATTGCTAGACTTGGGTACTTTTAAACATTGTGGTGTGATGAAGACTTCTGTTGATGAGGTATTTAGTTTTCTTAGCTAGGCTAATCAAGGCCATAACTGTAATTTAGATTTCAGTCCTGTATTTGTTCCCATGTTTTACTCGTAAATACCCAGACTTCAAGGAGTGTCTCCTGCTCCTGTGTGTGAAATCATTTGCACATATACCTCTCCCAGTAAGAGCCCAAAAGACAGAAGTAACAAACATTCATTTTACAAGGCAAACTTTGTAGTTCCAGTCTTTTTCATTTTATTTTAATATCAGTTTTGTGGCCAATTCACGTAATTATTTGCCTAGAAGGAAAACCCTCTTTAAACAGGGGAAGCAGATCCAGCATGTTTTCCTGCTACATCCATTTGCTGGCTCTCTGATGTGGAAGCAACAATGATTTGTGAAGACCAGTTCTTCATGGCAGCAGTTTGTTTTCCTTTTGATTTAAAGGTAATTCTTCCACAGGGATAATAAAAAGTTGTATTCCATCCCACCCGGTGGAGGAATTGCAGATGCATTTGTTTATCCTGAGTGATTCCAATGGTTCTGGATGGGAAGAGGAAAGGGCCTGGTGAAGGTGCTGACAGCAATGGCAAGGAGAACTGTGCAGCCCAAATTGCATTGGCAGGGCAGAGGTTTGGTTTCTGGCTTCTCACGCAGCTTTTCCTCTGGTTTCCTGTTTTGAGTGTTGAGTGCAGCTGGTGGATCTGCATCTCTGTTTCCAGTGTGTTCGGGTCCAGCCCTGTGGTGCAGAGGCTTGGTGTGTAGACAGAGCAAAACTGAGAAAACCAAGAAGTTTTCTCATTAACCACCAAAGAGAGGTAATCCAAACAGAAGCTGTCAATGACAATGGTCTGGAAAGATTGTAAAGGCAGTAAGCACTGAAGTGCTTGTTTGTAATGCCAACATTCTTCCAAAATTACTTACCTACTTAAAAATTGCATTCCCAGCTCATTGGCCATCACCTCTCTCATGGGTGGGTATTAAAAAAACATATCCAAAGCCCAACTGGGCATCAAATTCTTGAAGAAAGCAGAACACATGGGACTCATTTAAGCCTCAGAAATTTGGGGAAATTGGGGGGCTCTTTCTTCCATAAGCGTACTTTGCTGTTTTGGAAGAGAACTGGTGCAATGTGATGCACAGAGTGAGTTCTTCCCTCTGAAATAGGGATCTGGCCTGTCTGCCCAAGAGCCACAGCAGTCTGTGCTGGGACAAGTGACCAAATTGGCTCTGTTCTGGCATCTCCAAGTGACCTTCCTCAAAAACCCCTCACAGTGCCCTGTGCAGCTCCAGCCCAGGGTTTGTTTCCCACCCCTTTGGACCAGTCAGCGTTAGATTTGATTTCAGGCGCTTTTCTTGAGCATCTTTGAGAAGACATCCAGAACAAAGAGAAAGCTCTGTGCACAGACAGAAGGCAGCACATCTTGTGGTTATGGACGAGGCAGCTCCTGCAGGGAAAAGGGTCCCTTATCTCATTTGAAACCCTTCAGAATGTCTGGAAGACAGCTGGGAACTGAAGCACTCTGGTGAGCTCAGGCTAGCGACGCAAAGGAGGGGCCGAACAGCGGACAGAGCGCAGTTCTGCCCCGAAAGCTTCCTGAGGATAGAGTTGGGTTTGTTTTTTCTGCTTTTGTCTGTTTGTTTGTTTCTTTCCCAAGGCTTTCAGGAGTGCTGGGGGCGTTGGTGCCCTGTGGAAGGGAGAGGGGCTGTCCCTGCAGAGGCCGGCTCTGCTCTGCGCGGCCCCGGATGCCCGCCGGGCCCGGCCCGGCCTCCGAGGCGGCTGCTCCCTTGCAGAGCCGTCTGGTTTGCATTATGGGGGAAGTTTTTAGCAAATTACTGCTCCTTTCTGCTCCGTTTCCATCAAAGAATGGGCAGAGGCCTCCCAGCAGTCTGTGGGCAGATTTTCTGGAGCAGAGCACAGATCTGGGGGAGTTTTGTTGCCTTGTTAATGCACGCTTGGCCTTTATCAGGCTGCTCTGCATGGTTTACCTGACACCTATGGCTGGCAGCCTGGGCTGAGGGACACGGCTCCCTCTGAGGAAATATTTCAGAGCCTTTGAGGGTTTGGTGATGCTGAGCCAGACTGTGTGGGCAATGCTCAGGTGGCCTTTTTGGAAAGAAACGAGGGAGAGGGGTGAGGGTTGCTGCAGCAACCTGAGGATGAGGAGGGCTCGGCTCATCCTGCTGCCCTGTTGGGGCCCAGGACATTCCTCTGGCTGCCCTGGATGAGTCGAGACCCTGGCAGGGGGCTCAGAGACCTTGGCAAGACCTTGGAGTCAAAACCACCTGTGCCTTCCATTTTAGCCCATGGAAACAATTACCAACTTTGTGTGAAGATTTACAAGCCACAAGAGTTTGAGTAGAATGATAGTGAATTTGTCACAGGGTGAAAAAGTAGAATGTTGGGGTTTTAGAATGGGAGTTCAAGAGGCAAGATGGAGGAATCTGGGCGAGTTCTGTTCTTCTCCTTCTTCTTGTCCTCCATCTTCTGCTGGGATGGTGATGCTGTTTGATTTGTTTAGGGCAGAGACAGACTGCCTAACATAGGTGATAGGTATTGGAAAATTGTTGTAAATGAAGTACATGTATAAAAAGTTAACACCACCCCAAGGGCAGACAGTGTGCCACAACCCAACCTGCCAGACAGATCTCAGCAGGTCAGAGAAAGAATGGGATAGATAAGAGAAAATAAACATCCTTGAAAAGCAGAACCAACAAATCTTGATTTCTTCTTTGGTCACGGGGCTGGGAAAAAAGATTTTCTAAGACATCAGGGGTCATCTCAACCACAGAAACCCAAGACAGCCCCATCCTTTGGGATCTCCCACAAGACTGGGATTGGTGTTACATGCAGGGAGATTCGATTTTGGGGAACCCCTAAATGCCCTTCCTCATAAAAAGAAATGGGGTTTTCTCTCTGAACAAGGACAGCCTGGCTCCAGGGCCACGCAGGATGCAGCTTGCATGTGTAAATTGTTTCCAAATGGAAACAATTAGTCTTGCAAGGATTAAAAAATAACGTCTTATCAACGTTGCTGTTTAGTGCTTGTAAGAAAATCATAGAAGCTCTTTGGTTTTGGACTTTTTTTTTTAAACGATGCAAAAAACTATCATCTAGTAATGGAAAATGGGTTTCCAGTTTGCACGTAGTCATGGTTTGCTCCAAGACTATATGGAGGAAATTTGGCTGCGTGAGGGATTTGTGTTGGACAATACATTTTGTTGGACAAATAACTTTTATCAAACAAAGAAAAAGAAAATTGTTAATATTGTTAATAAAGGTTAGTCTATAATCATGTTCATTGCTGAAAAAATTATATTTATTTTTAAGTACAGTGCTGTTTCTGCGTGTAGCAATCCCATCCCATTGCAGCGAGGCTTCCTATGCTATATATAAAGCTAAACATAGAACTGTTGTGATATAAATTATCTCAATGCTTAAACATGGCAGCTCCTGGTAGGAATGTTTCCAATGTTTTGTCATGCTGCAGACTGATATGATTTTGGGGTCTCACACCAGAGACACAGAAGGTCAGGGCTGATGACAGGGGAACCTCCTGCCCAGAACACCTCCAGGCTCACAGCAGTGAGTGGTGTGTGCTTGGGGTAATCTCTTGCATGACCAATTCCATACCCTTCACAAGTTTTTTAATGTAGTAATAAATTTATTTAGAATTATAGATAATAATGATTTAAAATAAACAATAAATATAACTTAAATGCATTTGAAAGGACAAATTATTAGTGCAGCAGCAGTGGTATTGTATGGAGTAGAAATTTGTTATTTTGTCAGTGTTTCTGATCCTTCTGCACTGAGGACTTTGGGAGGGAGGAGGAGCAGCAGTAACTGGGGATGAGGTGACATCCCAGAGCAAGTCTCTTGGACTCAGTTTATTCACAGTTAGTGCCAGTGGTTGTCAGCTGCTATTTAGAGGACTCACAGTTCATTTTTTGTTTCTCAGTCCCTTTTCTTCCCTTTCCCTTCAGCTGGGAAGCTGGAAACAGCCACAGCAACCTGGCTGTCTTCCTCCACTTTCCTTGTGACAGGCCTGTCAGGGTGTGCTTGGCCACAGCTTTTGCCAGAGCTTTCTTCTCACACAAAAATGTGCTGAGGAACCACATGGCCAGCAGACACTGTCCTGCCTGTGAGTATTTACAGCATGGCCTATAGGAAGGGATGGTCCCTGCTCCCTGCCTGTGCTGCAGATGACCCAGGGCCCTTTGCAGGGATACTAAAATGTTGTCATGCTCTTTTGTTCATTCCTTGGAATATAAGATTCTATCCTTTTTTGAAACCACAGAGCCAGAGATGGGAAGGCAGCCCTTTGAATTTGTCAAAATTTGACTGCAGGGTTCCTTCCGACCCCTTTGCTAATTTTTAGCAGAGCAGGAAACATTAAAAATAACCATGAGAGAAGATTTCCCAACTCAGAAGGATTGTCCTCTTAAAAATCTCTGGCTTTGCTTTCACTATATATTTTCCCTCCTTAAAATTCCTGTAACATTTTAAGAGCAAGTCCATCCCTGCCAGCAGCAGTGAGGATGGAGGGCGATGGCAGAGGGCCAGGGAGCCAGGCTGGCACCTGGGCTTGTCTGAGCCAGAGGTGAGTGATGAACATGGGAAATGCCTGTTATTTATTGGAACAGCTTTTGCATGTGAACCAGAGCTTGCAAGCTCCACATCTTCCCTTTTGGGGAGCTCAAAATCTTCTCAAGCCTTCAGCTGACCTCAGCAATGGGTGAATCTCATTTTTGTAGTGAGAGGTGGCATTTTGGTGCTGTATCTCAAGACTTGTGAGCTTCTGCTGTGAAACAAAATGAAAAATACATCAGAATCTGTTTTAAAATATATCTGAATGCAGCCCCTTACTCTGAAGTTGAAATGTTGTGTGTCAAAACCAAGGCATGCATTGAAACTACATGATATAGTAACAAGCTCTGCCCAAGCTTTTACATCTTATCTGACCCCTGTCTGCATTCTCAGCATCAAGGTGTAATTATACATCATTAAATAATAGATCATCAATGTGTACCATAAAATATATTAGATTTATAAATAATGTCCTCACCCTGGTGATGGCAAAGGGGGATGCACCATGGGATCATCATGGATCATTATTCCTGCAGGAACACCTGTGCCTGTGTCACTCTTTGTGAGGGGTGAAAGCAAGGTGTGTAATTGCAATTATCACTCACCTCTGTGAGTGACTGATTGAGTTCTGTGTCACCAGCTCTGTGTCACCAGCTGTCCCCACTAATCCAGCTCCTCCTGCTCCAGACAGATGTTGCAGATGTGTTTTCTTTGCAAAACTGACAGCAACAATTTTTCTTTTCTAGTGGAGAGGGTGTCCCACAGAGCTGGTTTGACCAGGCACTGAACACATCTGGTGTGTGGTCAGAAAATGAGATGTGAGTTGGTTACCAGCAGGAAGGGGCCATCTGGGACCCCAACAGTGTGCTCTTCCTTGAAGCCTTTTGTCCCACTTAGCCAGTGCAGTGATGGTTTTGGTCAGAACTATGTTTTGGGGGAAATCGGTTGAATTTTCCCTCTCCCTTGTTTTAAAGCATTGGGTTTGCCCTAGGCAGAAAGTTCATCCCCTCTGGATGTAGAGAATAATTAATTATCTGAACTGTGATCACTGTGTGTGATTTAGAGCAAAGGAAGTGAAGGCACAAGTGAAATTGCTCCCTGGACAAAAAGCAGAGCCTAAAGCCACTGTGATGCTTTCTATTGCCAAGGATTCCGAGAAGAAAACTCTCCTTTTTCATACACTTTTCCTGGTTGGTTTAGCAGAAGTATTTTTTGTCCTCTGAAAGTGAAAACTTCTACAGAGATTGGTTTTAAGTGGGGGAATAGAGGGTTACTCATTGTTTCCCCATTCCTTATTTATCAAATAAATTAGAGATTGCTTAACCTTTAATTAAAATTACATGGAGGAGAATTCAAATAAAAGACAATAACAATCTCAACACATGGGCACTCCTGAGATTTGCAGGCAGTCAAGTCAGGCAGCCCAGATTTCAGATGAAATCTCCTGGCTGCTCTTGGGAACCCTGCCTTGCTCACACAGACATTTGGCTGGGCAGGTAGAGCAGAGTCAATTAAATCTCCAGCCCAGACTAACAAGATGTTTAAAATTCTGCGTTAGTCTTGTCCATTCAGTGCTGTGGCTGGCCAAGAGCCCCTTTGGAACCCTGATGGATATTGTTTCTCTCAAGCATTAAATGCTTTCCCTCAAACATCTTCTGAATAGGCCATTGTTTTTGCTTCTGGATGTCTCTTTGTGGACTGATACAAGAATAGCTAAAAGCTGAAGAACTGGCATTTTATATTTAAAAAAAATCATAATTCTGGGACTTCTACTCCTCTGAGAAGTTGAATGTGCTGCCAGTTCTGTGCTGGCAGATCCTCTGATCCCATGTCTGATCCTCTGAAAGTCAGGGAGTTGCATCAGGAGCTTCAGATGAATCACCTCAAACAATCATAGTTTCAGGAAAGAAGCTCTGTGAACCTGATGCCATCCCCAGCTTTTAGTACCTAAAGAATTGAGGTGAGATAAAGTATGGAGGAGGTGTCAGGGTAGTTTGGTTGTGACCTGCAAGCCTTTGCATTAACAGACACCGCTCCTTTATGTATATTTTCATGACCACTATGTAGCTTTGAGTACTGATGGTTCCTTACAAGAAAAAGTACACATCACATAAGGAATGTAACCTATGCTTGATGACTTCAGAAATCTCATGTGTGTAAAGACATCCTCATTTATTTTCAAGTGAAATTCTCTTGCACAGGTCCCCCAGCCCTTGTAACCCAGCTACTGATGATCTGCCCAGGTCATCTTTATTTACCTCTTTTTCCTAACAGAGCTGTGTTCCCCAGAGTTTCATATTCTAGGCCCCATCAGCATAGCCATTGCAGACTGATTTGTTCCTTATCAATGGCCATTTATTCCTTATCAATGGCTGTGATCTGCAAGGATGCTCTTTTTAATGCAGCCATTGGCCTCCTCTTACCCACCTTTGCCTCTTTTGCTCAATTTCCCTATCACAGACATAAGATAAACTAAGAAAGACTCAACCCAATCAGTTCCCTAAGAAATACAGAGAATTTTGATGCTTTAGCACTGTACCACAGTCCAGACCCCTTTTGCTTTGGTGGATCCTCATGGTTCTCAGGGCTGTAATGTGGGAGATGTTTCATCCCAGCATGTTGGGAGGAGAATGTGCATATTCCACAGTGTGGCTGTGCAGGGCAGGGCTGGGAGGGAGCTGGAGCTGATCCCAAGGTGCAGCTTTGCAGGAGGAGCCCTTGCATTTGCCACAGGCAGTGGATTTACAGTAACTGGTGGGTGTCACTTTGTCCCCAAAAGTGCCAGCTCCAGCTGATGACAGGGGCAGCTTTGGCCTTAGAGCATCTGTTCTTCCTCCCTCCCCACATCCCTTATCAAAAGCAATGTTTCCTTTGGCCCAACACATTCAGTGGTTTGGTGTTAATTAAGGGCTTAAGTGCCAGAAATGCTGGGGAATTCACCATTTTCAATATTGATGCAGCAACCCTAGAAACAGGAGACCTGAGGAAGAGCTGGGATAACTGAGTGCTTTAGGAAAAATAGCTCAGATCCAAGGTTGATGTGAATCACTCATGGATCTGCTCAGTTTAACCAAATCAGGCATGTTTTACTGCTGCTGGTTTTGACTTTCAAAACCTCAGGGAGTCCCAGGCCAAGTGCGTGCCAGAGCAGTGTCACCTTACCCCTGTCACTAATCCTGTCGCTTCCTTTCACCCTCCTTCACACTCTGCAAATTGTTTGATGCCTTTTACTGTGCCTCTGTGAAACCTTCCTTCTGGATTGCATGGATGGAGGAGTAGGTAAATCATAGAATCATAGCCAAAGGTTAAGTAAGTAGAGTCTCTTTCAGAGCATGCCTGATAATGCTATGTTTGAAACATTTTTTTCTTTTTTTTTTTTTTAAATACTCTCTTTTCCTTACTTTTTCAGGGGCCTCTTGGCTTGGATGGCAAACCAGTAAGTAGCCAAATGTAACATGTCTTTGTTCATGCTGCTCCACAATAAATAGGCAGTATCTCAACTATTACTCATTTAGTGCTACATATATAACTGTTCAGGAGGAACAATTGTACTTGGGAAGATTATTCCATGCAAGTTTGAATTCTGAGCCAGGGCTGGCCAGCAGAGCTGGAGGTGAACTTTTCTTTACCTGGCAGCACATCTCAGCTGCCTCTTCCCCTCCTGCCCCAGCTCGGGGAGCACGGACTGCGGATGGGCATCAGGCCAAATTTGGGAATAAACTCCAGTAGCACATTCAAAGAGCAAAGCCAATGATCTTGGTTGTGTGCTTCTGGCACTGCAGAGTGATACCATAAAAATAATTGATCCCAAAGCAGGTTCCATTTTCCTCCAAAGGACCTGAGCTGGGAACTGCTTGAAGGTGCCCAGTGTCCATGAAATACTTTTTGGAACAGACTGGATTAATTTATGAGCTGTTTTCTTGATTTCATTTTTGCTTGGAAGCCCTTTGGATATTCAGGTGCTTCATTCTTTTCTTTTTTATTTTACAGAAATGCAGACTTTTTTATTTTTATGCTAATTGAACCCTAGCCAGCTCTGATTCCTTCCACTGAATGGTTCCTACAGAAGGTCACAGCTCCATATTTTGTCTCCAAACCCCATTCTCTTCCACCACCTTCACTACAGGGCCCCATATGAAATCTTTTTAAATTCTGGTCCTAAACCAAGTGGGATTTCAAAGTGGGTAAAAGCCATTCAGTCTTTGCAATTGAAAAGCCACTCCAGACATTTATTTCCATCCAGTGAGGGAGTGTGTTGTTATAGCCATACATTGCTGTGGTTGGTTTTTATCCTAACCCTGAGGATAGCAAATGTGAATAAAATCTAGAAATAAAGCATTAGACAAGAAAAGAAGGAAAGGCTTGGCTTTCATTAGCAAAACCTCATGCTGGGAGGGCAGTCAGACCCCAGAGGACAGCCTTGCACCCCCAGGCTGGAGTGCCACTGCAGGGCAGGAGTGAGAGGCAGGGGAAATCTCAGTGACACAGCAAACTTATCACACAGCCAGACTCAAACCAGACTGCTGATGATCTCTTCCATGACAGAAAGGGGCCAGCAGCCTTGCTCAGAGGAAAGCAGTGGGAGGGAGGCTGCATGGGAATGCAGATGCTGCTGCCTCTCTGACCTTCCCCCTCTGGTCCCACTTCAGCACACACTGTGCACTGGTACCAAGGTTTGGTACTTCTCTGTGCTGGAAGGCAAATGCAGAGCAGACACATCAAAGTGCTGCTCTGGGGTTCTCTCTGGGGCTGCAGTGCCCCTGCCTGTCCTACAGACAGCTGCTCAGAGGGAAGATGAATGATGCCTTCAGCAAACAGGCCAAGGAAAGCAGCCCATCCTCCTTGTTTATTTCAAACAGATGTATAATTGTTGTAATGACACACTGAGCATGTGCTTTTTCTAGAAGTGATTTAATACCTCCAGGTATCTTTTGCATCTATTTAGAATCACATGTTGGTGAGCTGCTGCCACACTGCCTGCCCTGCTCTGGTCCTCTGTACTCTGTCCCAGCAGGAGCAGGCAGGACCTTGTGGGTGCTTTTGGATAAAGTGTTGCTCATGTCAAGCACTGCACAATTTTAAAATAGTAGCATGTATTGCTTAAAATAATAGAGAATGTGGCTCAGAATTTGTGAATTGATGAATGTGATTTCCTTGGTTTTAATGTCACATGCATTGGTGATTCTGCTGTTCCTTAATTTGGACTCTTCTTATGTGTTTCCAGGGACCTCCAGGACCAAAAGGGGAAAAGGTAAAGGCTGCATTAACACATGGATTTGGGGGAAGTAGTTTCTGTATATCCTCCTGTTTCTGTAATTCTTTCAAGTTCAGGTTGCCCCAATAACCCAGCTGTGTTTTGTTGGAGCTGTTAGAGTGGGTTCTCACATTGCTCTTGGAAAAGCCCCAGGAATGGGAGGGCATGAACAATTTGCAAAAAAGGTGAGGGGATAAGTGTGGTCTTAAAGCTCACCTATGCCATAGGGCTCTGGTAAGCCACTAAGGGTGATGAGAGCATAAAACTCTTCATTCCTCCAAGGGATCTGGGCTCCATCGTGTTTGCACGACACCCGTGCAATCAGAGGAGCCAAAGAAGGTCATTACTGAAAGTGAAGTTAATTTTCACATGTGAAGGACATAAGCAGTTGCTAGGAGAGCCTTAGAGTTGGAAACAAACTGCTATTTCTGATTTATTATTTGTTTCACTGCCTGCCAGGGCAGAATCTTTCCCTATTGTGTTGTCTCAAAACCTTCTCCTCCCTCATTTTAAATACATTAAACAATAGGAAGGACTCTTGCCCCTTCCCTTGTGTGCTGTACCCGTGTCCAGCTGACCCTGTGCTCAGTCCTTCAGGGCTGAGATTTGAACTCTGACCCTTTGCTGTTTTTCCTGGTTTGCAGGGGGAAGCAGGAGACATTGGCCCAAGGGTAAGTGGTGACACAGCACACTGATTTATTCTAAAATCTGGTTGGGTTTAGTCCCTGCACAAAACAAAGCCTTGCTGCAAACAGTATGGTAACAGTTGTGGAAATGTTTAATTTTGCCTCTGGAGCTCTTTGTGGGGATGGTTTTCCTAACTTTGGCCATGAGGAAAAAGGAGTGGAAGATCTTTGGGTACCTCATGGAAGGTTTTTCTTCTACTGAACCTTCTCATCCCTGATTTCCTCTTCCAGTGTCAGAGGCAGAGTCCATGTTTCTCTTGAAGTTTCTCTTGAGGCTGTGCTCCTTATCTGTTGGCATTAGAGCACCAGTATGTGGGGGTAGGATCTGGTGCCCCAAGGAGAGCTCCAGCACAGAGTTGTGCAGGATGGAATGTTCCTCCTCCCTTGCTGAGCTCCCCACCTGGGAGCAGGATAACATTCAGGTGATAGCCAGGCTGTCTTTGAAAATAAAGGGGTTAAAGTAACTGTGTGATGAGGGAAAACTCTTTTGGCTATAGCATACAGAAATTAATGGAATTTCATGAAATTTCCTGTCATGGAGCTGCACAAATTTGAGATTTACTGAGGTAAATCAGGACTGGTGTCCATGAGACACAAGTGGGATATGGGGATATTGGGGATGGGATGGGAGTTCTGCCACGAGGTGTGGGCTCTGTTGCAGAGGTATTTCTGTATTCCTGTGGTTGTCTGTGGATTATGGGCACCTGCTGCAAACCCCATTGTGGGGATGTGCTGGGATCCTGCTGTACCTGTCACTGTAGGAGGCTGGATTTGGAGCTGGCACTCAAGAGTTGGCTGACCTGGGTTAGATGTCATTGCTGGAAACACAACCTGGACCTCAGTGGTTAATGTTGAGTAGAGATGCTTCAGAGACATTTTTCTTTTTCCCCTGGAGGTTGTAAAATCACTCCATGAAGTTGGTGTCATATTCTGAAGCAGCTCCCAACTGCCTTGGGTGTGTTTGGAAATGTCACCCTGGGGCTCAGAGAGCCCCTAAAATTCCTCAGATGGATTTACAGCCTGTGTGGTGAAGGAGGGGCTCGGCTAAGGCCCCACTTTGTGCCCACCCACGGGCTCAGCACAGCCTTTAAGAGGTGATTCAGCAGCACAGGGACCTGAGTTTCACTCCTTGGCCAGGGCTGTGGGTGACTTTGGGGCTGGCAGCTCGGGAATGCTGGAGGAGGTGCTGCTCAGGCTCCAGAGGCTCTGTGCTGCCAAGTGCTGGGGAACTCACCCCCTGCTGCAGGAGATGCTCTGGGACAGGCTCTGTCTGGGCAGATACCAGCTCTCAAGGTAACACTTGTCCTTTGTTTTCACCTACCAAGAAAAATGTGCTGGGTTTTGGGGGCAGATTTTGTCCTGATCTGCCTTTGTCCAAATTTTGCTTCAGTTTTTGATTTATTTATGACTTTTTGCAGAACAGCGAGAAAAAGGCTCAAAAACAATTTGGGAGAAAAGAGAAAGAGAAGTAGACCTAAAAACAGGTGCCTGACTTTGACAATAGCTCCCTTTATGTCTCCAGACACTCAGGGCTGTGAATAGGAGGCAAAACTTCTTAACACCATCTGGTCTAGATTACTTCTTATTTCTGAATTTAATCTATCTTACTCCTCAAGTTTCAGTGGTAGCTTTGTTTAGCTGATTTTGATTTTGAAAGATGTGTCAATGCAACTCATTGCATCAGTGGGAAGATAAATAACTAGGACTGTATCCAGTGCCCTCTTCCTTGTAAATGATCATGTCCATGGGCAGTGGAATGAGGATAGAGTGTGTCAGTGAGCACTGGAACACTATCATTAGCAATGATGGATTAAAAGAGAATAGTCCTTGGGGTGGCTTTGGAGGGACTGTCTGTGGTGGGAGTGAGGTGGTGGCAATTAGGGATTAGCTACTGAATCTGTTCATGTCTGCTCTGCTTCTCTTTCTGTAATAAACACCTGCCAGCAGCGTGGACAAAACCAGAGATTATTGCATGTTGGAATGTGCCTGGTGGGAGATGCAGGAGGGTGATTTTAGGAAGCTGAGGAGGGAGATCACCTTGGCTTGTCTTCATCACTGAACGCTCCTTGTTGTAAGCAGCATGAGGGAGGATGCTGTTCAGCCTCACCTGCTCAGGATGGGGAAAAAATGTGCCCAAATGTACTGACAGAATGCATGGAAGTGTATTTACAGGGAGAAATCACTAACAGGGCCCCTCTGCTCCTGGGAGGATAGAGAGAGTTGAAGCAGGGTGCTGCCAAGGCTGGGACAGCTGTGCCCTGATATTCAGAATCACAGAATCACAGAATTCATGCCTGTTCTTCTCTCTCCCAGTCAAATACATTGCTGCACCCCTGGAAAAGACTAGATTTATAAGGCTGACTTGCTCCCTGAGCTGGCACTGGGCCAGCTGCTCTGGATTTATGAACTCAGATCTTGTTCCTACTGACAGATGAGATGTTCAGACAAATGATGGGGCTGAGGGATCCCTGCACATCTGGGCCAGAGGATGCACAGTGCCTGTGGCAGCAGCACCAGCTTTGCTCTCCAGAGGGGGAAATGAGCTTCTCCAGTGGGAGAACTGCTCTGTCTGCATGGCCCAGTGGTGCTGCCTGCCCCTGGCCAGGGCTGGTGGAGGTGGCTCCAGCATCTCCTGTATCCAGAGCTGGGTGAGATCCAGCACCTCCTATATCCAGAGAGGGGCCAAGCACTGGCATGGCTGAAGCAGCTCTGCAGCTCAGTGCAGACACAAAAGGAGTTTTCCTCCCTTATTTTCTGCAAAATTCTAGCTGCTGGCCAAGCTCACACTGCAGATAAACCCTCAGCACAGGAAGCATCCTGCAGAGCTCTGTGTGACAGTCAACAGACACCCATGGATACTTCTATTTTATTATTTGCTGACTTTGGAGTGTTATGTTGAAATGGCAACATTGAGGACTCTAAATGTGGAAATTACCAGTGTTCAAGGTTTCTGTGCTCCAATATTTCATTGCTAGGTGGGGTCAGACCCAACAGCCTGTTAGCCCAGTGCCTTGCAACCCAATGCTCTGGGAACTGTGGAGCAGGAATGTGTTACTCCATCACACTTAACCCCTCTCCTGAAGCCTGGATGTTTCCTGAACCAGGGGTGGTGTCTCTCTATTTAATATCCCTCAGGGCTGTTCACCTCTCATGGGCCCATCTGTAACAGGAGCTGTTTAAAATTAAATGTGTGATGGCTGGATTTAGTGGGATATGGTGTGTTTGGCCTCGGAGCAAATGCAAATTGTTATTTTTCATTAAAACAGATAGGGCTGGGCTTGGAACATGCTTATTTGGATGATGCCCACAAAGTCTGAGGGACAAGAAAAAAAAAACTCAGTTCCTGTTTTGCTCTGTGGGGTTTTATAAAAATCCCACTCTATGCTTTTTTGTACTTTATGCACATAATGAGCCACAGAACTGTGTCCCTTCTGTCTACCACAAAACCTTTCACTCTCAGTAGAGTCTTTTTGGTGGTTTCTGTAGTATTTGGAGGACCTGGCCATGTGCAAGTGTTCTGTGTCCTCATTAATTTTAATTTCTCAGTATTTCAGTGCTGTTCTTCCCAGAAGTAGCTGTGTTTAACTGAGTGTTGAGCTTAAAGCCCCTCTCTACATCTTGAAAAAAATTCTTGGTAGGGGCTTATTTTCTGGGATTGATTAGTTTTTTCTGACTTTTTCCCTCTCTTGTCATGGTGGTGTTAAAACATCTGTACTGGGAGGCTGGGCAGGAGATGGCCTTGCCAGTGCACTATTCCCCCCAAAACTGAGGTTTGGGGTTATCTGTTATTGATGTGCAAGCTTTAAAAGCTCTTTGGCAATTTGGAAAATAGGTTTGTTCCCCAGAAACCTCCAAAAACCCTCCTGGAGGCTTTGCTGTGTGCTCCCCCAGGGCTTCTTGTGGCTTCACTCCACCCTCTTGATTCCCCTCTGGATGGGTGGATGGGGGAAAGGGAAATGCACGTAGTGTTCTGAGAAAGGAAATGTCTTCCTGCTTCTCCCCAGACAGATGAGTGGAAAGGCTAAAACACAATAGCAATGACTACTGATAGAGCCTAAATACATTGTTTTTGCATCATATAAATCTGGGAGATTTATCTGCAATTTGCAGGCTGGGAATACATCAGTATTCATTTGAGCCTCTGAAAACAAATACAGTATTTGGTCTCAGGGAAATGCTGGGATATATCATCCCCTATGGGGTTTACTGGAATAATACTCTTTATTCTGCAGTAGGGGAATCCTTGCTCCAGCTGCTTTGAATGTTCTATTGTGCAGTAAACTAGTGAAAAAAATACTTGTTTCCCTCAGTCTGTGTCCTGTTACAAAGATCCAGTGTACCCAGAACCTTAAACCCCAGTGTTGGCTACCTAGACTATTACTTTCTAATGTACCAACTAGTTATTAAAAATGAATGTTACATATTGCTACAGCCTTTAAAACTCTCTCTTCTGCTGTGCTTTCCTCTTAAACTGCTGCTCTTTCTTCTCCTGCCTCCCACTTTCCCTGGATATAGATGGTTTTTCCCCACCTCAGTCATGGATTTCTGGCTAATGATCAGCTTGTCTTTAGCCGGCGAGTGCTCAAGGTAGACTCCAAACCTGCTGCCACTGGTTTGCTGTGATTGAGCTGCTTTTGCTTTCTCTTTCTGGCTGACTGTTGCTATTTTAAATTGCCACAACCATGGCTGTGTTTAGAGATGCTTGTTGGGAGCACGTTTAACTGAAATGCCATTGGAATTTAGGGGGCAGAGTAAAGGGACATAAAACTAATGGGTTTCAGCATTTGGTTCTTTGTGAGATTTGAGAATCAAGCAGCAAAGTCCTGTAAATTTGATATAAACAGTGTTGGTATTGTAAAATAAAATGAATTAAAACTAGAGTAATCTAAATCCTTGAACTCTAAATGGGACATTGTAATTAGGAAAAATTCAGTGGGAGACTCGACATAATTGGTTGCAGTGTTCAGCATTTACAATTGGGTTTTTAAAAAAAGGATGCAAGTGATTTAGGAGCCCAGATCTTGTTGAAAGGCCATGGGACTTGTGCTGCTAAGTCACTTGAGGACTTCTGAAAAATCCCACACTTGTCCCTGATTTGAGGGTGGACCGCATATTAAACCCAGCCCTCGGTGGTGACTCTCCCAGATGTTGCTAAAAGATTTACGAGCCCACCCTTCCCATTGTGCAGCCCATGGATGGGCCAGGCTGAGCCCCAGGGCTGGGCTGGCTGCTGGGGGGCCAGGAGCTGATTCCCAGCCTGGAGTCAGCCCCATGGGGTGCTCCCCTTGGGAATGGCACCCACAGACCTGTAGGGTGCGAGCGGCTCGGGAGGTTCTTGTGTGACCGTGGCTGGCTGTAGAGGATGAAACTAAGCACTGCCACTTTTTGTGTGGTTTTCTGGAGTGTTGCACTGAGCCATGGCAGTGTGTGCATGCTCCCTGCCAGCATGGTGTGAGCCTGGGCTGCTCTGGGCGCTGCTGGGTTGGTGGATTCCATGCAGACAGTCACTGGGTAAGGGATTAAGCAGATTAAATCTCGCTGTCGAGCCCAATCCTGGTTGAGGAACCAGCCCCAAATGGCATAAATTGGTGAGCTCACTTTTCTCTTTCCCAGCTGCAGTTGGGAAAGCTGAAAGTTAAACAGTTGGAAGCTGCAGTTAAATTTCTCTGGGACAGCAGAGGCCAGGGTGCTGGGGGCCCAGGGATGCAGTGCATGTCGTGGACACCCTGAGAGCGCCCCTTGCCAACACTGCTTCATCTCACCATGTCTGTGTGAACTTCTTCCAGGGTGATCAAGGTCGAGATGGAGCCACGGGCCCCCCTGGTCCTCCAGGACCCCCAGGTGCCCGGGGGCCTCCTGGTGACACGGGAAAGGATGGCCCAAGAGGACCCCCAGGCTCCCCTGTAAGGACGGGAGATGCGCAGCGAGCTCGTGCCAGGCAGCTCCACCCCACAGGGACAGCAGGGTGAAGGGTGTCCCCTTCCCCAGAGCTGCCACCACAGCCACTGAGCCACAGCTGGGCTTCAGAGGCTGCTCACAGAGCAAAGCCTCAGGGTTTGGGACAGGGGAGCAGGAGGGAACCTTCCATCTCAGTTTTGGAACAAAGAGCTGGGCCTGGGGTGTGTGTTTGCAGGTGCTGGTTGTAACTCACAGAGCCAGGAGATCTCTTCCCCAGTTCATACCCAATTCATTCCTGTTGCAAATCTGAAGGCCACTGGCAATTTATTTAGTATAAAAAAGGCTAAAGCATAACACAGTGGAACATTCTAATTATTGCTGAGCATTTTGGAGAATGAGAGGTAATAGTTTCAATGTTGGTATTTTTATTTTTTGCAGGGTTTCAAAGGCGAGCCAGGAGAGGATGGAGTCATGGTCAGTATTGCCCAGAAGCATCTGTGTGTGTGCCCCTCACTCCCACTGAACATCACCCTTCAGCTCACTGCAGCAAGGGGGTTTGTGTTGTTGCTTACAGGGACAAAAAACCTCTCATGGAATTATAGGTGCCCTAAAATGGATGTTTGTCCGGGGCTACCTGTGCCCTGGGGAGAAAAGAGGCCATTTTTTGTGTCCCCTGGGCTTTTCTGGAGGGATGTGGTGCTCCTGTATCCTGACTCCTGCCCCTCTGAAGCCACCTGGCATTGTGACTCCAAATTGCTAAGGTTTACATTAGATAAAACGGTGTTTATTATACATAAAATACATGAACCATAAAAGGATATTATTTACTGGGAGCACAGAGAACAAATACAGCTCTATTTGTAAGGGAAGATGAGAAGTTGACATCTGTGTCATTTTTTTCCCTTGGAATTAAAATACTCTTAGAAATGTTTTTATTCTGTTTTACTCTGTTGTCAAACAAATATATCTATCACTCTTATATTCAACAGGGTGCCAGAGGCCCTCCAGGACCAAAGGTGGGTAATAATCTGTCTAATTTTAACATGAATTCTTGAAATAATGCTGCATAAGAGGGATGGGGATGAAAATAAGCGTTTTGCAGTGGGCTTGAGTCCCTTGATATATGTCAAATATAAAATTCCAAGGCATTTACTGGGGTGTAAATGTCTGAATGTATCACTTCCTCAATATCACATCCACTGCCCATGCTCAAAGCTGGAAATGAGGCTGGAGGGGGCTGCAGGGGGCTGCAATCTGCTGTGCTGTGGGAATGTGCTTTCTTGCATTTGGGGGGAATAAATATGATCAACACAAGCCAAGTATTTTAATTTTGCAATTAATTTTGATTATCTACATAATTTGCCTTATTTTCTGTCATGTCCCTAAATTTCTTTCTCTTCTGTTGATGTTGCTGTTGAAGGGTGAGCCTGGTGTCCAGGGGAAAAAGGTAAAATGGTGATTTAAAAATATTATTATTAGTATTAGTGTTAACAGTAGCATATTCATATTCATATTTATATTTATATTTATTGCTTTGCTCTGTGCTTGCCTCAAAAACCATTGCCAGAGACTGGTGTAGAGGCTGTGGTCATGGCTGTCCCCACCAACCCTTCCCTGTGTTCCCTCAGTTTCCCTCCCACTCCCTCCTGGGGCTGGGCATGGCTGTGGCTGCAGCCTGGCTTTCATTTCCACCAGCAAGCCAGAAGCTGCAGCCACATCTGCCCAAGAGACAAAGAATAAAAGAGCAAATGCCAAGCAAAGCAGTAGGTCTCAGCCCTTTCTCTCCAATAATTCAATGGACCAAGAGGTGCCTGGAGGATGTTCTGTGCCCAGGGAAATGGTCTGGAATTCCTGGGATGGCCATCACCCAGCAGCACTGCAGTCCCATGGGAAATGTCCTCTGGAGGGCCAGGAATGCTGCTGGGGTGTGGCATTGAAGATTGTGAGAGATTCACATGCCCAAGCTCTCCACCCCAGTGGAGAAGTGGATAAATCACTGCCTTTGGGAGAAGTCAAAACACTGACAGGGCCCAGTCTTTGCCTTTTACTGATTTGGCCCAAAACAGGGGTGGCCATGGGTGTTTTTCAGGCCAGAATTTGGCTTACACATTTCATAACTGGCTGGTAAAACTAATCTTGTCAGCATCCATGGAGTGGCTTTGCTCCAGGAGAACAGCAAAGCACAAGCAAAACCAGAAAACCTCCTCCTGGCAGAGGGTGTTGGTGGCTTGTGATGAAGTCCATGAAGCAGCTACAGGAGGTCTCTGGGACCCAAAAGGCCTTAAGGAATTTAATGTTTAGTTTCTGTTGAAGGTGGGAGAGGATCTTTGCCAAGGCTTGCTGTAAGCAAGTTCTGGAAATGCCCATCCACATTCCCAGGAGCAGGGGAGGCAGGGCTGGGTGGGAGCAGGGGACCACGCTGGAGCCTCCTGTGCTCCTTGCTGCAGCTCTCCCCTGCTTGCCTGCAAACCTGAGTGGGTTTTGGGTCTGTGCAATGCTCAGTGAGGTCAAATGATGTGTTGGGACCTACTAAGTGTGTGCAAGGCCTGTGTATTTCACTTTTTGTGTTTTGTTCCATCAGGGTGATGATGGGATCCCTGGGGAACCAGGACTGGTGGGTCCTAAGGTATGTTCTGCTCTGTGTCCCTCTAATGCGTATGCTGGGCAGCATCTTTTGCTGGGGCAGGATGAGAAACATTTCTCCTCTGGTGTAGAAAAAGATCAAAAAACTGTGAGGGTGGTGAGGCCCTGGCACAAGTTTCCCAGAGCAGCTGTGTCTGCCTCATCCCTGGAAGTGTCCAAGGCCTGGTTTAACAGGGCTTGGAGCAATCTGGGACAGTGGAAGGTGTCCCTGCCATGACGGGGGTGGCACTGGAGGATCTTCAAGACCCCTTCCAAAACAAAACATTGTGAATTTATTATTCTATGCTGTGGTTTTGGGGAGAGCTTCATGGCTGGACACACCATCTGCAGCCAAACTGCTGATTCTGAAAGCTTCACTTTTATCTCAAAACCTCCCTGTTTGCCCCTGGGCAAGGTGATGTGTTTCACAGCTGAAAGCAGAGCTCTGCTCCCTTGTGTAAAGTGAAGATAAATCAAGAAAATGATAACCTGAAGAAATCTTTTCTCCATCCTCCCTGTACAGCATTTGTCTAAAGGGCTTTGTTTTCAGGGGGAAAAAGGAAGTGTGGGTCCCAAGGGAGAGAATGGCACAGATGGCTTCCCAGGACTGAAGGTAAGGAAAAGCTGCAACTCTGGGCACAGCACTGCTGAGGCAGAGGATTCCAGCTGAGGAGGTGTTTTGGACCTTTGCCTTCTAAAACTCTCATAAAGTGCCAGAACTGACACAATAGGAGTGAGATTAGGAGTGTTTCAACTTTTCCTGGTGATTTGATGAAAGCTGAGTTCAAGCAGAAATCAGTATAAGAGCTTGTAAGTCATCTACTTGCACATTTTCCACTGAATTGCCTTTTTCCTCAAAAACTGTAGAGTTCTGATCACATTTTGATCCCATGTTATTGATGGCTGTGGAATTGCTTCAGAGCCCCAAGCACTTGTGAGCTGTCCTGACCTCCAAAGCTGCTGGGAGATAAAATTATCTGGGTTTGTTGGGTGGTGCTGAGGAGCCCCAGACAGCATCTGTGGGCTGCTATTTACCCCTTCAGCTGCTTTGTCTTTAGTAGGATCTGGATGCACTAATATTTTCTGTATTAAAGAGCTGTGGTCCCTTATTGGGCAAGACTGTGTTTGTGAGGAAGAAAGTGGTCTCTGGTGAAGTTTAGTAAACTTTTTTCTAGAGCCATAGAAGCAGTGCTGATTGAATTTAGGTTTTTTTCTATACATTTTTACCATTTTTTACTTTTTGGAGAGCTTTAATTTGGTCAGCAAAAGGATCCACATGGTCTGACAAATGGGACACCTTTTGAATCCTGAATAGAATTTCAGGTCATTACTGTAAGAGTACTATGACTTTTTAAAACCCTCCAATTAAAAAAAAAAAAAAAATCAAAAAATTTTGAAAAGGAGGGGAGGGGGAAAAAATAAAAAAGAGGAAGAAAAAAGGAACAATTTGGCACAGAACTTTTCCTTAAACTCCCCCTTGAAAATGATTTAAACATCTCTGCTGAAACTTTCCACATGCAAAAGTCAGCCTGAAGCAAAGGGAGCCATGTGGAAGCAGCACAAAGAGATGGAGCTCAGCACAGGGAGCAGGGAGAGGAGCTGGAGAGCAGCACAGCCCCGAGCTGGCCGCTCCCCTCCCCCTGCAATGAGACTTCCTCTTACTCCACTTGTTGTTACACCAACATTGTTTTTTGCTAAATATATTCATTCTCAGGTCAAATCTATTTTCTGATAGGAGAAGCAGTCCTTTGTTGATGTCATAATTTTTTCTTAATCTAAAGCATATCTTTATGGGTGGGTACAGTATTTTTAGAATAAATATTTTATATTTTACTTGGTCTCATTGAAAAAAAAATGTGATTTTTGATTTTCAGGGTGAACCTGGTGAGAAGGGAGGAATTGGCTCCATTGGACCCCGGGTATGGATGTTCAGGATTTCATTTTGGAACACTATTTTTCTCAACCTTAGCTGTTCCCCACCATCTCTGCTTAGTATATAGATGAATTGCTTCAGGATCTATTCAGTGCCAGAAAATAGGGACAGTGCATATTTAAACAAATGATTGCACAGGTATTGAATGCTGGCATGGGAAATCAGTCAAGTCCAATTTTCTTATACTCATGACCATTCTGTGACCCTTTTTTCTGCAAGAGGGAAGCTGGGAATAGGGGTGATCAAGTGAGGATGTTTATGCTCTTCTCCATTACACAAACTGATGGCCTTCTGAGGTTTGACAGCTCCAGCTGTCAGACTAAGGGCTGGTTAAATCCATGGTGTTTGTAAGGTGATAACCCCCAAACGCTGCGTGTCAGGTCTTTGCCTTCCTAGCAGCCACCTCTGCATGCTATAGGATTAATCAGGATCCATCCCTGCCTGCAGGGTCCCCCTGGGCTGAAAGGGGAGCAGGGAGACACCGTCGTGATCGACTACGACGGCCGAATCCTGGACGCGCTCAAGGTGAGCCTGTGCCAAAGCTCGCGGGAAAGGACTGACATCCACTGTGGCAACGTGTCCACCCTTGTCCTGTGTCTCCTCCTGAGATCTCTGTCTTGGCACAGAGCTAGTTGGGAGGGAAGAAAGAGATGATTGCCTCTGGGGGCTGAGGATATTCAGGGTGCAGCAGCAGAAGTGGTGGCGGAGCTCGATGGCAGCAGTTGGGATGTGGGAGGAAGGGGAAGGACACCCAAGCCTTAACCTGCCCAACTGAACAGTGCCCTGACCTTTTCATTAGAAATAGAATAAATAGAATAAATACTTAATTACAGGCATATTTGAGAACCATCCTAATTGTTTTATAACAGGCTGCAGGGATACACAAAGTGCTGGTAATTTCCGTTTGCCAGATGTCCGCGCGGCACGCAGCTTTGGGAGTGGAGTGCAGTGGTTGGAGAGGCTCCATCAAATGTCTGGAGGCTTCATCTGCTGGACCCAGACTCTGTCCCTTGTTCTGCATGCAGAGACTGCTCAGGGGCACACCACTGAACCTCACTAACTTTGCTGTTTTCCTGCTTACTCGCGGTTTGCAGTGTTTGTGCACTGACCTGTCTCAAGGACAAGGCTCTGGAAAGGCTTCCAGTGTGACTAAGTGTAACAGCATTTGAGTGTGCAGCCATGGAGAAAGGTGCTCCAGGATATGATACTGGTTTGGCTTCCATCTGAGCAAGACCACAAATTTTGCTGCTTGAAATAATTTGCAAGTTGGAAAATATTTGTTCATCTCAAGGTGGCTTGTGGTCTTTGCATCCAGCAGTGCCCAGGAAAAAGAACTTCTTTAAGTGTGCAAGGTTTTTTGTTGTTAGTGCTCGCACAAACTCCTTTTTTCCCCTCTTTAATTGCACCTCCCTGGCTGGCTGACACTGTTTTCAGCATGATGCTGCTTCCCAGGCTGGCTGGCTGGAGTGGGCAGGATGCAAAAATAGACCATCAGATTGGGGTCCCACCTCCAGCTAAAGGCATTTTGCCTCTTAGCCCATGTCTTTGCAGCTGTACACCTGACTGGCTCTCACTGTGTTGTGTTCTGCATGAACAGCCCTGTGGCAGAGGAACCTTGGGCACTCTGTGGCAGCTCTGAGCTCATCTCGGTGCTCAGGCAATCCCACTCACCTGAGTGTCTGTGGCAGATCATGGCTGGGAGTGCTCATCCCCACAGCATGAGGACAACATGCCATGTCCATGCCAGTCATCACCAAACCTGTTTTGTTTGTGTTTCAGGGTCCACCAGGTCCCCCAGGGCCACCGGGCCCCCAGGGCACTCCAGGTCCCAAGGTGAGCCTGACCTCTGCCAAGCTGCACGGTCATTAGTAGCTCTCCATGGAGTCTCCCAAGCCAAAATCAGGCAGTTGAAGCTGCCTGCAGAGGAGTTTGAGGCTGTGTGTTCTATTTAGCCCTTTCTCTGGCTGAAAAAACAGTGGCTTTCACACAAAAGCCAAAATTTTGTTGACCTGTCTCTGGCCTTCTTCCAGCGGATGCTGTCCCAGGAACGAGTCCAGTCCCAGTTCAACCTGACAGACAAAATCCCAGCTCCTCTGAGACTGCCCCATTGGTCTGTGGCAGGAGGCAGAAGTGGGAGAAGCAGTTGTGAGAGGGGCTGGCAGTCCCGTGGCTGTGCTGAGCCACCCTCATTCCCACCCTCCCTGTGTGCTCTTTGCTGTCCCAATGCTGTGTCCCAGGCCCTGCTGTGCTCCTGCTTCACAAGCAAGAGTCTCTAACCTGCAGCCAGATGCTTCTTAAAAAGAAAAATGTTATTTGTAGAAAAGTATCACTTGAAAGAATAGGGTGGGACAGGATTTTGGTGCCTTTTGAGGTCTCTGTGCCAATATTCAGATCAGCTGGTGGTGCTGGTGTGTCACTGACGCCTCCTTGGTCCTAAGCCTGGCAGTGGCAAACCCATAACCACAACAGTTGTGTGTGAATAACTCATTTCCTTGTACAATGCTTTCCCAGGATGAATCCTTAATTTAATTTACCATGGGCTCCCCTGTGTTTGTCTCCCTCCAGGGAGAGCTGGGCTTGCCAGGTCCACCTGGGACGGATGGCGAAAAGGTGAGGGAGGCACGGCTGGATCGAGCGAGGCCTTGCCAGGAGCCAAATGAAAAGGAAGCTTCCTGTGTGTCTGAAAAGCAAATCCAGTGTGCCAGGAGTGAGCTCTGCTGTGTAGGGGAGCTGTGGCTCCCTGAATTGATGGCCCTGTGCCTGCAGCCCCTGCTCTGCTCTGAGCGTGCTGATGCTGCTGTGGCCGTGTCTGCTGAGCTAAAGGGGCTCCTCTCACAAGCAGCTCATCAGATGCTGTCTCAAATCCTTTTGTAAACCTTCCCAACCCCAAATGGCTGGAATCCCTCCTGCAGCCCGGCCAAATTCTGCTGCACCCTCAAAATTGGCATCTGTGAGGTTGAATGTTAAAACATGTTCTCGTGAGCTCGTGATGCGGAGGGAAACAGCAGAGAGGCAGAAGTGGCTGCTGTGGAGGGTTACTTTAAGAGTTTTCTCCTAAACATGTTGTATTTTCTCAACTTGCAGGGTCCCAAAGGAGCAAAGGGTGACCAGGGCAGCATGGGGACCATGGGGCAGAAAGGAGAGACAGGAGAAATGGGCTCAGCAGGTCCCCCGGTACGTGCCTTTGGTGTCCCTTCGGTTCTTTAATGCACTCATTTCTGCAAATGCTCAGAATGGGCTGATTTAAGCAATGACCTCTCCACACCACCTTACTGGGGAGAACTTCAAACTTCCATTTCTAATCAGCTTATTCAGAATGTATCAAGGAGGAGAAAATATTTCTTCAAAGTCCCCTGGAGATGACCACGAGCTTTGCTTGAGCCAAGGCCGGTGTTTAGAGGGAGACAAACCTTGTTTTCTCTCATTTTTGCTTTCCTGGAAGATGCACCACATCATTGTCACATTTTTATCTTTCAGGGAGCAGAAGGGCCAAAAGGAGACAAAGGAGAAAAAGGAGACACTGGGTCACCATGTCTGCAGAATAATCATGTAAGATCTTGGCAACATAAAGTCTCTTTCATGAGACAGGACCAGGCAAAGCTGGGGCTGCAGGATACACCCACCAGTCCCATATCCATCAGCAAAACCCAACTGTTTCCTACAAGTGTCTAAATGGGGTTTATTCCTTAGGGAAGAGCAGTTCACACACACTTAGCACTGCAAAGTGATTTAGGTTTTGTATTGGTGGCTGAGATATTGGATGCTGCTGTTGTAATTAATTGGGCATTAAATCATGATTCTGGGCTTTGTGAGGTTTCCACTCCTGACAGGCTTGTTAATGTGCTGTTTAATTCCCTTCTGCAGATCATACCTGAGCCTGGACCCCCTGGATTACCTGGCCCTATGGTAGGACTCTGAAGTGATTCCTGCAGATTTATGACTGTATGTGATAAAGGACAAGGGTGGTTTGTTCTGTTTAATCATTTTGGGCTGTCTTGATTCTGGGGAAAAAAATATCAGGGAAGTGCTACAGTCTGATCTGTCTTTGGAGAAATCAAAGCATCCAATTTAGGAGAGTACATCAGAGTTTATGGCTCATTTTGCAAAAACCCAAGTTGTTCCTTGGGAGAAAAGATAAAATCTTCTGGGATGGAAAATCTGTTCCCCACCATGACAGTGTCTCTATTCCCCTAAATTCACCCAAGTCATGAAGTTTTCTGCCATCAGCTGCACTGGGAGAGGATGCAGGTAGTGATGAACACACAGAGAATTTTTGATGGAGACATCAAAGGGGTTTGGTGCCTACAGTGCTCCAAAAGGAGCTGTCAAGGACATTGGAAAGGCTGGGATGCCACTGCTGGGTTCAAGATTCACCTTAAGAGACCATGCTTCAAAAGCAGGTGGCATTTCAGGTGGCATTCACAGCCTGGGAGGTATCCCAGCCCTGCCCTGGTCTGGAGGGCTGTGGTGGCACAATGCCACCCCCAGAGCTTCCTGTCACTTTCTTCAGCAAAGCTTCTGGGGGCTCTCACTCCCCAGAGCTTGTGTTGCAGAGCTTTATTGTCCCATCTTACACAGAATGCTCCTTTTCAGTTCCCCTGCCCTCTGATCTGATACTGGAGAACAAAATAAACTGCCACCTGTCTTGAAAATAAGTATTTGACCATTGTTAGCCTGTAATTTGAGCAAGAAATGGTTTGGGAAGGAAAGTTTAGGGTATGTTTTTAAATTCTGGGGTTTTTTTTCAAATGCACCACTGTCTTTCCCACAGGGTCCTCCAGGAATCCAGGGGCCTAAAGTAAGTCAATAAATTAAATGTCACCCAGTTTCCCAGCTGCTAGTGCATTATTTACAGGCTCACAAAGGCCTGTCAGCTCTGGAGACTGAGTTTTTTGTCCCTGTTGTCACAACACATCCCTTGGTTACTGTTCAGCAGTTGGCATTTTGGAAAACAAGCCATATTTCCTTCCAAGCATTTACAATCCAAACCCCTCCTCCAGCACTGAGTCCTGAGGGCCAGTGAGAGCCGGGGTTTCCAAACCAAAAGCCTTAAAACCTGTATTTTCAGCTATTTTCTTAGATGATGTGGTCAAGAGCAAAACCTCAGCAGCAGTGTGGGTGTGAGACCCCAGGGTAGGAGGTGGGGGGTGCATGGGGGGCTGATCCTTGGCTGATCCATTTCATGTCTGCAGGGTCTGGATGGTGCCAAGGGAGAGAAAGGTGACAGTGGTGAGAAGGGGGACCAAGGTGACACTGGACCTGCTGTGAGTTGTTTTCCCAAATCTCATTTCTGGCTGTTGACAGAAACCTGTCTCACAGGAAACAACCCCAATGCTTTGTTTCTTTTTAATTTAAGGGTCTCCCTGGTGCTCCAGGGCTCATTGGATTACCTGGTACCAAAGGAGAAAAGGTAATCACGGGTGTGGGAGAGGAGCAGGGATATTGGGGTGCAATCCTAAAATAGGGGTGTAAAATGCTGCTGTGGGGAGTCCAGCCAGAGCTGCAGAGCTGGACCAGCACTGCCCTGGTGGGTGGCAAAGGAGCAGCCTCCAGTCCCAGAGCTCCGGGGTGAGCCCTGCCCTCACTGCCACGTTAAACCAACTGGATCTAAGCTTGTCTGCAGCACCAAGCTCAACACAGCACATCCTAATTTTTATTTTTACATCTGCAGGGAAAGCCAGGGGAGCCAGGACTGGATGTGAGTATGGAAAGCATTAATTATTCATGGTAGAAACACGAGTAACACACACCTAACTTGAGATTGTTGGGAAAATATGTAGCTAATACTGTATACACAGTGGCCATGGAATGATGGCTGTAGAAAGGGCTGAATTCAGGCCCATTGCTGGGCTGCTGCCACTGCACAGTGGAACTGCTCCCCTAAAGGTGCTGCCAGGGCTTCCCTTTCCAACTGAGAATATTTGTATTGGATTCAGTGACATGAAAATTTCTAACAGCTAGTAGAATAGTATATGTTATACTAATAATAATAATGTTAATAGTAATGTTACTGGGGTGTGGTGAAGCACTCCATTTTTCCAAGGAATTGCTGACATACCAAGTCAGCAGGGAGAAAATGTCATTCTTCACCGTGGCTGACAGGCTGATGGCTGGAGTTGGCTCATGTTGAACTGAGCCATCCACACACTAAACTTACAGAATCTTTTTTTTTCTTTTCCTTTTTTCCCACCTAAAAATTGTGGTGACAGGGTTTCCCTGGTCTCAGAGGAGAGAAAGGAGAGAGAAGTGAAAGAGGCGAGAAGGTGAGTGGGGAATGGCTGTGTTGATGCTGTGGGGCAGGACAGGCTGCTCTTCTTGGCAGGTAGAGCCACTTGCCCTGGGAGCCACTGCAGCCCAAGGATTTGCAATTTCCCAGCACAGGGCAGGACAGGCAGTTAATTCCTACCCACTTGGAAGGGTTTTTGCAAGCCTGCCCCCAGCCCAGCCTGAGCATTGTGGGGAAATGGAGTAGCCTGACAGCTCTAGATGGCACAGAATCACTGGTCTTGGTTTATAGACCTGGAAAATGGATCCAAGTCAAAGGTTTTGTTACAGGCACCTTTAAACAAAGGGGTACCCAGGTGGAGGCAGGAGCCCAGCTGAGCACAGGGCAGGGGCTGGGAGCTGCTGCTCCCATTTTCTGTCAGATTCCAACCTGGGCTCCTGCAGAAACTGCTCATTTAGTCAATCTGCTATAAAATTATCCATTGCAATATTTCCACCCAGCTTTAACTGAAGATTTTCACAGTGATTTCAGTCAGCTGCCGTCACACCAGTGCAAGTGTCCTTACTCTGGGTGAGGACTGGGACTCTACAAGTGCTCCATAAGACATGAACCAAAGGTGTTTCTTCCCCTGGCCCTGATATCTTGCTGTTGTGCTGACAGGGTGAACGAGGAATACCAGGGAGAAAAGGGGCCAAAGGACAGAAGGGGGAACCAGGCCCCCCTGGACTGGACCAGCCTTGTCCTGTGGTAAGTCTTTCATTTCACTCATCCTAAGCACAGGCTCAGGGGCTGAAAAGGAGACACAGCTTTGCAGCCAGGGAGGATTTGGGAGTTCTCTCTTTTGCAGTAAATCAGAGCAGATGGTTATTGTTTTCTCACTTTTCTTAATGGTTTATCTGCACTGCTGGAAATTCACTGCTTGCTGTAAGGGCTCCTCACTGGCCAGATGGGAGCAAGCCACCGCAGTAAAAATAAAGCATCTTTGTGTGAAGACCTTCTTATTGTAGTCAGGAACAATGGACCTCAGTAGGGCTCTTCAGGAGATGGTGTGATGCTGCTGGCCTGGCTTCTGGGCATGTTTGAAATCAGGGAGTAACTGGGTGCAGGGGATGGGAGCTGATCTGAAAACAAGGCCAGCTCCATCCTTCCCTTCATCCCTGCAAACGGAACAAGGGATGAGCCAGGGGAAGCATGTTGGGGCTGATAGCATCACAGCCCTGCCAAGCACAAGTGATGCATGAGCTGGAGCTCCCCAGGCTGCCAAGAAGTGCCCCTGGGAGAAGAGACCTCCCCTGGTTTCTGTGCCTGTGGCTCAGAGCTGTCCCTTCCCAGACACACCCCGGGCCACCACCGTGCAGCACGGACCCACTGGGCTTTCCAGGAAACCTCCTGGCTCTTTGAGCCTGGGGAAGCTGCATCTCCCAAGTCCACCTCTGGAACCTCTCATTCATTACACAGAGCCTACACAAAAACCCCAGATCTAGAGTGGTTTATAAGAAGTTATTTGACCTGGTAAAATTTACCTCCTTTTCACTACTGTTTCTCATATAATGACTAAAGCTAGAGAGATCCTTTCCCTGAAGTGCTTTGAAGCTGCAGGATGAGAAATATCAAATATGGAACTGAAACTGCTTAAATGTAGCTGTTTAGAACTTAGTCCAGAAGCATCTAATTAAGAGTGCTAGCTGCTTGCTCCACAGCAATTCAAAAACCCATTTCTTCTCTGAAAGTGTGACTTTTCCTCACTCTCTGAGCACAGCCATGGCAGCCAAGGCTGTTGTGTAGCTCCACTACACCAGCAATAAGCTCCTTTAGACACTATGCTTTATTTTGCCTGGAGATTGAATGTGAACTGCAATTAATTTTTTTCCTCTCTCGACATGTTGGGTGATTTACCCCTTATCTCTTTAACTGCACTTTCACAAATGTGAAGCTCTGGTTTGTGTACAGAGGATCTTTCCCAGGTGACAGACTCTGCATGTCATGTGAATTCCCTACCATAAAACCACTCTGCTGACTGCTGTGTCATCAGAAATGGAGCTGTGAAGCTCTAGACCCATCCTCCTCCCCCTGTGCTGAAACATGGGTGTCTGTCTGTGTAACTCCTGTGTCCTTTATCATTCTCAACAAGCAGTTATTTTTCCAAACAGGGAGATCATAGCATTGCAGGCAGCAAAAGGGACCCAGGTTTGCCAGGCCTGGATGGGCTCAGCGTGCCCTGCCCTTTGGTACAGTATCTGCTGTGTCTTGCATGGTTTGTGTGTGTTCCTGCTGTGTCCCCAGGAGCAAACCCCTCCAGGGAGAGGAAGGACACAGGGCAGCAAAGCTGGAATGTTTCACTCTGGCATTTGGGGAAGGATGCCAATGTTCCCCAGTTAAAATGACTTTACATAAGGAGTGTAAATCATAGGAGATCACACAGGGAATGCCAGTCCCTTTATGGCAACAGATGCTCAAAGTTAGATGCTTTCAAACTTTTTTTAGATGCTCAAACTCTGGTAAGAGATGCTCAAAGTTTCTCTCAGTACCTCTGGCCCAGTTTGGTTCCCCTCATGCCTGTGCTGCTGCAGCCCTGAGTCCCATCCCCAGCTCGGTTTAAAAGCTTTCCTCAAACAGCAGCCAGTCCTGCAGAGCAGGGCCACTGGCACTCTGGGCACCAGAAGGGTTTTGCTGTGCCAGCACAGAGCTCTGCCCAGAGCTCAGGTTGGGTCCAGTGCTTGTGCAGGAAGGTTTGTGCTCTGTTCCCCAAAAGGGCTCTGCACCACTAGCTAAGAGAGGTCATTGTTTTATTTTCATTTTTTCAACCATAGAAAATGCTGCGTTAGATGATTTGCAGTTGTCCTCAGAGGAACAAAAGGGCAGTAAGCTGTTTCTCTTTCAAAAAGTTAAATTACTTTCAGATGTGTCCAAGAAACCAACTCCTAACAGCAGGCCTGCTCTAACTTCTTACTTACTCCCCAGAGATGTTCTATTTCCCAAGCATCTCTCATCTTAACTACACAGAAATCACAGGACCCATCTCTGCTGAAGGCATTGTGAACTGCAGTAGGTGATTCCTCCAATTAACTACATTCCTTCAATTAACTACAACATGACCAGTCAGTAAAGCACTTGTGCATCTTCCTGGTTAGTTGCACGTTGGTTGAAATGCTGATTTTCTTCTGCAGCCCAGGGTGCAGAGGAGGCTTGCTGGGCTTTCAGTCCAGGAGCATCAGCATGAGCCCCACACACAGACACAAAGAGTCATTTTGGAGTCACTTAAGTGAAACATGGTAGAAAGATGTGGAGTTTTATGATGGCCAAAAGGAGTATTCTGAGTGCACAAGAAGGAGAAATAGCTCAGGGCAGAGATAAACCCCTGACCATCAGTGTTAGGGTGCACCTTTACAGTAGGTCAGCATGTTTTAGGTCAAGCAACCACCCTGCACCTTGTCCCCTGTATCCATCACCCCAAACAACTCTGGCAAATGTACATGTTTTACCCTTTTTTTAACAGCTTTGGACCAAAATATTGACTGTGTCTGCAGAAAAAGTGTGTGTTTTCTAACTAAGGAAAGCATGACTGCTTACACTCTGAGTAGCTGGAGAGGGTTACCTTACTTCACTGCATCTGTTTTATTGGGCATAGGCTATTTTACATATAAAATCAATACAGAATACAAAAAAATGTGATGACTAACATTTACAGTAAAAAATGTAAAATTGCATTTTGACCTGTATTTGCACTAACAGTTCTCTGCTGCATCCACATCCTCCCAGCCCCAGTGAGTCTGGAGGTGGCTCTGAGGGAAGGGTCAGTGCCTGTGTGCTCTCTGTGGCTCTACATGCAGAAATTCATGGAACTGGAGATCCAAGAGCCTTAAGCAAATCCAGCATCAGGAAAGGCAGCTGAAGTCAGCTATTTCTTCTGAGGTGTCTGGAGAGAGCTGGTCATACATAGCTCATTCCTCTTCTAAGGGCTCCTTCCTTTCCAGTGTTCTCCTCCTGGAGTCAGAGCTCTTCTGGCTGTCTGGTTTTTGTATGTTTCTTGTATGTCCAGTGGAACAAGACAAATATTTTCACTCCCTTTGCACAGTCCACAACTCATCCTATTCTCAGTTCAGCAACTCAAAGATTCCTTAAAGAAACTAAGTACTGCAGGATCAAATTTAACACAGTTAGGATACCATCTAGGAAAAAAAACACCTACATCACCTCCCCTAAACAGAAAAGCACATTTTAACAAAAAATACATTCCCACATCATGCTTTCCATATATATGTCTGATTACAAAATACACTACTTTATAAAGCAGATTATGAGGTTAATGAACTGTGATTTCAAATCTATTTGTACGTGTTTTCTTTGTTTAAAGGAAAAAGTGTAGATTTCCAATTTTTTTTTTTTACCCTGAGGTGTATTTAATTTTGTGTTGTGCGTGACATATGGATTACATTGCCTGCATATTCATTTTTGTGCATATACAGTAAATGGGTTTTGCATGGTAATTAACAGTGATGCTAAGCCTTTCATTGTCACAAATGAGCTTCAGGTTTTTGGGTCTGACACTTAAGTCACTGTCAGGAAAACTGAATCTGTAAATTGAATTCTGCAGGGACCAGACGGACTGCCAGTAGCAGGATGTTGGCATAAGGTACAGTAACATTAATAATTGCTTATTCTTGAACAGGTCCTGAGTGATTTTGCTCCCTGCATGGTGAATGTTTGCACTGCTGCACGTGCTTCAAGCAGCAGCTCACAGGCCTGGCAGACATGGCATTATGCCTTGGGAGAGCAGGATTCCAGCAGCTTCAGGTCTTGTTCCTCCCAGCTCTAGACTGGTGCTGGGAACACCTAAAACTTGCTTAACATGACAAATCATTAACATTGTCACTAGAATGCCTTTTTACAGGCTTGCTCAAGCTTTTATCATGGCCAAAGAAGCTCAGGAGCCACCCAGGAAAGGCTGCACCAGGTGCTCCTGTGCCTTTCTCAGTCCATACCCTCCCAGCTGAGAAGTTAACAGTGGGCTGTCTCTTTGTGGCACAGTTCCAAACATTTATTTTCTAACAAAGATTCTTCTGCCATTGTAATTATAACCCCCAAGCACTGCCTCAGTGCTCTGATCAGCACCTTGGGTGCAGTGCTCAGGGAATTTGTAGCATCTCGTGCACCCAGAGCAGCCGGGGGCTGGAAGTGCTACTGCCAGCCTGGGAGAATGAGGAGAGATGTGTCCTCCTGTAAAATGAGGATTTGATCCAGACTTGGAGGAGAATCCTCATTCTCCAACAAGAGTATGACACTGAAGCTGAGTGGAATTCCAAACCCAGCTGTAACATGTGGTATGTGGACACAGCTGGAGTTAACAGCATGCCACTAACTGATTGCAAACCCTCAGTTAGAATGTGAGCACACCCTTGGTATATCAAAGGTTTTAATTCTGTGTAATTTGTTTGGATGTACTGTTAATAATAAAGAAATCTGAATGCCAATCCTTATAGTTACAGTAAAGTTAGTAAGTGTAATGAATGGAGCATTTCTCTGATTAAAATGTTTGTTTGTGTGTTCTTTTTCAGTGATCTCTAAGCATGAAGCACAATATGTAAATAATGTGATATATTTTGATCTTTTTAATTTTTGTATAAAAAAAGGAAAAAAAAACTTTTGACAGTAATATATTGACCTTTTTTTATACTGGATTCTGACATTTATGGACTTGGAAAATAATGTAAAGCTCCCAAACCCATACCACTGCATGGTAACACCAGGATTTGCTAAAGGTACTGATGGCAGTAGCTGAGGATGAACAGTGTTCCCTGCTCATGCTGCAGTGTGAACTAACAGTACTGAGCCAGCCTCGTGTGCCTTACTGCATGAAGGAGGGCAAAATCCCTGCCCTCATTTGGCTCTCAACTTCATATTTGCATTCTACATGCACATTAAAAGGGTGAAAAAACCTGGCTGAAAACAAAGAAAAGAAGGATGCAGCCCTAAAAATGGAAGAAGCTGCTGTCTGCTGTCTGGTCGAGCAGGAGAAGGATTTGCAACCTGCAGAGGAAACAAAGCCAAGCTCCATCCATCACTGCCTGCTGTGGGTGTGATGGAAATAACAGTTCTGGGGCTAAACTGAACAACCTTGACTGCCTGTGGTTAATTCCTCTACAATCAAGAGAAACCTTTTTCCTCAAGAGGAAGCACCTCTGGGTCCTGTTCTGGGGTCTGAGCCTGAAGATGTGCCAGCACTTTGTTACTGTGGAACACAAATTCCCCAGGAAGCTTCTGCTGCAGAATTTCAAAGCAGGAAAACCTGGCAATGCTTTCAGTGCAGGGAGCTGCAGGACAGGGAAGGCTCTGCTCAAGTCCCTTCTTAAACAACAGAGCACATAATGTTGCTCTTGGGGCTCCCAGAAACTGGGAGTTTGGAGTATTTAATTGACTTGGTTTGTGGGGTTCATTTGCTTTTTATTTCTTCTTGGTTTACATGGTTTTAACTGTAAACTAACTCTGCACTCTCCTCTTGTTCTCTTAATTTTCTTCACCTTTTCAGTCTCTTTTGTTAAATTATCTCAGGCACATCCCATGCAGAACAGGGTAATGGATAAAAATCATTTTTATTTTGATATCTGCATATGCCACTGTGGGATCAATTAAGATTGCAAACTATTCCACAGTTCAACATTTTTGAGATGTTGGAAAAACAGCAATTGTGCAGCAGAGAGCCATAAAAAAATATTTCAAAGAAGAAGAAGATGGCTTACAGCCGAGTCTGTTCAGCTTACAATGAAGATCAAGAAGCAAGCAGATTCCTTTACAGGGAGGAGATACTTTGTATTCATGACATTTTAAACTGCACAGAGAAAGATATACAAATACTCATCCAATGGGTAGAAGTTGAAGCCACACAAACTCAAAATAGTAAGCTGTGGATTTTTATTGGTAAAACTGGTTAATCCTAACCAGATCAGTGATATAATTGCTATCACCCCTATGCCCTTTTCATTTAACAGATCATGGCTGGAGGAAATACTTTGCTCAATACACGTTGCTGGGTTCTGAGTAGGAGTTTTAGGTGAAAGTGAGAGCTGATTGTAATATCAAACATGGTATTATGGCTCTTTGTGGCCTTGATCTTAGAGAATACAGAAGGGAGGCAGTTTTGGTGCACTGAGTAGACCCAAAACCTCTGTTAAGATCTTTGCTTCATTGCCACTCTTACTGCAGCTACTGCCAGAGAGGGCTTGAGAGAGGGATGGGACCATCCCGGTGCTCCCTGCCCTGTCCAGGCTGACCTAGTGCTGGAGGTCCTGCTCTGATATTGTGAAAACATGGGACTGTGCTCTGTGCTCCACACAGGTAGGGTGATGGTGTCTGAGCTCTCAGCTGGCTCTGGGTGTCCTTGAGTTTATCCCAGGAGTCAGGGTGAGCCTGTGCTCTGTGCTGGTCAATGCTGGAATGGCCACCAAGCTCAGCAGAGGTGACACAGCCTCAGGGCTGTGGGCAGTGCATTGGTACCTGGGTGGCAGCTCAGGGGTTACACCTACACACCACTGGCTTTGTGGCTGTACCTGGCATCTCTAGCAGTTACTCACCGTTTCCTTGGTCACCATACAGATTAAATCCATGGTAAATTCAGATCAACTAACAAATCAACAAACAACAATTATGTAACTCAAAACAGCAATGAAAATGCATTTTATTTACTTCCATTTCATGTTCTCAGCTATCACTTTTGGTGCAGGGGTTTTTAAAGGCATAAGGAGCAGCTAACAAGCTTCCACTGGCCTTTAGTGCTTTTGAAAAACCCCTTTAATATCCCAAATTAAAGCTAAAAAATTTTCTGTGAAAGGTTGAAGGCAAATCTCTCATTGATGTCACCAGGAAGATCTGTAATTGTTCCCTTAATGTACAGTTGCTCTTCCCATCTCCCCCAGTCATCTCCAAACTAAAAGCAGTTCACTATTCCAAACCACACCATGGGCTTCTACACTCAAATTCCTGCACATGTCGTGTTCATGGAACTTCTTTCAAAATCAATGAGAGTTCAGTCCCCAGAATGACTGCAGAAAGCACAAGAATCTGGAAGTGTCCACAAACAATCTACAATGCAGATAGAAAAGTCTTGTTTTACATACGCTGGCAAAAACTAAACAGCTTTCTATCTAGCTCCTACTTGAAGAAGTTTGATATCACTGAAGCTACAAGACAAGCTAACCTCCAAAGCTTATGAAATTATATTAAAATTTATATTTTCTCTGAGGAAATACCCCGAAGTCCTATTATCTTCAGGTAAACAAGTCAGTATTCCGTCTTCAACTTGTGGAATATCCAGTGCTTGTAGGCATCAACTGTGACCACTGCCAGGCCTGCAAAACATTGACACAGAATACCAGAATAGTGCTTTACCCTCTCACAGCTCTGCAAGGCCACCATCCCCCTCCCAGCACAGAGCCTCTGCTGCCACAGCACCCAAGCCATTTGTTTGTAGTGGAGGAAGGCTGGAATTGCCACTCTAGCACAGATGTATCCACCCCCACAGGTGCTGCAGCTCAGCTACCAAACCTTTTTGTGATCCCCTTTGGAAGTTCCCAGGCAAAGGCCCTTGGTTCTGCATGTACAAAGATCATCTCTGCACGTGCAGCCACTCAGGAGTGTTCAGGACATTGGACTCACTGCTCAGGTGCAGTGGCTCCTCTGG
>NW_005054308.1:4732478-4738662 GCF_000277835.1 Geospiza fortis | reverse complement strand
CCTGCTGCACACTGCTGCCACTTTGGCTATGAGGAACTCATCTGAGGAGCCAGCAGGTCTCCTGGATCTCTCCCACTCCTTGGGGTGGTACATCACTCTGCCATCCCCTCATCACCAAAGGAGCAGAGCCCTGTGAGAGCAGGGAGTGGATCCCCCAGCAGGGCACCTGAAGTCCTGCCTGGTCCTCGGCTCAGATTGGTGCATTTGGCCTTTAGATCCTGAACGGTGCCCCTGGTTCCCTGCCCATGGCACAGAGCTGGACCTCAATCACCTTTAAAGACTGTTCCAAGCCCAGCCATTCTGTGATTATCTATCATATAATTCAGATCAACAGACTTTATTAGAGAAACTGTTGGGTTTTGTACTGATTACACAGAGTCTAAGAGGAAATCTGTTTAGACTTCCATGTGCCTTACACACAAACATATTTAGAAGAGCAGTTGTTTAATACAGAGCAGTCATGATCTTACTGCAGTGAGTTGAAAAGATGTGCTTTGCTCTGCAGATTCATGCCAGATCAGTTGATTATTTTCTCCTTCCATATGAAAATGTTTATGTGGGTCTATCTGAATACTTTGTGAATAGCTCACGAAGACAAATTTTACTTCTAGGTAGTACTGGCAGCCTTGCTCAAAACTCAGTCATGATCTCAGCCCTTCACAAAGCTTAGGGAGTTTTTCCCCCAGGAAATCTCTCTTCTTTTGTTTTCCCCTCTGGTTTGAAAGAATCTGAGACTGCTTTACAGCAATTCCAAAAAGCAGCTGAATGTTACCACTATATGTCAGCAGCAATGAATATGAGTGACAGAGAGGCTGCTAATGCTTAAGAAATGTGGGTCAGGCTGAGACTGAGCCACTGATTTTTCTTGATCACTAAAATATTTGGTGTAACTTCATGGATTCATCAATAGACATTCTGGGTAACACACTGAAGTTACTGATATTGGGGGAACCTGAAACTCAGACAAGAATATTTTTGGTTTTTAGTTGACAAAACAAAATTCCTGCCTCTAATTTAACTGCATGGTGCTTTCCATGAGGTTAAGGCAACCATAGAGCAGAGGACACACAGTTTTCTGTAAGGCTTGCTCCATTTCAAACTGTAGCTAGTGACAATCTTTCCAGTCACACCAACATCCTCTCTTAACACACTGTAGCCCAGTGGGTTTTGGAAGCAAAGTTCCCAAACTGAACCATAAGGGCACAAGAACTCTCTTGAGACCCCTAAAAGGATTTTCACCCCCAAAGCTCTGCAGGCAGGGCTGCCTTGCTGTGACACACAGGATGCTGCACCCAGCTGAGTATGGGAGTGCTTCCTAAAGCTTCTGGGGAGGATGGATTTGGGGAAGAAGGGAATAAGGCAAAAAAACCCCATGTGTGTAACTGCACAGCTTGAGAGGAACCTTGCCAGAGCATGAACCCAATAATTTGGCCTGTTCTCATAGGGACAAATGTGATTAATTAAGAGTTTTGCAGCTCAGTCACAGCTTGGCCAGTGAATTCAGGAATTTTTTTGGATTACAAAACAGGTGGCGGAGAAATCCTCATCTGACCCCAAACTGGAACTGTTCCCAAGTGTCAATTATCAATATTTTAGTTTAAAAGTATCATAATCAAGACATTGCCACATGCTTTGTTTTATTCCCATGGGGAGTCACCTCTCCTGTATGCACTGCTCCTGACACTTCCTGTATATATAATGGTGATGAATTTATTTCTGTATGGATTTTTCTCCTGTGTATTTAAAAATAAGATTGTTTCTTTTAATGGCAAGCGACTTTCTGATGTGTTTTCTTTTTAGGAAACCAATAGATAAAATATTTAGATGAGCTTTTGTCTTCCGTAACTTCATAAATTCAGCATTTGAAATCCTTAAGCAAACCAGCAAAACATGTGGGAGGTTTCAGCAGTTTAAGACATCCCATGCAACGATGCAAAGTAATCCATGGAAATGACACCTGTGGTTTTAAGATTGGTATAGTAACCACTACCCTGGGTAAAGTTTTGGTTTTGCACTCAGCCAAATATGGCAGGTCTTGGGCAAGAATGCAAGAACTCACACATTATAATGCACAACTGATTAAAATAAGTAATAAAAATTAATTAAACTATTAAGATGCCATGAAGTTTCCAGCTTTCTCATAATGGTAAATAACTCCCCTGGCCAGTCAATGCAATTTGTGCATTATAAAGGTGAATGCTGGTTCAATGCTGCCCTCTAGAGGAGACCTTTTTTAAATATAAGCAAATTTTATGCAAATTTTGTGCTGTGACAGTGTCTCTTAATTTACAGCACACCTGACTTTTGTGTAACTCGACAGTCTGAACAGATATTTGTAAAACCAGGCGTGCATGGATAGAAACTTTTTTTCCCCCCCAAATCTGATATTTCTTTCTCGGGAAATACAACTGTATTCTCACGTTTTTTCAGTCTCAGATACTGTTGGGACAGATATCTGTAAATTATCTGTTGCCCAGGTAATTTACAGCATTATGCACATAAAATCTAACTATAGTAGGTTTCCTGACACATTTCTATTTTTAAAATTTTGAGCATGGAAGCTCTGAATTATTTTCTTTGTAGGCAACAGATTTCTCTCTAAGATATGCAAAATATGAATAACTGTAAATGATTAAGATATAAAAATTTAAATGTCCCCAAATCACTCATCCTGGACAAATATTGAAGGAATGTGGCTGAATTCAGATCAGTGAGTTTGGTTCCAATGAGCTCTAGCAGAAGAAGGAGTGTCCAGAGGTGGAAAGAACCTCAGGTATTGCTTTGTTTAATTTGAAATTCCTGCTTTTTACCTGTTCAGGACAGGCTGACATGCTGAGCAGCACAGCCAGCCTTGCAGGGGTTTAACCAGGAGATTTTCAAGTGAGAAGTTATACATATGGGTAATTTCAAAAGGCCTGTGACACTCTGACTTGCCAAGGCAATCGCTGTGGCACACACTGAACCTGGCACCTTTACAGGACAGTGTTTATGTAAGCACATTTCTTGCCCCTTTGCAATAGTAGGTTGGTTGTTTGGTTTTTTTTTTAACAAAAAGGAAGGGGCAGAGAGAAACTGGTCACTCTAGTTAGTCCAGTCTCAGCGTCACTGGAGTCACCTGCCTTTTAGCCATGTCCCTGGCACTGCACTGGACCTGACCATAATTAGTTCAGTTTGAAATACTCCAGAGCTCCACTTGGGGGAATCTATGACAGACTGAAGCAAACCAGTGAGTAAAAACCATTTCCTAAACTTTATTTTCCCTCGAGATAATTTATATTTTTAAGCTAAAAATTGCTTTTAGTACTTTCACATCCCCAGGTGAACTACTGCAACTTTGCCATGTGCTTGTGTCCCATCAGATGGCACAACACAAGGGATGTGGGACTGTTGTGTAACCTGCAGCTAAAGCAAGTGCTGAAAATCTGTCACTTAGATATGAATGGAGGAAGGACTTAACAGATGATATTATTGTATACTACTGTAAAGAGCCTGGGGGAAACCTCAGCAAGGCTGGGAAACACGAGTTTTCCGTGCATAAGAAGTTGAATTATTGACAAGAGAGTGGAGTAACAAATACATTAGTAACATTTGTGGTTTTCCTATGACTTAGGACAAACAATTAATTCCTGTTTTGTTAAGTTCTAGAAGTTGCCTTCAAGTGTGGTTTCATGGAACAGTCAGCTCACTTCTGTGTCAGCTCACTTGTGTGGTTTCTTACATAACTTAGATATTGGTGAACAAAAACTTTAAAAGGAGGTGACCCAAGTATCTGTAAATGACACTGATCCCATCTGCTGCTTTTTATTATAATGTTAAACATTGTATTTAAAAAGTTCATTTTACAGGAATTTATTAAGTGTAGGTGAGTCCTTATCAACTTGTATCTCTTGAAAATTACATTAAAAAATTAAAGTCTGGTTTTGCAAGGCAAAAGCACCCATGATATCCACTGAACTTGTAAATTTAGCAGGAAAGGTCCTAAGCTGCCATCAGTGCAAATGAGAGCTGGAGCCTGTTATGTTTGCTAGTTTGTTTCATAGACTGCAGTTTTATAAACAATTTCGTAACAGCTTTTTGAGTTTCAGTTTGGGTTTCTTTTTCTGCTATCTTAAAAATAATCAAAAATACTGAATATGAAGAATGTCCAGCACAAATACCACAGCCAAAACTGAAATTACTGCATTACATGACTTTGGATATAGAAATGATACGAAACTGGTGTGTACAACAGCATTTGAGAAACTTTACCTGCTGGTATCTGAAATCTGTATACAGTTTAGAAAAATAATCCAACATGTGCCTTATCTGTCCATATTTGTTTTGAAATTATGTCAGTAGAACTTAATCCTCTACCATGTTATGCAAGTGTCCCTTATTTACTTGAGTGGTTGCATCACTCCAGGGAGGCTGGTCAGAGGAGAAAGGGCTGTTTGTGTGTTTGCAGCTTGCCAAAAATGAGTTTTGAATGTATTTACATGGTATTTTATACAAAACTGGCTAAATCTCTGTATATGACCTTTGAAAAGAAATATATAGATATTAAAATTACAGAAAATGTACTTAACATCTCCATTTGCAAACTTTTTGTGACTTTTGATCATGTATATGCCACGAAAAGTATTCTATTTACTCTTCTTTGGGGAACAACTACTTTAAAAATGAAGGCATTAATAACAGTATTTCTTATCCATTGTTTTAACATGTTAAAATGATATTAATTAGTACTGCATCATGTATTTCTAGTTTAAAGCTGTAATGGACAATACATTACCTTGAGACCTAAAAAAACTTTTTTTTCTTGTGCTTTTTTTAATAAAAGCAAAGACTAGATTTTTAAAAATGGTCTCTCTGTACAGATTACTTTTACAATTGTGTGAATATGTATAATGAGCTCTGCATTTGTAACCAAGAGTAAACTTTCCAAATTGTAAATGTTCAGGTTGTTATTATAAATAGCTAGTAAATATCTTAACCAGACAAGAGTTCAAATAAAGATTAACAGCCATGATTAACTTTTTCTCCACTGTCTTTTGTTACTTAAAACCTGACATTTATGAAACAATGTAGTTAGACTAAGTTCAATCTAACTTTAAGTACACAGCAATTTGGTTTTGCATTCTCCATATTGCACAAAATTTAAACTGCTCCTGTGTTCATCAAGTAATTGCAGCTAGAGATAATTATTGGTGGCGATATCTAGTGAGCAAAGTCTGCCAAGTGTAGTTTTAAAATTATCAGTTCTGTTTTTCTAGAGTTTTTAAAAGCTATTTGTCAGTTTAAACCAAAAGAGTGTGAACATCTATTTGGAAGGAAAAAAAAACGTGTCATCTTCTAGAATCAAGCTGGAAAAGTTGATGGGATACACCTAGCAGAACTCAATCCATCAAAGAACCTCCTTTCTGGTTCTTTATCCTATTTTTCTTTAGGTAATTCCAGTCAAACAGGAATGGAAGAAAGATCATTCTAATCTGATTGACAGCATTTCCTCTTTTAATCCTAACTATTACCTGCTTTAGGATTGGCTCTGAAGGAGTCAGTCAGATGTCTCCCTATCTGCCACTAAGCAAACACAGGGCTACAACATGTAAAAGGCTGGGTTTACTTCTGCTTTAATGATGATGTGGAACTATATCAGTTCTACCACTTTGGCTACCCACTTAAACATTTTCAACTAGAAAAGAAACTTCCTCAATGTGTATTTCAAACGAAGAGCGCTATAACTGAAGAGCTCGTTCCTCCCTCCGAGGTGAGTGGGGTGCGGGGCTGGATGAACCCGAGCAGTGTAAAGCCCTGGCGTGTGCGGTTTAAGGGTGAGCTGCCAGCAGCCCTGCAGGGCCCCAGGGGCCGCAGTCTGTCCCCATCTGTCCCCACTCCTGTCCGTGAGGGAAGCGCTGCCCCGTCCCGCCCGATCCCTGGGTGAGCTCCTGCCCCGCTCCGGGCGCACGCAGGACCCGCCCCGTGCTCCGGGTACAGCCGGGGCTGCTCCGGGCGCTCCGGCCGGGCAGTGCCCGTGTCCCTGCTCCGGGTACCGGGGCTGCGCTGGGCGCTCCGGCCGGGCAGTGCCCGTGCTCCTGCTCCGGGTACCGGGGCTGCGCTGGGCGCTCCGGCCGGACAGCGCCCGTGTTCCTGCTCCGGGGCTGCGCCGGGCGCTCCGGCCGGACAGCGCCCGTGTTCCTGCTCCGGG
>NW_005054308.1:4715916-4732249 GCF_000277835.1 Geospiza fortis | reverse complement strand
CGGAGCGCCGCGCCCGCACAGCCCGGTGCGCTGCTGTTATTAACAGGAATTAGCCTTTCTTAAGGAGGGGGATTATGCAACTGCGCTGTTAAAACCCGTATGATACCGAGGGTGCCTGTTCAAGAGACTAAAGTGCTTAGAAAGCGTTTTCTGCGAGCCCGGCGGAGACGGGGCTGGGGCTGGAGCCGTGCTGGGCCAGGGGAGGTTCTGGCTCAGCCACTGTTATAACCCGTCTTTCAGGAAACTAATTACACCAAAACCGTGATGGAATTAACAACAAACGTCTGCTCTCTTTAACAGAATGAGGGACTCAATTCTAAAGTTCCCATTACCGGTGGTGTTTCAACCAGCCTGAAGAAAGTCTTAATTCTATAGACCATCGCCAAGTATGGCAACACAACTCTTTTATTTAACTAAAGGAAAATTTTCGTATCATATATATTCAAACCCAAGACTACTTTTATGTGCTGTGTAAATACAAGAGTTGGGCTGAAAGTAAAAGCTGAAATTAGAATTATGCCAGTTACATGCACCTGAAAAATGCTACACTGGGTATCAAATCTTTTTCTAACTGATTTGCCCTTCCACTGGCAACAGAGACCCAGCCTCTGCAAGCACTTTCTTAGTATCTTTTGAACAGTTAGGAGAAGCTTACAAAAACCCCCAACTGTTTTGCCAGCTCACAGAGAAAGTATCAAGATACATGCTGGGAAGGATAATGAAGCACTTTCTTACTTCACTATTGTCCTTTGTCATCCATTTGACAATGGCTTTGTATTTATTGTCAAATTTCTATATAAGCAATCTTTTACTAAGTGAAGTATGAAAGTTTGGCATTGCCTTTCAGTCTCAAATCTCTGCAACTCCTGCTTAGGCAGATGTGTTTCCATTTTACTTGTTTGGCAATCCATTTAAAAAGTGAAACACAATGCACTTAAGTAAACCCAGCCTTATAAAATCACTCTGTATTCTAGCTATGGTTAGTGAAGCTGTAACAATCACCTGCACCAAACTATCTGGAAAATCAGGATGTTGGCAGGAATAGCAAGCACATAATGAGAATAATAAAAAGAACATAGCACAAGGTAAGAAACACAAAAGAACAAAAAGGGCAGACAGCACAGACAGGAATTGCAGTTAAGACAGGATGAAGCTGTAGAGGTGAGTCCTACTGCTGTGGCTAGACCCTAGAGTAGGACTTTCATGTTTGGAGTGTGCTTTTTTCCTGTTAATCTAAGAAAATCTGAGTACAAGCCCTTTGGTTTAGGGGCCAAAAGCAGGATGACTGTGCCAGCAAACAGGAGAAATGTTTTTTACCAGTAGGATAAACTAAACTCACTAAGATATTTTGCTTTCTGATGCTTGTCATAGCTCTTCTTGCAAGCTGTTTTTTCCTAATGATCCAGTGAAGATCACGAAGGCAAAAGGCCAGTATATGTATGATGAGAATGGGAGACAGTACCTTGACTGCATAAACAATGTGGCTCATGGTAAGCTAAAGTCATGGCATTGGATGTTATTTGATGCTGTGGTTTTTTTAAGCAGAACAAAGAACAAGCAGTACTTTTACTGCACTTGCACTGTGCTGGGGGAGGGGGTGGTTAATTGGAAAAGTGGAAGGAAACTTTCTTGAGCGTGTAGTTTGGGGAATTACAGTGTTCTTGAATCTGGGTGTGTGAATGTGCTTTCCAGACTTGCTTCCTGTCCCGTCTTCCTAGAAATATGTCTAAAACATACAGATTTTTTTCCCATGGAAACTCAAGTACAGCACCTCACTGTAAAATGAACAAGTGACATTTTCTTGGTTTTGTAAAAGTTACCGTTAAGTGTACAGTCACAGAACCACTGCTCAGTGTAATGCCTTAATTGTGTATAATTAAGTGACTGCTACTTTCTTACAGGATTTGAAATCTCTCTAACCTAACCCCTACCAGGGCTAGTAATTCTTTGATAGTAAAGCTTACCTGCACCCTCCCAAACTCCTGAACTGTGGCAATGCCTAAATCCAAGGATCAAATCAGGGACTATTTGTTTTAGCATATCAATTTCCAGTACTAACCACAAATCTTAAATACAGTAGGAGGCAACTTCAAACCTTCTGAGGAGCACAAAAACGTTTTTAAAAGATGCACCATTATTAAGGCCCTACTGATAATATCTCTGTAGTATTAGAGAAATGTGTTAATCAGGCATGTGATTAAACACCATGGATAATATGAAGAACTCTCAAACCACTCTCCACATTCTCTTGCAGTTGGACACTGTCACCCTGATATAGTAAAGGCAGCCCATGAACAGAATCAGTTGTTAAATACAAATTCTCGTTACCTTCATGACAACTTGGTTGATTATGCAGAGAGACTTTCAAAAACACTACCTGAGAAATTATGCATCTTCTATTTTTTGAATTCTGGGTAAGTTGGGTACATTAGAATTGATACAGGGGATTTACTAGGTATATAAAGACAGGTACACACTTTCTTATCAACAACTAATTTCTGGTGTGGATTACTAGATACTGACAAAAACATGGGTCTGGTTCTGCAAGTTCTCAACCTGGGAAATAAACCTGTGCTTTATTTAAGAAGAGTTTTATTCTATTTGTAAGACCTTGGACCTCAAAACAGTAATGTAAATATTTGCTGTATTAGTTTCTTGTCTGATTTGTCTTCTGACTTGACAGTTATTCTCAAAATTAAATGTACCAATGCATTGCTTCTGTTGGGGAGGGGGGCACACATTCATAAGCAAACTTCATCTGGAAGGAAAAAAAAAAGCCAAATTGTTTCTCAGAAAGTAGTTCCTGTACTCAGTAGTTCCTGTACTCTGGCTTTTTAAGACGGATTCTGTTCTGGTGAACAGTCCTACCTAGTGAGTGCTGATTACTGAGGAATTTATGCGTAACATGCAGCAAGTTCTGTCTGTTCTCTGCAGACACAAAGAGAAGTGCAAGGGAGGTTAGATTTCAAAACTCAAGATAGCCACAATGAAACAATTACTGATTTTTTCCATTGTAGGTCTGAAGCCAACGACCTTGCCCTGAGACTGGCACGGCAGTACACAAAACACGAGGATGTGATTGTTTTAGACTAGTGAGTACATTGGCAATTTGGGGGTACAAGGCTCAGTTTTGGCCCATGGTCAGAGCATTTCTGAAATCCTCCTGCAGTAGAAAGACTGTAACCAGGAAGCTGAGGGAAGTAATTTTTCCCTCTGTTGAGTATTTGCCAGCCCAGCCCTGAGAGCTGTGGTTGGGCTCTCCAGTACTTGACACTGAAGGAGGGGCCACCAGTGGCCTGCCACGATGGGGAAGGAGCCACAGCAGTGAGAGGGGCTGGGTTTGTTCTGCTGCAAGGGACAGCCAGATAGATCTCACTGCAACTACAGCTGTCTCATGGGAAGGAGCAAAAAGGGTGGGAGCCAGGTGTGAAGATGGATGGTGACAGGAAAAAATACCTCAGATGTAAGTTCAAACCTGAGGAATTTTGATGAGACATAGGCAAAAAAAAAGTCTTTTGCCATGAAGGGAGTCAAATATTAGAACAGGATGCCTAATAACAGGAGTCACTGGAAACTCCATTGTTGGAGAATATTCAGAAATAGGCCCCTCCCATTCTGCAATCTTGTGATACTGCTGAGGTGTTCCCTGCTGTGATTCCAGTCACCAGTGGCAAGTCCTGTCCCTCTGCATCCTTTATATGAAAAAAAAAATCCAAGTAGTACTAAGCTTATTGATAGAAAAGAAATTGCAGAGCTGTTCTCAGCTGAAGTTACTGAATTTCCTACCAGGTGATAGCAGCTGGCTACTTTTTACTATTTGGAATGCTAATACTAAAGAACTCTTGATACTGAGGAAATTACTGTTTAGTTCTGCCAATTGTTTTTTAAGTGCTTACCATGGACATCTGACATCTTTGATTGACATAAGCCCATATAAATTCAGAAATCTAGAAGGACAAAAGGAATGGGTCCACGTGGTATGTACTTCATCCTATACCTATCAATTACTTGTCAATTGAGTGGAGTTGTTTTTATGATATATTGAATGTAGGATATTATTCCTTTGCATAGGCTCCTGTTCCAGACACATACAGAGGACTTTATAGAGAAGACCATGAAGATCCAGTAACAGCCTATGCTGATGAAGTAAAAAATATTATTGAGCATGCACATAAGAGAGGCAGAAAGGTAAGATATCATTTCCTTAACTGTTTGTCTTAGAAATGAAAGTGCAAGTCAGAGTTACTAAACCAAGTGGGATGGACTTGTCAAAAAGTAAAGGTCACATTAATAATCAAAAACCATCTAAGGACAAAGAGCTCGCTCCACAACTTTCTGTATTGTGTTCAAACATTATATGCTGTGTTTTAGATTGCTGCATTTTTTGTTGAATCTCTACCAAGTGTTGGTGGTCAAATCATTCCCCCAGCAGGATATTTTCAGAAGGTTGCAGAGTAAGTGCTCATTCATTATCTTTTTTAACTTATTTGGTAAATAGATAATTCTCTACCTGCTGCATCACAGAGCTTGATAGGTAGGAAATTACCCAAGCATTTGTGCTAGAATGTGAACTTTGTATATGGCAAAGATCTGCTTATAAACACACAGTATGCAATATAGCCTTGTATATGTTTGTTTCCTCAAAGTTTGCAAAGTAACACTTTCTGCATGTTCCTAAACAATAAATGCTATGTTCTTTCATTTTAAGAGACAATCAAATCTGTTTTGTTACAGGCATGTGCACAAGGCAGGAGGTGTATTTATTGCTGATGAAATTCAAGTTGGCTTTGGCAGGGTTGGCAAGCACTTCTGGGCATTCCAGCTTCAGGGAGAAGATTTCATACCTGATATTGTCACTATGGGGAAGCCAATAGGAAATGGGCACCCACTTGCTTGTGTAGCAACAACAAAAGAAATTGCAGAAGCATTTGCGGCCACAGGAGTGGAGTATTTTAATACAGTAAGTAAACAGCTGCCCCCTTCTGTAAGGGAGCCTGAGGATTAAAATTAGATACTCATGATGTGTTTTTATTAGTATTTACCACAGTAACTAAAGAGGAACTGTGTCACTGCACTATTTCTATGTTTCTAGTCTGTGACTCTATGTATTGGCTCCATCTCATAAAAGTAATATGCTCCTTGTATCACTGAGGCTACACTTTCAGTGACATGATTGCATCTTTCTTCCCTTTCCATGGCTGTGTGTTCCTTTCCTGGGCTCAGTTTGGTGGGAACCCTGTTTCATGTGCCATTGGATTAGCTGTGTTAGATGTAATTGAGAAGGAACACCTTCAGGCTCATGCCACAGAGGTAGGCAACTTCTTGATGAAGACACTCAAGGAGCAGCAAATCAAGCATCCAATCATTGGTGATGTCAGGTATCAGTGCCTTATTTACATTTTTGGCAGCTTTCTCTTTGGTTCCGTCAGTCCAATCCAATAGATGTTGTTTTGAGAAATTAATAAATTTTGTGTTTTCAGTGAAAATAGCCTCCTGTACAATTAAGTAAAACAAACTTGAGCTTATCTGAAGTCTCATATACTTTGCCACTCTGGGCCACTACTGTTTTATCAATTTTTAGCTGCTAAAACTGTTGAACTGCTACTGTTCAAACTGCTGTTTGAACTCAAAGTTCAAGTGCACAGGGTACAGAAGTGATGAGCTAGATGAAAAACATACTTAACATCCCATCCTGCTCTGCCAGGGTGAGCAGACAGAAGTCTGTATTACCACATTTCTTCAGAACAGCAAAACTTTTTTCTAACAGTAGCCAAACATCAGGTAATTCTCATGCAGTAAAGGTCTGGTGTTAAAAAAAAACTCTTTTAGTTCAGTTGTAGTTCCTTTCTCTGACACTGACAGACTGAGTGTTTTTATTTCTTTTACAGAGGTTGTGGCTTATTCATTGGAGTGGATTTAATCAAGGACCAAGAAGAAAGGACTCCAGCTACAGCAGAAGCAGAGGATCTAATAACAAGGTACAGGAGTTGCTAAAACAACCAACTGGCCAAAACTGAAACCAGTCAGTGTAGAAAGTGTGACATCCTGCAGGCTGGTGTTGAAAGTTTTCCTGAGCTACATGCAGAGCAAAATGTAATCCTTTGTTATTGCTCTTTCCAGACTTAAGGAAAAATATATTCTACTGAGTACAGATGGGCCAGGAAGAAATGTGCTGAAATTCAAGCCCCCAATGTGTTTTAATATAAAGGATGCAAAATTTGTTGTGGAGACAATTGACAAAATACTAACAGGTAAAAAATGATCAAAACCCTCAAAAATAGTGGGTGGTTTCTGAACTTTATTGAAGACAATGCTGAGCTTCTGAGCCTGATTTTCAGAAGTGCTAAAATGGAGCCAAGATGGTAAATGCTGAGCACACGGCCTTCCCTTCTTAGTTATTCTGTGAAGTTCTCCAACCAAACTACTTTCTCTGCAGATGCATGTGCCTTTTAAGATAGCTTTGCTCTGGCTGAGGTTTGAGTGTTTAGCTTATCCAAACAAGCACAATTTGTGAAGTATGTCCACATGTTCCTGAAAGCTGTAATCTATGTGCTTTTGCCACTTAGCTTTTTATACAACTTCTACACACTTAGCATTAAGAAAGTTAGTATAAAAAATGTCACAAAGTCATGGCTTTTCTAAGTTGTTTCTTATTCTCTCTTCAGATATGGAAAAAGAATGTCTGAACCAATAGAAAAGACCTGTTTGTTCCACCTGAGCAGGTATTTACCTATAGCCACCCAATACTATTTAAAAGCCAAGTTCCTAAACATACCTTCACAAGCACTGTCAGAATAAAGCTTCCTCAGGGATGCTTTTACTCAAAGTTTGCAGGAATTTCTGGGTATCTCCAGGCATGGACCACACTTGTGTACATCCAGCATTCACAACTGCCCTCCATCACTCTGACCCTCCCAGCAACACTGTGTGCATCACTTGTTGTAAGCAAGGGCCAACGTGTCCCAGACATGACTGTCTCTAGAGCATGCAAATGACTGCACATCCACACAAACAGCTTTTCTGCTTGCTGCTCAGTGCCTTCAGGCTCCAGCTGCATAACCACTTCTCAGCAGATCTCCCCTTAAGTGTCATTTCAGGTTCACAGCTGGCATCTCATCCTTCAGGATCCATTTACCCCTAGACTCAAAAGTTTGTGGGTATCAGAGTAAGATTGGTCTTGTTAAGTCTTCAAAGCCTTGTTATGTCTTCATCTGTTGAGGTCCCTCAATAGGTTGCCAAGAGAACATCTAGGTGCAACTCAGTTTGCTGCACACCCATGAGCACAGTGTAACTTACACTTAACACCTTGGTAACAACACCCTTTGTACACTTAGTACTTCTCCAAACTACTCTGACTAAAAGACACCCCCATGTTTAGTAGAACTCTGGATAGCTGGGCAGGAATGCACCTAATGTGGTCATTGTGAGCAGTGTAATCATTGGTGACCTCAACCACCATGAGATTCACAGTGCTATGGCCCTGAGCTAAGGAGAAATATGGTTTTAGTTCAGTGTATATTAGTATAGCAGGCACAAGAGAAATGTGTTAATATTTTATTTAGCAAGTTAATGGAAAGACATACAGCTGTTTATACTACTTATTCTTAAGGAACAGAAAGATTACTGAACAGTGCCAGTGCAAATTAGAGGCCTAATGACTTAATGTACTTATCTGTGATCTAAACTAAGCAATAAAAATGCCTTTATTTTCTACAGGAAACCAAGAATGCAAAAAGCCTCTTACTAAGTACAGTACTAGTAAGACACTTACATATAATGTAAGCGAAAGTGAGGCAATGAAGTAATTTCTTTTAATGATACTTTTACAAAAAAACCCATAACATTATTTTCTTTCCATAGGTTTCAAACAATGTTCAAGATCTACTAAGAAACATTATTCTACTATAATAATGCACATTTAATCTTCATCCTAGCATGTCTTAGACCAGATAAGTCACCTCTGATTTTTCTGTTTTCATTTATCTTGTTTTTAGTAAAAGCTCTAGGAGAAATAAATTTTACAAGAGCTTGTCTCAACTCTGGCAGTGTGGAATTAGCTTTTATTTAAAACTGCATATCTAAAATTGATTATAAAGGAGGATTTTTCTAATGGCCACTACAAAATACATTTGCTAAATTTATCTACTTTCAGGTTATGACTTTTTCAAATTAGGATGAGCCAATGGGTGTTCTGATATTTTCAAGTCTTCAGCTATCTTTGCAAACACCATTCCAGGTGCCAGTACACCCACATCTGATGAGTTTCAGCAGCCAGTGTCAGAACAAGGTCCCTAAGTAGCACTATATTCAACAAACACGCTCAAGCCACCAGGTTAAGTCAAAAACTTCAGTTCCAAATTCCTGACATCAAACACATGAGGGACAGACACCTGAGGGCTATGGCTCCCAAACCACTTCTTACAAACACAGTCTGTCCTCGAGAAGTACCCAAGTAGGATTAGTAAATTAAGAGGCGTTTACAGCCATAAGCAACAACCTTGTGTACAAGCCTTTACTTTTACCAGGCAGTTCTTTGTATCACAAACTTTTCATGCAAAGAAGAAAGGGAAAAGCCAGCTCTGCATTTAAGTACCAGTATCCTCAGTTCCTGCCTAAGGCCACATCACCTGTTAAGGAAGCATTACCTGAGCACCTACTTACAAAAACCACCACAACACCAGCTGACAAACTCCTGCTAGGACACTACTAGCCAGAAGGACTGCAGCACAATGGTCCTGGTACCATGCAGTTTTCCCACTGGAGGGCCAAGTGCTTGCTAGAAAAATATTCTGCTACCCCTTATTTCACAGAAAAAAATATTCAAAGTATGTAATAAAGTATTTAGATTTTAAATCTTGAGACAGTAATACTTCTAAATACTGTGCTCATTTGTTTCAGTGATCTGCTGTTTTTTTATTTGCAATGAAGTTGGGCTGGAGGTTACATGGTCCAGCTGTAAAGTTGTCAACTATAAGATTTAAAATCTGATTTTTTTTTCCAATACTGAAGACTTTCCACCTAACACCAGAAGAGTCTTACAGACTTCTAAACTTACAAGCCAGTTTTTCTTTTCAAGGACAACCAGCAGGGAGCAGCAGATTATAGTTCACGCAGAAACAGCTGCATCCCTTGTTAAAAAAACTGGAAAGGTCACTAGTAACATGTGTTTGTTTCTTGTCTTAGTTACTTGGTTTGATTCCACTTGCAGGTGTTACTTGTTCAAAGAGAATTTGTTACAAGAAAAAATATTGCCAGATTTTAGCTTTAAAAGGAGATTAATATCGAATTGATCACTGCAACAAAGATTAGAAGTTTGCTTTGTGCAGTAGAGCTTGCTACTTCTATTCTGCAACAAGACAGGCAAATCACATGACAGTTATTGCCTTAAAATAGCAGTAAACTAACAGTAAAGTCAGAAAAGGAGAGTATTTCTAGCTGGTCACTTATCTCTAGAGAAAGAGATGTTTTTTCCACCCACAACTGCAGTGGAAGTTCTTTTAGCCTTTTCTATTATACAAAAAGGCTGCAAAAATTCAGACTTTGCATTGGTAATTGAATGTCTGTCCAACCTGCATTTCAAGGCAGGTATATATAGCCTATTAACAACTTGCAGACAAGTCTCAGACTCATGACAGTGAAACATGGAGGAAGTGCAGCCAGCTTCTTGCACACCTCTTGGCTCCCTCCTGCAATGCTGTCCAGACTCCCAAGCCCTACCTGACACCTAGAGCTCTGGCTCCTCCTAGCAGAGCCCAAAGCAGACACCACTCCAGTCACTATGAGCCTCTGTGCTTGCCTAGAGCAGAGCCACCACCTCACCAGCACAGCCCCACCACAGCTGGGGCTTCTCACCTGAGCTCTCCTCCACAACCTCCAGGCAGAAATGACAGCAGGTTTTAGCTGCCACTTAAACTGCAAGTGAGCACAACTACCAACACAGCCTTCTAGTTTTAAGATTAAAAACATTTAAGCACAACTCTTAATCTATCAAGGTACTGCCATGAACTAAGTTCTGGGAGCAGGATACTGGTGTTTTACTAACACATGAGCTGAAGAATGGCACAAGACACTAGATTACGCCTTTTTTATTTCAAAAGCTAGGATAGCTCCAATATCCATGTCATGGTGAATCAGAACACATGTAAAATACCTTACAATACATTAGATTCCAAAAAGGTACCAAAAAGTACAGTAAAATTAACACTTCCATTACAGGAAATGTATGACACAAAAACAATACAAAATAAAAAGGTGGAAAGTGACACTGGTTCCCTAAGATGCATCTCATTCTGTACAACTGGAGTAATGCAGAGTCCATAGTTAACTCCAAGAGGCAGTCCCTAGATGCAGAGCTGCAGCTTTAAGCAGACCCTCAAAATCAGTTTCAGTTTAACCTATTAATAAAATCATTAATTAATATCTTCAGCAATGCTGAAAATTACACACCACACTGTCTAGACAACTAGTTATTGGTAAGTATTAAACATGTAAAACATTTCCAGGGAGCTCTTCCAAGTAAGATGCACATTTAACAGGCCATAGAAATTTATTGTAAAGTTAAATTTGGTACAGAACTGAAGTATCCATCTACAGCATTGTATACAAAACCTATGCAGTCATTTTCCAAAAGAGACCATGCCACTGCATACCTGAATAAGTTTGATCAATATGGCTTGTAGTTATTCTGATGACCACCACGTCTTGGTGTCTTCCCATAATTTGCACTGCCTTGACCTATGAACAAGAGAACAAATGCATTAAACTGCTAATTAGTTATGCTTGCTTATACCCAATACAGTTCTCTTTACTTACTGTAATCATAGCCTGGTCCATATCCATAATACCCATATCCTGAATAATCATAGCCTCCATAGCCACCATAACCTTGCTGATAGCCGTATCCTTGATTCCCATAACCCTGGTTCCAGTAATTGCCATAACCTTGATTCCAATTTTGACTTTGAGCTATAGAAGGGAAAACCATCCACAAAATCCCATTTTAGTACACACAACTTATTTAGAATGTGTCCATACTAAAGTAGTGTGTGTGGTACTTACCACCGCCTCTTCCACCTCTGCCTCTTCCTCCATAGCTACCTCTTCCTCCTCCACTACTGAACTGTTGCTGCTGGTACACTTCTTTTGGCTGTGCTACCTTAATCTCACACTGCAAATAAAAAACAAGGAAGAGTATGTGAAGTGTGTCAGAGCAGTATTGCCCCACCCGAGCACCTGGAGAAGCCAGAGGTTCCTCTGGAGGCAAAGGAGGTGTACGTGCTGTGCTCCTGATCAGGTGAGCAGCACTAATGCAGGGACATCTGATTTATTGTGCCACCTGGGCAAAGGTAAGTCAGCCTTTCCAAGAGGCCACTGCTGTCAGGGCATTTTATCCTGCCTATTCCCTACCATCAGTCTCACCATGGAAGAAGTGCTGAGGCCACCTGTCCTGTAGGAGCCACAAGGCTGCCCTCTCACCTGGCACAAGCTCCAGGACAAGGCTCTTGCTATCAGACTGCTTCACCTGACCTGCACTGAATGAACAGGATTCTGAGAAATGCCCAAAAAGGAGTTTTCCTGGAAGCCATTGTACACACTACACACTGTGTATGTGGATGGACTGTACTACACCCCTACTAACACCTAAAATCACCATTTATCAAATACTAACAGGTAAAAGCAACCAGAACTGACATTTCCAAGACAGGTTCCCATGCTTCAGTTCAAGCTGTCAGCCAATTGCCAGGTTCCTGGATCTGTGCACAGTCCAAGATTAAAGCTACTGTGCTGCAACAGGAACAGCACCTGAGCAAGCCTGGCTTGGAGTTCCTTACCACAGGACCTTTAAGGTAATCTGCTTTTTATTATCTATGGCCATAACACAAAAACAAGTCATAGATATGATACAGGAATTTCTCAGCTCCCTTGGCATTTAGGCATTCATCTCTCCTGAAAACAAACTTCACTGCTAACCAGCGACTTTCCCACAGCACTGGGTTTGCCAAAATTTATTCTGTCAAGACCAGTTTTAAACGAAATCCAAGTCAGTGTCAGCCAGTATGACCCAGTGTAATAAACTCTGAAGTTATGTGGTCAGCACTGGCCTCAGAGCAAGGGAACTGGGACACCTCGAGCCAGTACACATCATTTGCCTCCAGTTTCTCTACATTTCTTGACCAATGAGCCTCTCTCCATTAGCTAGTCCCTCAGATGAGCAGTCAGCTGGTCAGAGCACCTCACACCACCCTTGCAGTAGCTCCCATAACCAGATGACCCAGCACAAGCTTCCCTAAGTGTACATTCATTCCCTGGATCCTTGTAGTGGGTTTATATGACAAGGTTTTGGTAGCAGGGGGGCTGCAGAAAGGAGCTCCAGAGAGAAGAAAGCAGAAGCTGTCCCCCAGCAGACAGAGCCACTTTCAGCCAGGTGACTGCAAAATTAGGCATCTTCAATGCTTTTATTTATTAAAGTGCTCTATGCTGAAAATAGGCATCTACCTGCTGGAATGGCTTACCCTGCTACACAAGCCAATTTCTCCACATCTATTTAATGAATGTAATTAGATATTTAATATACAAAAGCCCCTAAAATCCAGCAATGAAAGCCACAAGTATTATCAAAGAGCTCTGGTAGCCTCTGTGACAGAACTTGGGGCAAAACACCACTATGGTAAACTCCAAGCTGTCCTTATTGTAAATTTGGTACTTTGACACAAGGGGTCTACAAAAGCCTTTTCAGGTTATAGATGTAGAGGTATAATCCTTGGACAAAGAGTTACAAGTCAGAGTTTCTACCTTGCTTCCACTGACGTTATGGAATTTCTTCTCCAAAACCTTCTTCACTGGATCCTCTTCCTTGAAAGTGATGAACACAAACCCCCTCCTTTTGTTGGTCTTTGGATCCATTGGCAGTTCAATTGCTTCAATCTGAAGATGTGAAATACTATTTTCAGACTCATGTTTTAGATGAACAGTTAAATGCACAGAAACTAGGACAGCAAAACTGTAAATTTTCTCTTTACGCATATTATGCAACACCAAATTTGCAAGGCTTTCTATGCTAACAGTGGCTTTCAGATCCAAGATTTCATTTTACAACTCTTCAAACTGGTGTTGACATCAGCTAAAATGCTTTGAGTTAAAGACAAGGGTCTCTAACTAGCAATGTTACTAGTGCAGTAAGTGCCACCTTTGCTCTCAAGTTGGGAAACTTCTGGGTGTTACAGAAGGCTTGATACATCTGAAGTTAACTTATTTTGAAACTTGCAAATTATTAATAAATTACACAGCAACTGGAGACTATACTTTCAGAGTTTAGTAAGATACCATTACACACCTCTCCAAACTCTCCAAAGTATTCCCTGATTTTCTCTTCTGTAGCTTCTGGATTTAGCCCACCAACAAATATTTTCTTCACTGGATCCTTTTTCATTGCCATGGCCTTCTTGGGATCAATTAGCCGTCCATCTAGTCTGTGTTCTTTCTGTTCCAGAACCTAAAAGACAATTTGGTATGATTAACTCAAGCTGAAAAGTTTCCCCTAGAAGTTAAAGATCTAAAGTATTTAGCTTAAATTCACCTTTTCAACACTCCCAGGTTCTTTGAAGAGAATAAATCCAAAGCCTCTGGATCTTCCTGTGTTAGGGTCCATCTTTATCGTACAGTCGGTTACCTCACCAAATTTGGTGAAATAATCTTTCAAGTCTTTTTTGCTTGTATCCCAACTGAGGCCACCAACAAACATCTTCCTGAAATTTCAAGGAGAGAAGAGCTATTCAGATTCAGGAAGCAGTGAGAAAAGGCCATGCAGTAAGATGCTCAGTGGTACACACCTCAGCAGCATTGTCAGAACAGGACTGTCTGTTCCCAGTGCAACACCTGCGCCTTGTCAAAAGCTGCTGATATTACAGAGTGCACAAGGGTGGGCTTCTCCCCCTTTTTGAGGGAATGCCACAGTGCACCCTGCCATTGTTTAGAGGATACAAAAATTAGTAAGAATAGCGTGAAATATTTCTTGCCAGTAACTTTTGTTCTTAATGAAAATATTCTATAATTTGCAAGAAAGCAGTATTGATTATCAAGTACTGCCAACTCAGTTTTTGCAAAGAACTTAGGATTATTCCTACTGCTCTGAAAGCATTCAGCAAAGAATAAGGTATCAAAAGCAAAGTATTTGAGGTCTCTTAGGTTTTGGTTAAGCAGCTTTAAAAATTTTAGTCCAGGTATCTGTGACCTCCAATAACAGTCACATACAACAGATGGGACTTTGGACCTGCCTTAACTACTGTGTTAGTTGTGCACTTCTTCCTGCTTAGTTACTGACTCTAGTTCTGTCTTTGTCAGTATTACAGGAGTCTCTCCATCCTCAGTCTTTAATTCCAAGTAGGCGGATACAGTTCTTCCCTGCCCACTTTCCCATACTAAATACCCTCTGAAGGAGAATATCTAGCTCAAAGAACTAAATTCAAGAGAAATACAGAAGTGAAGCTAACAAACAAAACAGTGATAGCAGGCAATAAGGCATTTTTCAAATGCTTCACTTCAAATGAAAACATTAATAACATGGCTGCATTTTCTATTTTCATAGTTTCCAAGGTAACAAACTAAGCTTTTAAAAGCATTCGAGCCTTTTTATCTAACTATAGACTGAAGCAGTTCAAGTTGTCATTACTCTTGTTTGGAGGCAACCTAGATTGACACTGGAAGGTAGCAACATTTCAGAAATGAAACTATGCTTAGATAAAATTGGCTTTTGTTGTTTATGTGTAACTTTGCAATAATCCGCATCAGTTTATGCATAAGAGGCAACCTTTATCTGCTGAACTTAAGTTTTTTCAGCAGAGCAAGCTGTGCACTCTCGATGACTGCAGCAGGAAGCACCGGGCCCCAATTCATCGTGTGCTTCCTGCAGCCATTACAGCAGAGCCCTGGAGGAACGGCCTAGCCAACTTTATTCACCCTTTCAACACTAGGGCTAAGAAAGGGGCTTGGGGGATTCCTTCCCATCCCAACAGCTGACTGTGGCTGCTCTAACCTGTACGGACTGACAGCACACCCTGTCATCGCTGACCACACTTACAGAACAATTAAGAGATGGGAGATGGCAGGAATTTGTCTGGAGGCAGCTTTGGCTGCTTTATGGCACTGCCACATGCTGAACTCACCTCCAACCACAGCACTGTGTTACACTTTGCAATTTGCAGTGCTTTGTTTTGTAACTGGAAAAACCGATACCTAATTTAACTAACACAGTATTTAAAACTTTTGAACCTTTGAAACTGAGACAAAAAACCCCAATATTCGGCTTTTCCTTTAGAGGTCACAAACCGGACAACTGCACCCTTAACACGCAGTCATTTTTCCTTCTTGAGTGTATTTGTGCAGCTAAACTGAAGCTTATTTTAGCTCATAACAAAACACTAAAATCAGTGCCTTGGACAGCACTACATTTTTCACATACGTCAATCCCTCTGAATAAGTGCTTTTCTAAGAAGTTTCATTTCATACCGATTTGGGGCTGAAGCCTGTCACCTCCTGTTCATGAAAGGAAAATACCATCACCCTTATTTCAGCACAAAATACTAGAAACGTTAAAGAAAAATTCATCCAGGGCTAAAAGGCCTGGTTCGCAATCCTTCTAGTGTCTGCAAAGAGTACATCCGGCCCCAGCTCGTGGGAAGCTTGTGCAAGTGTTGCTCGTTCCTTTATAGTAAAAAATCTATTACCCTGGCTCCAGCGCTCTGTTTAACCTAAGGGATCTGACCCTCTGGTTCAGAGCTCAGCGGTAACAAAGGGAGTTCCAATTAAATACATGGGGTAGTCTGAATAACAAAGAACTGCTTGAGAAATAGCCAGGTAATGTTCGTGACAATTACGCGTGTTTATGAACAGACCAACTACGATAGGAAAAAAAATTCCTCTTGTACACACCAGGATTCCGCCACCAAAGCACAGCGAAGCTACACTGACTCCTCCAGAAATCCCTTCCAAGACTTAAGGCATTTTCTGACAATGCTGCAAAGTAGCACACCAAAATAGCTCTTACCGATTTAAACAAACCGCGCATTATCTCAATCGTGCTGGTTTTCCTTTTACTTCCCTTAAAAAATACTTAGGTTATCAACGCTGCCTTCCAAGGCCAGGATTATTTTTTACATGCTTTACACAAAACATTCACATTTACATCGACGCCAGCGGCGATGGGCCACGCGATCCCCGCAAAGTTTCAGCCGGCCCCCCTCCCCCAATAGAAAGCAACTCCTTCCATCCGCCCCTTTCGCTAAAGAGGGAAAGGATGAAGAAAACGCGGGAGAGGTAAATCCCCTTCCATTTTACA
>NW_005054308.1:4708616-4715042 GCF_000277835.1 Geospiza fortis | reverse complement strand
CGCGGCGGAGCGGGCCCGCGGTTCCGCACGGAGGGTCCGGCTGCGGCCGGAGCACTGGGCTGTACTCCGAGTGCCGCCCTGCTTCAGCCCGAGGTGTGTTACGGGCACTGAGTCAGTTACTCCAGGAGCAGAGGTTTGCTTAATGATTCCAGCTCTGCTGGTTTTGCAACCGAGCGGGGCCAGAGTTTGTTGTTTTTAAACTTAGGTTTGGATATTACATAACTCGGGGCTGGAGCGCTGAGCACGTGCCCGGGCCTTAATTCCTTTTGCCCAAGGATATGTCAGCCTTGTTGGCAGAGTTGTGGGTGAGGAGTCCAGAAGGCAACTGCTCCCTGTAACCAGACATTATTTTATGGTATAAAGCTCCTAATGTCCTGTTTGTCCACGCCAAAGGGGCAGATTTTGCCTTCTAGATACACAGGTAAAGTTTACACATCTTTAAATAAAACTGAAAGTTAAGCCCCTTGCTTGTGGGCAAAAAGTAACAATTATTACCTAACTTACTGCAGTAATGAGTGCACACGTTAATGCTCCACCCTCTGTCAAGTATGGCTTGTGGCTCAATTTAATCTGCTGTTAAAACTCAGGAGTGCCCACAGCCACTTGTGAATTGAAACAGTGGAGAAACATTTTAAGTGATCTGGTCTGGCTCATGAATTGTCCTTCAGCTGAGCTGCTTTTAGAACAGTTTTTATCCTAAATGCAGTAGATCAGAATTCATCTTTAGGGATGCCTGTCTCAGCGTAGGCTACTGACAGGGTAGGGTATGCTATGCATAAACTCCCAACCACAACTTCTGGCTGAACTTCACAAAAAAATGTTCTGTGAAGTCAGGGCAGTAAAGACAGTAGAGCAGGGCCAGTCCACTTGAAAGTTGTAATGTCCTCAGGACAGGTTGTAGTTGTTGCCTGATAGAGATGCTCATCTTTATGAGAACATATTTTTATATTGTTTCCTTGTATTGAACTTTTAATTGAATGTTAGAAGCAAAAAAAAATTTATAAGATACCATAATTTATACCATGTCAGAGGAGCTTTCCCCACACCCATCAAGGAGGCTTCTTGTGATTTTTCAAGCAGTTTTGGCTTAGATTTTAAACCCCTCAGGTCTGTACCAAAGAGATGTGGTTTGTGATTACAACCATCTGTCTGTCAGCTCAGTGCATTCCCTCAGCCTGTGCAGATAGCCTGCCTAGTGGGGAAATACCACACCTTTGTTTAAGTCACAGGAGCCAAGGCCATGCTGAGGCTGCAGGGCTGAAGTGGTGAATGCCACTGCCCTGATTCCCTGCCCACCTTTTCTTTTGCAGCCTTTTGTGCACGCAGCTGTGGCAGGTGACTGCAGAAATGCATCTGTGCTGAAGTTACAAGTTTACAGACCAGAGCCTGAGAGTAAAATGAAACTTGCAGCACTTGGCATTGGTCTGAGAGGCTCAGCTGATGGACATAACCTGAGTGCTCTGGATTATATATTCATAACTTCATTTTCTTGCAAGATTCACTGCCCATAACATCTGCTTTGTATTTCATCAAGTCTTGCTAAGAATGTGAATGACTGTCATCTCAATAGGACTTCTGCATACATTTCCCTTTGCTTTCTCTTCTCTTTTTATTTCTCCAGTTCTCTTTTTTGCTTTGCTGAACCTGTCTCATCCTTCCCTACCACTGGCACTTAGTTAAATGTTTTCCTGTTTCTGACTAACAGTGCTTTCTTTAAAGCCATGCTCATTTCCAACTGCTCATTTCTCCTGCTCAGGTCCCTCTCCATCTCCCACCCTGGCAATTCCCATTCCAGCAGGCCCCAGTTGGCAGGGCTCTCTGTGATTCCCAGTTGTCCCAGGCTGATTAAACCTTTGGAGTCCCATATCCAAGAGCAGGATAACCATGTGGTTGTAGACTGCCTAAGCAGCCTGGTTTGAGAACTGAGACTGGCCCAACCAACAGAGTCATTCTTTATGCATCTAGACATCAAGGACTGAGAAACTTGAGAATATGGGTTGTTGTGATTATTTTTTGTCTCACCAGGCCCCATCATGCCACAGGTAATTTTAAAGAATTCCTCTGGGCTGTGACTTGGGTTTTGGTCTTGCTTTTCACTCCCCACTCAAAGCCTGTGGTTAATCAAAGAAAAGTACACACATACCTTCTTGGGTGGTAATTCTCCCTATATGACACATTTACTGCTGAGAAAAAAAACTCTATCATTGTTTGCCATTTTTTAATCCTGTAATTGCTATGTTTACTCATGGGGTTGACTGAAATTCCACTGAATTTTACTTGCATATGGGCCTTCTGATCTTGGGTCTAATTCTGCTGTTCTATCACACTTGCAGTTTATGCCAAGCCCTGCCCTTGCTGTCTGTTCATATGAGTTTTGTCCCATACCTATCTTCATTACCTCCTTCTTTTTCTTGGTCACCCTCTCTATTTCCTCATTATTTACCTTCTGTTGATTTTTCTAGCTTCTCTTCTAAAAAAGAAACGAGAGAGAGAGAAACAACATACCATCCACTGCCTTAAAAGTTGGTGTGATTTCTGTTTCCCACATCCCATGCCTGTCTTGTCTAAGTTGATTGTATCTCAGGTCACAGACTGCCTACTCTACACCAAACACCACATTATATGAAACTTCTGTCTGGGTTAGTCTTTATGCACAGCATAAGTAAATACATTTTAATAATAATAATAACAACTATGCAAGTAATCCCATATATTTTAATGATGAGACTGCATGTAATGGCTCAAAATAAGTATGGCAAAAAGGATTCCTTATGCTACAATAAATTAAGATGAATAGAAGATGTCTTTAAGTAGACATTGACAATATATCTTTAAAAAAGCATTATTTAACCAATTGCCTCTTTTAATTTGTTAGATAAAAGATTTTTACTGGTTTATTAATACATTCATTTCTTCATTGTGGTAGGATCACAGTGACTACTTGTCTCTGAGCTTGGTGGCCTCAGGGATAATCCAAGCAAGCATTATTTAAACATCGTGTAGAACAATGAAGCAGCAAACACACACAAGTGTTTCTGCTCCAAAGTTTAGGTGAAATCCTGATATCTATATGCAGTATTTATATAGAATATTGTCAGCACAAGGTGGGATGAAGCAGGAAGGTGTTTATCTGAAAGGGCAGTAGTGGGATTCAGTTGTAGGGCTGCAGGAAACAGGAGGTGTCTTCACAGAGTGAAAGAAAAGGTACATTGGGGTGTTGAGCTGTGAAATTGGAGGGAAGGGAGGGGAATCAAGGACAGTGCTCACCAATGCTCCTGCAGAAAAAGGAAACACAAGGGAAGAAGGGATTGACAAGCCAAGCTGAAACAGTGACTGGAGAAGCGAAAAGTGAGAAAAACTGCAAAAACAGCTGAGACATGAGCTAGATATGCTAAATATGACTGAAGGGCAAACAAGAGATTGGTTTAAGATGGATTGAGAAGTTTTCAGATAAGAGGAAGCAAAACCAAGTTGGATGGGGATTTAGGGTAGAACCCAACAAGAGACAAAGAGATGTGACTGGAAGAACCTGTCAGGTGACAAGAGGCACTTACACCAAAGGCACTTTTTTCCCTTCTTTTTTTTTTAATGATAAAAGAGACAGGCATATCTCTGTGGGTGCCAGGAATCAGAGCAGACTGAATGACTAAAGCTGTGAACAAATGAAGGAGTGAGTGTTGGGAAGATCAGGAAATGAAATGGGGTGAAGTTATCAGGGCAAGTGATGGAGTTACAGAAGACATGTTGATAAGATTTTTGTTACTGCCACTTAGAGACTTGTAGACAGAGAAAGCATGAAGAGAATATTTTATCACTTTTATCTTTACAGAAAATGGTGAGATAACAAGTAGAGGAAAACGGACAGGAAGGCTTGACAAGGGTTAAGCAGCAGCAATGAAAAGCTCCCTGGGATTACAAGCGTGCAGATGAGCTGCAGAAGGAGAATTGTTTAGTTGTAGAGAAGGCAGAAATGGAGAGAGCAGGCATGTGGGAAAGGAAGTTGCCTTGATCACAGGATTTCCTGCACTGCAAGAGCCTGCATGGGTGGAGCAAGCAGTGAAGGTAAGCTGGTGCTGTGGGTAGGTATGACAGTTCATCATGAAAAGAAATAAAGAAAGAGAGCCCATGGTGGTGGAAAGTTGTATGTGTGGTGAGTGTATAGTTAGACCAATTGCTGCTGGAGCAAACACATTTTTCTCTACTTAATGTCAAAATGCAAACGAAGCTAAAAGATTTGGAAGCTTCATTTTTTATCAGTTTTACTAGTTGGTATTACTCCTTTAGCTTTTCTTATTTTCATAATTCTAGTTTTCTTTCCTTCATTTTTAACAGTCTGCAAGACATTAGTTTTTGCACCTTCTTGCACTATGAGAGGGCAAAGCTCTGAAATAATATTTTTCCTTAAAATGTTTCTTATCTGGTGTTGCTGGGATGTAAATGCACCTGCAGCAACAATCTTTTGGTGGTATATTCCATGCCAGCTAAAAATAAGTGAGGCAACTAAGGCTTGTTAAACCGCTTAACAGATAAGATACAGCAGCCAGGCTGTGCCCTGAGAAGTGCTCAGAACCACAGTGGTTCACTGCATTGTAATTATAATTTTTGTTTTGTTTCTTTTCCTAAAAGCATATCTCTGGCCTACAGAGGTCATGGAAGGTGCTTCAGACCAGCCTTTTGGTTATCAGAAATATTATTTCAAGCTCTGTAAAGACAATAAACATAATGATATTAACACATTCTTTTAAGGTCAGGTTTATGGAATCCAAGGCTTTAGAGAAACCTTGGAGATCCTACTACTGTTGAGCAGCTTTGTTAGAGAGCACATAATGTCATTTTCTCTTAACGTGTGGGGCCACTTTAAATTTGTGCTTCTGCATTATTAAACCATCGTGGGAAGTGCAGCAGGAGGAAACCCGGGTAATTGGCTGCAGCTCCAGATGCAGCCGCTCGCTCATTGGAGAGAGGAGGATTCTCCCGTACTAAAATTAGACCATCCCCGCCCTCCAGAAATGCTTCTGGAAACAGCGAGGGGAGGAATTGTGACACAGGCTGGGCAGCCGGGGAGGGCAGGGGCTGTGGCAGCCCTGCTGCCAAACTGAGCCTGGGGCTGCTCTGGAAGGGGCTGCTGTGGGGTTCGTGTCCTGGGTGCCTGGAAAAAAATACACACAATAAAGAAACTGCAAGAGATTCGCGTTCACAGTGAAACACAAATATTAAATTCAACAATTCTTATGTAATAATAATTCTGAAGTGTTCATGCAGGCAGAGGAAGCCTTTGAACTGCTAAATTTAAGCAAGGGCTGTCAGACTTGTGCTCATTGACTTTGAAAAGAAATGTGTTGCTGAATTAACTCTGAACTAAACTAAAAAACTGGTGGACTCTTTCTATCAGCATTTCTTAAAAAATAAAACATGTTTATCTGTTATCTCTGTGAAGTTGCAGTGTTTACAATGTCTTCAAATGACATATTGAATAGGTTAAAGAAACAAATGCCATGTGCCCGTGTTGGTCAAGGAAAGCCTGTATCTAAATTTGTCTTGTGCACTTGGAACATTTATTTTTTAAGGTTATGAATAACAATGTCAGTCTTCGATTTTCAAATATATTTCAAGTTGTCTGCAAGGAAATACCTGCATATTTTCATTTCTTGTTTCTATATTATTCACATTACTCATGAAAAAGATTAGGGCAAAATGGGCTTTTCTTACACTAAACCCAGCTTTTGCTGTAAATTTGCTATTTCCTCACCTAACCAGGGTACATAATGTGAGCATCTCTGGCTCCAAATCCTAGGGGATTTTGCCTTTTTCAGTCTGATACCATTAAAATTTAACGCCCGCACACCTGTGTCTTCTCCGTGTCCTTTTGTCAGTGTCACCTCAAAGGTCTGAGTGCAGTTTTGGCTGAACTCGGCCGCGAGCCCCAGGTGTTCCAGCACCTGGGATCGCAGAGTTCAGTGAGCACACGGTGAGGAGAGGGGACGACGCGCAGGGAGAGAGGAGCAGGGCGGCGTTGGCAGCGCCGCAGTTATCGGGGCCGTTCCCCACCCACGCCCCGATAGCGCGGGGCCAGCTGGCCCGGCTCCACCGGGAGCGCCGGTAAACAAGCACGGGAGGTGACACCGGGGCACTACGGGTCATGGTGGATGGACAGTGGACACTGCACAGGCAATTCCTGCCAGCGGACAGCCCCAGCGAGCCGGGGAAATAGGGGATGTGTAGGCAGCAAACGCATTGGCACCATGGCGCGGTAAAAGTTGGGGAAAATCCCCAGAGAATGCGGCTCCCCAGCTCTGCTTAATGCCCAGCTCACGATGGTTTACTGCACGGAACAGTGAAGGTTCCCTATTCGTTGCACGTTTTTTGCCCCTTAACTGTGAAGTGGCGCGGGGAGCCGCTTTAATTGGCTCGCAGTGCCCAGAGCCA
>NW_005054308.1:4701942-4708047 GCF_000277835.1 Geospiza fortis | reverse complement strand
GGCAGGGAGGGCAGCGGGCAGGGAAGGGCTGCAGGTGCCATTGTGTGCCGTTCTCTGAGGCTCTCTCAGGATCCCCCGCAGCATCCTGCGCTCGCAGTTCTTTCTGAAAGGTTAAGAGAGCTGAGGATGTTTAGCCTGGAGAAGAGGAGGTTCCATGGAGACCTTCGATCCTGTCCCAGTGCCTAAAGGGGCTCCAAAAGAGATGGAGAGGGATTTGAGACCAGGACAGGGAGAGGCAGGAAAAGGGAGGATGGCTTCCCACTGGCAGAGGGCAGGGTTAGATGGGATACTGGGTAGCAATTCTTGGCTTTGAGGGTGATGAGGCCCTGGCACACGTTGTCCAGTGAGGCTGTGGGTGCTGCAATCTTGGAAGTGTTCAAGGCCAGGTTGGATGGGGATTGGAGTAACCTGGGATGGTGGAAGGTGTCCCTGCCCATAGCAGGGTGGAACTGGATGGTCTTTAGGGTCCCTCCCAACCCAAAGTATTCCGTGATGGAAAGGTTACAAATGGACACAGGTCTGTCAGAAACCCCCTCACTAGTTCCACCACTCACAACACAATTCTGTGCTCTCAGCTCACCAGTGCATCTGTTCAGTCAGAAAACCAGCACTTTGTCTGGAGCCCATAAATACAGGAATTAAATAACCATTGAGAAATTACCAACTCCAAGTCATTAGTCCCACCCACAGACCTCGTGTGTGAGGATACAGATTTGGGGTTTGAAGGAGCCCATGGTGGATGGAGGGTGTGGGAGCACAGGGAGCCCACATCAGGGTGTGTGATAATGCCTCTCTCTCCTCATACATTGTCCAACTTAGTGAATAACAACATTAAATTTTGGCCTTCTTTTCCATAAAATGCCACTGCACTGAAAATGGGGGTGTGAACTACAGAGTGCTAACTTCTCCAGAGAACATCTCATGGATTTTGTGAGGTGGGTGTGACCCTTTCTGTTCCTGGAAACATGATGAGTGTCACCGTAGGTGACTGTGCAGTGGACAAATTCCAAATGTCATGTACTGGTGTCATTGCAGTACGAAAGGGGCAAGTGAATTCTAATTTAGAAGCCAGGATGGAGGTCTTAATGCCTGAACCTCAGATTTATGTGGAGAGAACTCTGGCTATCATCAAACCAGATGTCATTGATAAAGAAGAAGAAATAGAGGATGTCATTCTCCGATCAGGATTCCACATCCTTCAGGTAACAGGCTGTGCTCCAGACAAAATAGCTGTAGTTTATAAGTCAGGAAAATATTTAGCTTCTAGCAATCAAGCCAGTAACTAAGAGCTTGTGTGTCCAAAAATTGATTCATGTTCTTCATGTCATTAAACATTGCTGCCGGATTCTGTAAGGAGATGCTTTTTGGTGCATGGGATGGAACAGAGAAGACCAACTATTCTGCTGACCACAGGAAAACACAGACTTTATTAATAAACTCAGATTTAGCAAACATATGGAACAGATGTGTGAGCTTTCCAAGGCAACTCTTTGGAGAGGATATCATCCAGATCTCGCAAGATTTTGTGCAGTGTGCAAGTGGATAGTAGAGAATTAATTGAATTGGATAGCTGGCTAGTTGCAGCCTAACAAATTTTTTGTTTCAATTGTTTTCACGGTAAATAGACTTTATGAATATTGAAATGAGCTTATGAATATTTAAATATGCCTGGCCGGGCGGTCGCTGGGGGGCGCTGCTCCCTCGCACCTGTGGGCAGAAGGGGCCCCTCCTCCTCCTCCCCGCAAAGTCTTGGTTCGTTTTGTTTTGTTTTGTTTTTTTCACTTCCTCCTTAACCTCTCCGGCTGCTTTATTTATGTGCATTTATTATACGTATTTATTTATTTATGGATCTCTTGGAGCTACTCCAGAAGAGTTAATGAGGATGCTCCCTGGGCTGGAGCCCCCCTGCTCATCAGAAGATGAAACAAAATAGATTATTTATTTATTTAATTGCAATATGTTGGTAGAGTCTTCTGATGTCTGCACTGACTTTTGACAGCAAAGTTATTAGGACTCTGAGTATATGGAACTCTTGTGTTGTACAAGTTTGAGCTCAAAGAATGCACTTTAAAATTTTTTTCTTGACTGTGGTTTCTGATAACTTTCCAAAGTTGTCCTGATCCTGGCCCCCTGCAGACTAGGCAGCTATTGGGAGAGTCACAAAGCACTGAATGAAAAATAGAACAATTGCATAATTAACAGTGTGGGCTGGAGAGAAACTTGTTTAAAAGTAGAACATTATGCTGTAGCAGCTGAGTAATAAAATCCTGCCCTTGTAATGCTCTTCACTTTTTGGGTACAGTGCTCTGTCATCTGGCAGCTAGAATGGCTGTAGTTTGCCTGGGCTAAAATCACATCTTACTCAAATGGGCTCTTTCTTTAATTAACTTGGAAAACTTCTGCTCTTTGTTACTCTCTATCTAGAGGATCCTATCTGAGTGAATCAGAGGAATTTCAGAAGTTACTCTGCGTTCTTCACTTGAAGATATGACTGCAGGAGAGGACTCTATGCTGCCTTTAATGCTCTAACCTGTTTCAATGTAGCAAACAATTTTAATTCTTTTTTTTTTCTTCTACACTTTATAGAAACGGAAGCTCCAGTTAAGCCCAGAGCAATGTAGCAACTTCTATGCAGAACAATTTGGAAAAATGTTTTTTCCTAATTTAACAGCCTATATGAGTTCTGGTCCTATAGTTGCTATGGTTCTTGCTAGAAATTGTGCAGTCTCATACTGGAAGGAAATGCTTGGACCATCCAACAGCCTAAGAGCCAGGATAACTCACCCTCACAGGTAACTCACTGACTGGCCGTGGGCAAGTCAGTAGGATTATTTTGTCATTCTTTGGATTGAGACCAGAATTCATTTTTTTTTAATTTATTTGTTTGTTTGTACAGTACAGACACAGGCTTCTTATCTCCTCAGTTTTGTGCAGCAGCTTTTCACTGTTGTTTTTTAGTATGCAAAGTTCACCTATTTTATGGGGAATTCTGAATGTATGAACATTAAATTTTAGGTAGTGACTTCTTTTGTTTAAAACAAAAGCAAGCCAATGTCTTGTTGATTAGTCCATAACTATTGCCTTTCTGTGCTCTCAGGCTGCAGAGACTTGGATGGGATTTGCAGTTGCCCTCCAAGCAGTTATTTCCCTTGTTTTCAGCTTAAGAGCACTCTATGGCACTGATGAGCTGAGGAATGGGCTCCACGGCAGTCTCAGCATCTCCTCAGCAGAGAAGGAAATTCGGTTCATATTTCCAGAAGGTAAAATGGTGCAGTTGGTTCACTGCCAGTCCTGGGGGGGATGGAGCTCTTCCTTGTCCTGCCCTGACTCCACATACAACTGATTTAGGAGAGGTTGGGTTTGTTTGCTTTACAGGATTGTGAGTCTCTTTATGTATAAACTGACATTTTCTGCTATGAAAGGCTTACCAAAAATCTGTCTGAAGAGCCAGTGTATTTACAGAGATTACTTCCACTTTTCAAACTCTACTCTGGGAACTGGAGCAGTCGAAGCTGGTAAATGAGAAGAAATGGGAAGCTATTACTCTCCAGCAAGTCTTTCTGGCACAGTCAGCCTTGGTTGACTTGAGAGAGTGACTCTTTTCTTGGATTCCGGCTGAGTAATTACTATTCAAAAGCAGCTGGATACTCACATGACAGTGCAATTCCAAAGTTAAGTGCCAGAGGAAAGGGCCTTAGAACCTGGAAAGGCTGCAAGAGGATCTCTGGTTTGTAATGTGACAGGATTTGCTCTGACAGAAAGATGCACGTGAAACTGCTAGAAAAAGGTGTCTCCTGATACTTTTTGTCAGCTGTATCAGTGAATTTGATGAAATATGTTGCAGTTCCTTACAAACCTTACCCATTGTGTAAACCATGTCTCTTCTCACCCTGACAATCAGAGCAAGAGTAAATGAGACTTTTAGGGTCTTCAGAAACCAGCTTCACACTGGAAGAAGAAAGTGCTAAACATGGCATATACGGGTTTTTTTCTGCCACAAATGCATCTTCAAGGATTCAGGTTTTCCCCAGATGATCTGACTTCCTCCCTTTTCATAATAGATTATAATTAGTACAATTACCTCAGGGACAGAGTGAAGAAGTTTAGGGAGTTTCTTTGCAGTTTGTTGTGGGAGAAGCTATAAAACCCATGATGTATTATTAACTTACTAAGGAAAAGAGCAGCTCACGTATAAACAGCCTTTGAAAGGATGTTGTGTTTCATCACTCCAGAGGCTGCTTTCTAACACCCGTGGTTCCTCCCTGCAGCAATCTTGGAGCCACTTCCCACTGGACAGAGGGCTCGGGATTACCTGAACCTGTACGTGAAGCCCACGCTGCTGGCAGGGCTCACTGCCCTGTGCAAAGAGAAGCCAGCAGACCCCATGGTAGGTGCAGTGTCCAGCTGGCAGCTCTGGGATGCACTCACTTGCTGTCAGTAACTCCCTCCCTGTTTATAGCAGAACTGCTCTGCTGGTGAAGAGCTGTGCGGTTTTAGCTGCCAGCTAATGAGCTACTCTAACATTTGGTTTCAGTAAGTTGATTTGTTTGTTAGAGATGGCACAAGAATGTGTTTTAAGTCCCTAAACAAAATCAGTTTTCTTACATCTGGAAAAACGTGGTTAGTGTATCTTTGTTAAAGCTCCAGTCATTCACACCAATAGTTATTTAAGCATGCAGATAATTAATCTGTGCAAGTTGCTGGCAGTTGTACAGCAACTGATGTAATGATTTTACATCATTATCACGTTTATAATCAACATTGCATTTTTCTAAAAGACACTTTTCAGAAAAAAAAAAAGCCTTCATAATCACTTGGGATGTTCCTATGAACTATGTGATATACATGACGCCATGTTTAATGTACTTTGATTGTTCCAGCTCTGTAACCTGTTTACTTTATCTCTATGTCTGGCACTGTTACCATAGCAATCTAGAAAACAGAGATGAAGTCCATTCCTTTGCCCAAAGGCCAAACCAATTGTATCTATTCCTAACAAATGTGTGTCTGGCCTGTGGTTTAGCACTCCAAATGATGGAGAATCTACAGTCTCCCCAGGCAATCTGTTTCAGTGCTTAATTATACTTGTTAAAAGCTTTCACTAAAAGATAGCCTAAATCTCCTGGCTCCAATTTTAAGCCCATTACCTTTTTTTCCCTTTTACCATCCCCAAAAGACATTGGAGACAATGTAATATCTTTTTTTAAGCAACCTATTGCATATTTGAAGAGTATTCCCATTTTCTTTCCCTTCAGTTTTCTCTTTACTATATTAAATACTGATTTTTTTTGTTGCATGTTCCATCTTTCTAACTCATTGTTTTGGCTTCCAGTTAATCTGCACTCTTAGCACAATTTTCTAGTCAATTATGAGGTATCTGACAGTAACTTCATCGAGACAATGCTTTCCTTCCATGCTTGTAAGAAAGCTGTATGAAGCAGTGTCAGCAGCTTTGCTAAAAACATTTTATTTGCACCTTCTTTGTTGTCCATAATGTCTGTGACCTTGTAACAGAAGGAAAATAGTGCTGATTTGATACTGCTTCAGAAATAGATATTGTCTATTGCTTTTCAGTTTGTTTTCTGCTAGGTAGCTTCCAGGGAGACTGTTGGAATGCTTTTTTTCCAGTATCCTTTCTTCCTTCCTCTCCTTTTGCAGATGGCATCAGAAATTGTCTGTGCTCTCAGAAATACTTGCTGTCAGCACAGAGGTTTTCTCAACCAGTTCCTTAAGCAATACCAGATAAATTTATTTGGTTCAAATGATTTGAGCATTTCTTTTCCAAAGTAGTTCTCCTAAGGAGTTTTGTGTTTTGGGCTATTTTGTTTGTTTTCCATTTCTGTCTTGGGTTCTTACTACTGAGTTGTTGTTGCTTTACCTGTCCTAGTGCTCAGCTTGGCTCTCCCTTTGCAAGCCTTTAATTCGTGGTAGTAAAAGCAGAGTGTTGCTTACCTTGCCTGTCTGCTGTTCTGTCAGCTCTTCACAGTGTGGTATGAAGTTTGTTGTTCTCAGCATTCCAGAAACCAGTCGTCAACAGCCTTGTGAAGTAAATAAGGATGTGTTAAAAACTTTACAAGTGGAGAAAACGAGGCAAAAGGTTAATTT
>NW_005054308.1:4697051-4701894 GCF_000277835.1 Geospiza fortis | reverse complement strand
CATTCTCATTTAAGTACAATGCTGGAAAACTTAAAAGATGAATTTCAAAAAGTAACCATGTTTGGGTTTTATGTTTTAGGTACTGTAAGGTGATTCAGTGCATAAGGCTGGCACTCTTAATGAATGATTACTGGATGAAGTATCTCTGAGTGTTTTCAGCAGTAATATTTCATTAAGCAGTTTCATGCATATTGTGCAGCAGCATTCCAAAACAGAGCTGGCTGAATTATTTGAACTATGGCTCAAATGGTCTTATACTTTCACAAAGATAAACATTGCCAGGACAAGTTGTTTTCTAAAGGTCATGGTGTGTTGTTCAAAAGCAGTATAGGCTGGGAAGATTTAACAGAACATTTTAAAAAACCAGGTCATCTGCATGTCCATTTCTTTCTACAAGGGCTGAATTTTGCAGCACAGTAGGAGAGTATCTGTAGCAGAGGTTTCAAGTAATGCTTGTATATATAATAATGCTTTTATAATATTCTTCTATGAACTTAATAGAAAGCAACAGAAAGCTGAAAACATTTGGGTTTTGTGTTTTTTGTTCACAGATTTGGCTTGCTGACTGGCTAATTGAACACAATCCTAACAAACCTAAGCTACAATATCGCATCTCTCAGTAAGAGCATCAGCAGTGAGAGCTTGGTGGAAACCATAGCACACATTCCAAGTTACAGATGTGTGTGTATTGTCATTTTTGGTGTGTTCTTTGACTGTATAACCAACACTGTCTAAAGTAAATGCATTTGTCATAACTGCTTATGTCCTCATGGGATAAATAACCCTACACTTAGCCAGGATGTAGTGGTTCTAATACCTTCTCTACTGACAAAGGGAATGTAGAATTACACAATAAATTTATGGCATTGGGTGATTAGAAAAAGACAATGTTCTCAGTGGGTGTGACTTACTGCTGTTGTCCACGTTTTTATTAGTTTGGCTGTGTGGGAGAATAAAATCATTTACAGCAGTGTGGATTCCCAAATGAAATCCACCTGGTCTGTGCTTTTTGAAGCCAAGGGTTGTGTTTCAGCAATTTTTTAGCATAAATTCAGTTATGAAGGGAGCTACTTGGATATAATGTAGAATACAATTACTGGTACTTGGATATAATGTAGAATACAATTTTACAAAAACTTTGGAATTTTAATTGCTGATTACATCACCCAGCTAAGGTTGTCCTTGAAGATGATTCACTTAAGTCTGATGTATTTTGTCAGAATGTAATCTGAAGGATTTATTTGAAGGTACATTCAATGCACCTTTCCCATCTCCTTGGCAAAGGGCTCAGGGACTATAAATAACAGGAAGATGTATTTTAGTCATGGACTAAGGTTGTCTTCCAACATTTTTTTGCAATAAAGGTGCTTAATTGGAACAGCTCACCTTAAGAGTGTTTTCTGTGTTCTCCTGCTCCTAAACTTACACAATTTTCTGTTTTCCTCAAACTTTCATGTGTTCTGTTGAAGAATTTCACAAGAGTGCTCTTCCACAGGCAATGGGTTAATCCCATGCTATTTCCTTTATGAAGTAACTAAACTGTTTTTTGGGGATGTGGGACTTTTTCATTTTCTTCAAAGAGCTGTACTTATGCTGTTAACTTCAAGCTTTGTATCTTATGGTTTACTGGCTATAATGAAGAAAACTGTAATTTTCAAAACTCTGTAATAAGAGTATGCTTGACTAATACTAAACAAACAAGCAATTTCATAGTTTGTTTCATGAAAAAACTTGCTTCCCCAATTTGAGTAATTATGAGAAACATAAGTCATTTTTCTGTAACATCAAACTTTGTTGAAGTGAATTGCTTATCCTCTCAGTGGAACAAGCCACTATTGCCAGCCCAGATAATAAACATTTAGAAACTGGTCCCTACAGTACCAAAACCTAAAAATCTTGGGACTGCCAAGATAAGGAAAAAAAAGAAAGCTCAAACCCTCAAATAATGAAGAATAAAAGTATGAGGTGGTTAGAAATACAGTAAACAGATCTGTTTTCAACCAGTTTATTTTGCCTATAATTATTGTCCCCATATGTGTCTGATTGCTCCAATTACAGGACAGTTGTGCTTTGTGGTTTCCTGTCAGCCAAATAAAAAAATACATTTTCTAAAGATGTCAGAAACTAAAATCCAGTGAATTCACAAGGCATTCCCCTGTATTTTGTTAGTTACTGTGACGTTTGCCTGCTTATTTTGATGTGCTACTGTTTGACAATAAATACATCCTTAATGTTCCTGCTGGAGTTTTCAGTTTTGTTTTTATGCCAGAGCTGTGTTATGTTGGGTGAGAGTAGGTGGGTCCTTACCCGGGGGGTGGGAGAAAGGACAAGGGCAGCTGGTGTTGCAAATGCCGCCTTTGTCACCCACAGAGTACAGACTCTGTCATTCAGGTGTTCATCATCATGGAATATTCTCTCATGTTTGGCCTGACACCCTCAATTGCTGACTGGTGTTTGCTTCCATTTTCCTAAGAAAAAGGTGGAAAGAGAGAAGTTGCCTTTATCCCATGGGTGCCATCCTGACTCCCTGTGTCCCTGCAAGTATTGATCAGCAGATGTCACAGCTGAGATCCTGAGGAACCTGCATTAGCAGGGATGTGGGCAGAGGGTCAGTGCCGGGAGTGTGAGATGGCTGAGCAGCCTGATCCCGTGGGGGGAGCTGTGACACCACAGGAGAGGCTGTTGGGGCATATGCTGCTACATTTCTTATGGACTTTGGGATTTTTATTTAGCCCAGAGTTGTACAGGCTTGGCCAGGGTTGTAAATCTGTAGCACAGAAAATGTAGCTTTGGGAAAAAAAACCCAGATTAACTGAAAGATGTGTTTCCATTCAATGTCAGCAAGGTGAGATATTCTCTGTGAGAACCAGTGACCTGTCCTCTCCCTCTGTCAAACCAAAATAATTACCTTGCCTTTTGAGTTCTATTGGGCATTTTTAACTTTGAGGGAGTTCATTTTAGTTTTACTGCCTGAGTGCTGGAATAGAGCTATGTCCACAAAATGAGCAGTTCAGTCTGTTTCCCATAATTCTGTTTTTTAAACAGAGCTCCTCCTGGAACTTTGCTTATCATATGCTTGATATCACCTGCACTGGAAGTTGTTCTTGGAACTATACAGATTGAGCTAGTCTTGAAGTATGTGATTGTTCAGCCTTCCTGTCTCACAAGAGATTTATTATCTTCAGGAAGAGTTAAACTGCCAGGAACCTTGGACATACTTTAAAGATGGCAGAAGCCTCAGCCAAAGGCAGTTTCCCATTGCCTGCATCTATCAGAGCATTCCAGCGTGCCAAGCTTCAGAAATGAGTCCCTGGCCAGAGCTTGGGACTGTCATTCAGGAGATTTAAGATTGTTTCATGGAGATTTGCAAGCCCCTGCTTTTCTCATGTAGGAAAAGAGAAGATTTGTGTTTATTCCTTCATTTAAGCTATTAATCCTGACCATCCTTTAAACAGTTGATGAGGGTCAGTGTTCAGTCATTCAGTCAGAGTATTCAGATCAAGATGATTTGTGTTCTGCACAGTAAATGTTGGCTATTTTCGGTGGTACCCAACAACAGCTCATCCTCTGAAAATGTGAGTGGTTCTTCAGTTTCCTTTAAAAAAAACAAAATCAGAAGAGAAATAATTTTTGTTGTTGGAAAGACTTTTTGCACATCATATAAAGATCATCATAAAGAGATAACTTGCAGTTGTTTTTGCAGTGCTATTTCCTTTTAGTAGATTTGTCCTTGGACTAGAAATAGGACTTCAGTCCTCTCTACTCATTGCCTGCTTTGCTTTACTCAAACAGACTTGGCACAAGCCAGTGTGGCAGTGTCACCAGCACCATCACAGCAAAGAGGAGCTTCCTGGTTCTGCTGCTAGTGAAACAGGAAAATGTGCTCCTTTAGGATGGTCCATCAAGAGCAGCTGCCTGCACCCAGAAACCTCCCCTGGTGTGGAGGAGCTCCTCTGGGTGTGGAGTGTGTCAGCAGCAGTGACTGATGTGTGCAGTCTCCTTGGAGGGATGCCTGTCACATCATTGTCATGCTGCCTCCTGCCAAGTGATCATGGGGACACTGCCAAAGCTCAGGGGAGAGCTTTTTGTTGGCCTTCTGAGCCAGAAATGAGGTATTGTTGTGAGATGGAGCAGTTGGTGGCAGAAGAAGGCAGTTTGCAGACAAGTGGGTGAATGATACTCTAATAATGGTAACACTGAAGGATTGGGAATTCAGTTCAGTGCTTATGAGTGTTTTAGGGCTGAGGGAGGCAATGCTTTCTCACAAAGATCTTCATGCAGTGCCTTGCTGGGTGTGCTTACACTTGTCTAGTGTGGCATCAAGTTTTGTCCCTTGAGAACCCCTGAGAACTCCATCTTGCTTAGCTGTGGTGCTGTTCTGAAGCATGATTATTAAATAAATAAAACCAATACACAGCTCTTGTATCATGTCTGCAACTTTGTTACCATCATATTTCATTTATTGAAAAGTCTTTTCACCTGGGATTGGAGTCAACCTGGATGGATCCTGTGTGGCCAGAGGGAAAAGGCAGCTGGGTGCAGTCTGTCAGCTGCAGACTGCCTGAGCGAGCAATGATGTGAACTCAGCCTAAGTTCCAGGGAATTTTTATGTGCAAGAACCTAATTTGGCTCTAAATTCTCCTGGCTTTAGAAAACTACTGTACAAACCACTCATGCTTCTTTATCATCTCTTTATAATCAATGCCTAAGCTCTCATTTCTTTGCTAGGGGACAGTTGTGTTTTTGTCATCCTTCCAGAATCCGCATGGATTGTCAGGTTAGGAAATTCTGCTTTGTCAAAAGCAACATCTTACTGCTATGCTGGCTGGTGGTTCTTATCTCT
>NW_005054308.1:4685818-4697035 GCF_000277835.1 Geospiza fortis | reverse complement strand
GTGTGAATGGGGAAGTGTTTTGTCCATGTTTAGTTTTGTGCCAGGCCTGGTCTCTGTGTGAGAAAATTCCCAGCAGTGTTTAACGGACGCGTGCGGACAAATCTCCTGCACGCCCCATAAAGCACTTTACCATGGGCCACCATAAAGCACTCATTACAGACTAGTGTTTAAACTTCTGAGATTAACACAGTCTCTCAATTGCACTTACTTATTTTTATAATGTGTAATTTAGCAACTGAACTGTGAAAAGTTATGGCATAGCAAGGTCTTCTTAAAAACAGTGGTTTCAACTGTGCTTTTAGGTGCCTTCGTTGTAAATCCGGAGCAATTCCATTCTGTTAGTTAAAAGAGAGAGGGAAAATGGGATTGTTTCTGGGAGCTGCTCAGATGGTGTATGTGCATCTGAAATGTATTGTCAAGTGTTGGCATGGCACATTTTCCACATTTATGGAAAGCAAAGAGCTTGTACCCGATTTCTCAGGAGCCAGACTTGGACAATGCTGTTCCCTGCATGCAGAACGCTTTGGCAGTTGCCATTTTGCTCAGGGAGTTGTGCAATGCTATTTTTGCCTGGATGAAGAAAGTTTGATCAAGCCTCTGTTTGGAAACCAGATGCTTTTTCTGTGGCCAACACACATCTCGATAGCCATGAGATCCTTCCCTGCTAGTTCCCAACTGAACTAGCCCACGAGGCTATTTCAGAATACTTGTTTTCTTCCCAGCTCTTCCATGTAAATATACTGAATTGACCAGCAAAGTTTTGACCGTGACTGTCTTTGTTTTGCAAAGTTCTCTTGTAAACAGGCTCTGTGGGGCTTCCCCAAATAGCCCCATCAGTGCAACTGAATGGGAGCAACAAAGGCATAGGAAATGAAATGTCCATTTCTTTTCTTATTCATGTAAATGATAGTTCATAGTACTGTTTATTAGCTTCATATAGTCAGGATCTGTGATGGTTCTTAAGCCTTTTATTGCTTTTTTTTCTCCTTTAATGAGCTGCAATAAAACATTGCCTTGCCAGGGTGCTGACCCAGTGCTGAGGCATTCTCCAAACTTAGCAATATTATTGGTATTAATTAGTCATTACCCATGATATATCTTTACTAGTTGTTCTGTCTCTCTGCAAAATGTTCCTTTTAAGGTGATTTGGAATTCTTGGAATTAATAATTTCAAGTCATCCATAAACATGGTTTTAATAATGATATCTGGTTTCTTTATAATATCTCTCCTCAGTGGATGGGCAATGATGTACAAAGGAACTGGCAGTAGACAGGTGGTGCAAGTGTGAAGGTGAGGAATGGAGATGTGAGAAGACTCCTTGGGTCCTCCCTTGGAGCAGCAGGAAGATCTAGAATCACAGAATCATGGAAAACGGGCAAAAACAGATGGTTACTGCATGTGCTCTGTGAAAGTGCCTACTTGGAGGTAGGGATGGGGGGTTTAACACCTGTGTTCTCAGGATCTGCCAGTGCTTTGGTGCTTGGATCCTTGGCATCTTACATCTTGAATAATTTCTTTGGAGGCTTTTTTACCTGAATATGGGTAGAAGGTTTCTCTCTGTGGTATCAGGTTTTAATGAAGATAGCTCTATCACTACAGTAATGCTGTTGCAAGTCTGTTAATGAGTTCTGGACTTCATAAAGCAGTCATCAAAAATTAGCAGTCAGTTTTCTTTCATGTCTGGGAGTGGAATCGGGCAGAGCTGGCACAGCTGTGAAGCTGTGCATGGAATGAGCAGGTTTGAGCACAACTCCTAGGTGGGAGTAATTCCTCTCCAGGGTACAGATAGGGATCTGCCAGTGCTTTGGTGCTTGGATCACTTGGCATCTTACATCTTGAATATTTTCTTTGGAGTCTTTTCTACCTGAATATGGGTAGAAGGTTTCTTTCTTTCCAGGGTACAGATAGATCTTCTGTGGCTGGGAGGATCTGTGCTCCTCTGCCCCAGCTGCACCTCCAGCTGTTTTCTTTTGTTTTTTGTTCTGTGTTGTTGCATACAGCCACCAAAGGTGATGATCCAAGGGGAAATCACACGGAGTTCACTGACACTGTGTTTAGAGCTGTGAACAGAACAGGTAGAGGAAAGGCCAAATGAGGACATGTGTGATCCACTGCTCTGTCTTCCTCTGTTCCAACAACACACAAATGAAATGTTTCCCTAAACCAGGACATCCACCCTTCAGATACTCTGACTGAGCTCCTCTCAGCTCAGCCATGATCACAGCTTCAGGAGGACTGGCCTGGGCACAGAGAGCAAAGACTGACAGAAAATTAAAATTTGGAGCTATTTTTATTCTGCTCCAACTGTTGGGTTTCTTTCTGGGTACAAACAGTTGATGTGACTTTCATCAGCTGACATGAGGGAAAAGGTGTAAGGTAAAGTATATTTTTAAGTTGAATTATTTTATGTGTGCTTTTAGAGATTTGCTGCAGAAGATGATGTTTGGTCATGTCCTTGGGTCCTATCATCTGGTTTAATTCTATTGAGGTGAATTCTGACAGATTATATTAATTTGGGTATGACCTGAGATTGTAACATCCTGACAGTATAAACTGGCAGCTTTTGATTTTCATTCCCTTGTACTGACAAGAAATTGGATCTTTATTTACCTATCTATCCAGTTCCAATGAAAATTAACAGTTTCATTGTTACCTAGTATTAATTTACAATTCTGCTACAGGTTTTCTTTTAAGGTTGAGAAAGTTTAAATACAGAATAATTTTTATTTGTGTGTGCCAGCCCACCCCTGGATGTGAAATAGCTGTTTTGGTGCCAGGGGAGTTTTCCAAATATACAGTATGTCTTTTATGTGCCCACATGTGTACCATTAAAGGGTTTCTGCTCATGGAGGCGGTAGGATTTCCACACTGGTCCAGAGGTGACACATTACTGATGAGAATTTGCTTATTTTTTAATAGAAAAAAATTATCTTCTAAAAGTTTTGCATCCCTTGGTCCATAGTGCCAGAGGAACATGTTGAGCCTTTTCTGTTTGCTTTCAACAACAGTGGGAATTCTTCAGTTAAGTATAAAAAAATGGAAATTTCCTTTCTTTCTGCCCCTCTCAAGTATATTTAGGTAACTGAAGCACATCCACACTTGGAGAGATGGGGCTGTTTTGCAAGGGAAAACCAAAACATTCCAGTGCAGCTAATATTGCAGCTCCTCTGGTGTCTTAAGTTCAGGCCACAGCAGGAGGTGCAGATATCCAAGGGGAATGCAGTAACTTTTTGGATCTTTTCTTTGGAAGAAATAATAAGATGGGTCACAATTAACCCATTCAGATAAGTTAGTAAGGCTCTGGGGGATGAGAGAAGAAATGGGGTGTTCTTAGTTCTAATGGTTTGCTCTACAGAAAATAAACCTTTTCTCTTACATGCCTTCAGGTCCAATCAATACATTTGTCTTCATCATTGCAGGCAGCATAAATTTGGTTCTTTCCTTACAACCTTCTCTTATACATCCCTCCTTGAGATGTCCAAGCCTGATGTGATGATTGTTCTTTGATTATCTTGCTCTGGCAAACCAATGGGCTCCACTCTCCAGGAGAGAAGGGCTCTCCAGGGCAAGTGTCAGAAAGTTGGCACCAAGTATTTTGTTCCTCTCCCATGATTAATGTGGAAGGAGTGTTTTTAAGTAGTTTGTAATTTGTCACAGTGAGACTTGCAATGGAAAACATGCCACAGCAGAGGCAGCCAGGGCCATAAAGTGCTGTTGCTGGGAAGTGAGGACTATTCTAACACAGGTGATGTCTCCAGGGGGTGTATTCCTCAGGAGCTGGGGGGTGGATTAGCAGTCAAACCTTTGAGGAGCAGGGTGAAAGCCAATATGTCCATGGTGACAGGGACACAGCTGGAATTAAGAAGGATGACTAGCACATCCAAACCTTTTTTAAAGGATTTTGGTTGTTTTTCTCCGGTGATCTTTTCTGGTTTCATTTATTTATCTGTCTCGAGAGTTCATATCTTTCAGGCAGCAGAGAAGTGTCTGCCCTGGTGTCTCAGAAAATGAGGTTTTGTGTTTGGTGCCTGACAGAGGGAGCTGCACACTGGTGCCATGGGTGAGCAGGGAATGTCCCCTTGCTCTCTGCCTGTCTCTGGCACTCAGTGCTTGTGGAGCTCATCTCAGCAGAGCTTTGCTGCTTTCTGCTTTCCTTTCTCCACCTCTGAACCTTGATGTCACCGTGTGGCTTTGGAAAGAAATGGCTTGAAGGGGCCTGTGCAAAAAGTCACCCATCTTTCAAAATGCAGGCCAGGGTGGTGTTTGTTCAAGGAGCAGCACCTGAAGGTCAATTCTGTTATTCCATGACTCCTTAATTGATATGTTTTCCTAAAAGCCAGTAATCTCCAAGGAAGGCATGTCCTGTCTGAGAAAATAAAGCAAGACATATAAATTGCTTTAATGGGGTGCTCTAGTACATTTATATCTTCTTAAAAGGAAGCTAAACCACATGCATGAGATGATAGATGAGTTTATTTTCACATGTGGATTTAATAACCTACCAAGATGTAGCTGCATATTTAGTGCTCAAAGTCATCTCCAGGAAAACAGTTCCCTGGGGTGAGGTCAGTGTCTGCTTGCAGCCAAGAGAATGAGTGGAAGGGGTTTGTCAGTGGTTAGCTTGGTTAGGAGGCAGGATGGTTCACATGATACTGAACTAATCAGGGTGATGTGGAAATTAATTTTATCTTCTGCACAGGACAGAGAGAGTGGAAGTGCCCCTGAGACCATCTGGGGTTTAAAACTCTGAGGAGCTGGAAGGAGCTGACTGCCACTCTGTTTCTTTGTAGCACTGTTTGTTAGTCTTCCCAAATATTTATTGGATCATAGTTGTAATTAAATTTGTGCTGAAAATGTACAGAGCACTCTGTACTTAGTGTAACATGAAACCAGGGATCCTCTGCACTGGAGCAGTACAGTGGCAGGTCTTGGCCACAACAGCCCCCTTTGGAATGGGAGATAATCCAAGAGCCTTCCCTGTTGATATGGCCCTTGCAGAGTTACAGCACAGGAAATTGTGAATTTTGGCTCCATCCTGTTTGACCATTTACACAATCTCCTTATCAAGGTACCTGGCCTGGTCCTGGGAGATTGGATGGTGTCTGGGTACAAGAGCTACAATTTAGTGCTCCCAACTGCTTGAAAGGGACTGGACAGTGATTTGTGAGCTCTTTGGTGATGGGTGAGATAAACTCTGCAGTGGGGATGTCCTCTGCCCTGCCCTCCACCCTGGCCAGAGCTGGGCCAGCTCCCCATGCACACCTTGGAGCTAGAGCTGGGTGCAGGCTGTGCATTGATCATTCCTGATCATTCATTCCTGATCATTCCTGAATTCCACACTCAGCTCTCATGGCCTGTGCTAGATGAGAGAAAGAAATCAATGTGCTGCAGCCAAAAGCACCCAGATGTTTCTCAGGGAATTCAAATAGCAGGTTGGTTGGTAAATCAGAGGCTGAGGCCTGAGATGACAGAGCTCGCAGCCTGTGGGGGAAAGCCCATGGCACAAACAAGAAATAGGAGAGTGAAGCAGTCCAGCCTGGGAAGCAAAACTGTGTTTGCCCTGGGATAAATCTTATTAACTTGAGCACATCAAAGCATAAATGTATTGTCTTACTCCTGGACTCGAGCTGGCTTGAGCAGAGCCATCCTGAGCGTCTCTTCCCAGTGCTCCTGTCCAGGACTGGCTGGTGCTCCTGTGCCAGCAGAGATGTCCCCGGGAGCCACATCTGCAGCCTGGCCCTGACTGGAATTACCTGCTCTCCCGACACCTGTGGTGCAGCTGTAATGCTGGGAGTGCTTGGCACCTCGGGAGGTTTTCACGGCTGAGTTAATTTAATTATTCTCCTGCTCATTGGCTTCAAAATCCACTTAGGGAGGAGGTGCCTTGTCCCTATCACAAGTGATGGCAGCTGGCCAGCAGAAATCTGCCTGGCAGGAGTGGGAATGAAGAGCTGGGCCACAGTAGGTTTAGCTTCAAGGCACTGGGCAAAAGGGAGAGAAATAGAAATTATTGCTTTTAAAACTGCCAACTCAGCTCTTGATGGATGATCCTCTAGAAGTGTCAGACCAGGAGCCCCAGCTCTGTGAGCTAGAGAAGCCTGTGGAATTGAGAAGAGATGTGAGAAGAAGAAATGTGTCCAGGCTTGATCTGAGTCAATAAAGAGAGTCCCACTGACATCACAACCCAACATTTCAGACCAGGCACCTCATGAGAGCCCAGTTTGGGCATTGGCAGCCAGGCAGATGGGACAGGCAGTGCAGCCATGGTGCCAGCAGAGCTTACAACCAGCAAACTCAGCCCATGCATGGCCCGAGTTTGAGCCCAAGTGAGGTAAACCCTGTGCCTCTCCCCACTGTTTTACAGTCCTTCCACTGAGCTCATCATTACCATCTTTTATGGCATCCCATGTGCTGTTGAAAGCATCAGAGGAGGAAATGAAGGGCCCTTTACTGTCCAGGCTCTGTGCTCACATGTCCCCTGACGAGCTATTCTCTCCTGGCCATGCCACAAGCGGCTTCAATTAATGTTGCATGGGACACTGAGGAAAGAATAGAGAGAGAAAGAGAAAGAATAGCTAAAATACTATTAGAGATCTATTTCCCTGTCTATTTCCCATCACATCCTACTGCTTGTACAGCTCTGCTATCCCATTTATGACAGATTTAGGGTTAGTCCCTTTCATTTTCTGGCTCTAACTCACTCTGTCCCACATGACTGCAACTCTTCTTTGCATCCTGACTGCATTTGGTGAACATTTCTTAGCTGTGGCCATCAATCTCTGCTCCTTACTTCACTTAGAGTGACACCACCTTCCTCTCCTTTCCTCTCTGCATTTCAGACCCTCTGGGAGGAATGAGTGTGGGTCCCAGAGTCCAGTGAGTGTGGGTCCTGGTGCACACTTTAAAAGGGTCTTTTCTAATCTCCAGGAGTGTTTGGACTAAGTCCACTTTGTCTGGGAGAGTTCTTGTGTGAAGCTGTCCCAGCAGCCATCTCTACAGATAAATAATTGTTTAATTAGGGAGCACCTCATCCTTCTTGTTCATAAAATATGAGCCACTCTGTGTGTTTGGTAAATGGGGAATGGGATAGGAGAGCAAAAGAGAAGGAAGGAAGGAATTAGTTTTGAAAGTACATTGCAAGTTACATTTATCTGATTTTCTGTAATCTGTCAATCTTCTGTTATGTGGCTGAGCTCCTTGGGGCTTGTTTGAAAAGGGGGAATTTACTGCACTGTAAGCCAGCAGTGATTTGCAAAGTGGATTGTGTCCTAGGAGAGAGCAAGGAACCAGAAAAAGAGGTGGGGGAGCTTGTGCATCCCCAGCAGAGGTGTAAATACACTGTACATCACCAGCTCCCTCCCAGCCACCCTGGGGGTGTTTTTGGAGGGACCAACCTGCTCTGTGTCCATCTCTTGTACCATTTCATACCAGAAATATGGACCAGCAAGTGGGAAATAAATTGACTCCCTGTACACCTCCTTCTCCTTGGAGAAACCTTTGGAACCTTTCCCAGTAGATCTGTGCTTGATCAGGACTCCTGGCTGGCAGTGCAGCATGAATTCATACTGAATATGCAGCATTCCATGTTCTCTGCAGCCAGGGAAAGCAGATGCAGCCCATCCCAGCAGACAGTTACTGTAGGTGTCCTCCCCAACTGAGAAATGGTTGGGAAACGCTTGTAACTCTTTTTCTCAGGTGTTGCAAAGAGGATTTGTTTTGTAAATAGTGAAGTTGTTAATTGCCCTGACTTTATTAACAGGGAGCCGAAAAGGTGTTAACAAGTTTTTGTTGCTCTGCGCTGGCTCTGAGCCAGCACCAGTCCCTCTGTAAGGGGAAGGTGGCAAAGTTCCTCTGAAAGTCCCTTTGCCCTCTAGAGGGAAAAGAAAATAAATTAGGCACCCCTTTAGCCAAAGACTTGGGGTAACGTGTGAATTTTGTGGGAGGGATTTAACCTGAATCCCCACACAGCTCAGCCCCAGGGGATTCACTTTCTGTCGGTAACAGGGACTGGAGTGTCCCCAGGGCAGCACAGCTGGGAAGTCAGAGCTGCAAAAAGCTTTAAAGGCTGTTTTCTGCCTCGGCTTCTCCCCAGGCACAGGTAGAGGGAAGCTCCTGCACGCAACTGTGGGAAGCCCTGGAGTTCAGCATCTTTGAAAATCAGGCTGGTTTAGGGATCTAACTTTAGGTATCTCACTTAAAAATATATTGAAAGCTACAGTTGAGGTTTCCAAGTCACTAAAGTCACCAACTGGTCACAAAAATCTTTCCTGTATACTCCAACAAGCCAGACACCCAAATCCTCCCATCTTTCCCTGAAAATTCCTGCTGATAAATCCCATGGATTTAATCCCACAAATGGATGCTTTTTCATCCTCCTCTCTGGGACTGGCACTAGCAGCAGGTAACCAGGGGCTGATTCAGGCCCTTTAACTTTTTCCTGATGAGGGTTGGTGTTGCAAGTGGAAAAGGACTTTTGCCTTGTTTTTTAAGGCTGGAGGGAATCCTGGCACTCGCTGGTTTCCCTGCAGCAGATGCAGCGTGACCAGGAATCTACACTGCATATGAAAAGGTCACTTACCCTGCTCAAGAGAGGAGATTCTAACACTTGTCAGCTTGAGTGATGGAGGCTCTGCATGGAGAGCCATAATATTCATGCCAGGGAATTGCCAAGCCCTCACGGAAGTGTTGAAGATGGATGGCCTGGGGATACACTCCTGACACTTTAATACTGGGGGAGGATACAGCACAAACATCTCATGCAGAATTATAATCCATGAAAGGGCACTGGGGGCATAATTTAAAGGTAATCCAGCAGGCAAGGGGTTTAACAGCTGAAGGGAAGCAGGCTGGGGGAAAGGAGGGATGCTGCTGGGATGCAGGGGGGCTGTGCTGGGGCTTTGGGGGAGGGAGCAGCCCCCAGCTGGGGTGGGACCAGGGAGGAGGGAGCAGTGCCAGGCCAAAATCCATCCCCCTCCAGACTGCTTGGCAAAATCATCTGCAGAACCTGCACTTTGTGTATTAATAAATTAGATTCTCTGCTTGCTGATGGTCACTGTGCAGCAGCGTGACCTGTTGAGGGGAGAGCCTGGGGCAGTGCCTCAATCTCCGAGCAGAAGTGTCCCTGCCAGCCTGCTGGGAGGGGCTGTGGGGCACACAGGGGCAATGATGGTGTGAATTCCCTGCCAGAGCCGTCCCTGCTCTCTCTTCTGGGAGAGGGAGCAAAGGAAACAGCACAGATCCAGCTGCTGTGCCAGGTCCCTGAGCCCCCACACAAGCGCAGCCCCAGGCTGGCTCTGCATGCTGGGCAGCCCTGGGATGTGCTGTCTGTGTCCATTGGCACAGGCTGGCACCTGCACCCCAAACTTCACCTCCCTGCCTGCACTGGTGGAGGTGACCCCAGCCAGGGCTGCCTGAGTCGTGCCCCTGCTCCTGCCTGGAGGGGAGTGAGGCTGGGCAGGCATTTCCACCTGCAGGGAAGGAGAAATCAGAAGAAAACTGGGGCTGGCTGTCCCTGGTGAGGGTGCAGGGATGGACACCTGGACAGCAGCATGGCCAAGGGCAACTGGTGCAACAGGGACAGGGATAGTCCTGGGATAGATGGGAAGGGCTGAGCCTGGGCTGTTATCATGGTATGAGCACCCCAAAACTGACCCTGTGTCAGCTGAGCAGGCACCTCTGACATAAACATGCCCTGGTCTGTGGCAATGCTATAGCTGGAATATATTATTTCATCCTTTGGAGTATGTTTCCCTTTCTCGCTAGAAATGGATTATAAACCATCCCTCTCCCACAATAAAGGCACAAATACACGGGGGGGACACTGGTGTTAAATCCCCAGAAAGGCAGTGGTGATGCTGAGCTGATTCCACGGATTTCTCATCACAGAGGATGCTCTGTCCACGTCAGGGGCTGGTCAAACATGAAGATGCTGCTCCAGAACCATCCAAGTGGCCCCACAGCCCTGCCTAAAGTGCCCATGCTCCAGGGGAGAAGCAGTGCTGTCACTCTTGAGGGACAGGCAGCAAGATCTTGCATTGAGTTCATGCAGCACCCAGCCCAGATTAAGATTTTTGGCTTTTCATTGTAATTAGGATCAACACTTACAATACCATTGCTGTGGGACAGTGTCAGGTCCCTCCTCAAGCCCTGAGAGAGCCAGCCCATCCCTTCCTCCAGGTGTGCAGTGAGTTGCAGGGATTGGGATCAGTGCCCCAGACTGGAGCTGGCTTGTGTGATCATAAGCAGGTTTGAAGGCATCACCAGGCCCTGCAAAAGCTCTTTGGCTGTGGTGGGAGAAGGAGCCTTCACAGGGCAGCAGTGACAGGACTGTGCTCTGCTGTGTGTGCTCGTGTTTGCTTTGGAAGCTGCTCTGCAGGGGTAACAAAGCTGCCCAGGTAAAATCACAGCTGAGATGATGAGCTCAGTCCTGTGTTTGCATCCTCAGTTTGTGTTACCCGGTGCCCCATGGCATTTGTCAGAGTTATTACAGAAAGCACAGCAGCAGGCAGGGGTGTCAGGGCTCCCTGACAGTGCTGTGATGGATTAAGATGATCCTGAATTTCCATTGTTTTGCAGTGAATGTAGTGAGAATTGATGACGGTTGTATCCAAGCAACAAGGGGGAGGATAAGGAAGCTTCAGCTTCTCCAGGACTGTAATATCTCTGGCGAGGTGCCACTCTGAGCCATAGAGTTGATTTTTGTATTTGTTCAGTCTTGGTATTGTCTCTGCAAGGTACAAAAAGAAAAAGACAATCTGTGAAATCTGTGCCATGGGATGGTGTGTAACTTTCTCTTGAGTTTGCTTCAGTTTGCATTTGGTTTCTGGCTTTTGGGGTGATGAGCTGCATCACACTGCAACAGGGTGATTTGCTCATTGCCTTAGAGAGTCTGAGAACCAGAAATGTAAATGGCTTTGATGACAAATTTAAGGAAGGACAGTTCATCTTCAGCATTTAAGTACAATGGGGTGGATATGGATGCTGAGTTGATGGGAATGGGGAGGGCTCAGTGGGAAAGGATTGGTCTCTGCAGTGGTATCTCTACTTCCCTCTCCAGCCCCATCTCCCTGGGATGGAGCCTTTGTGGGACAGAGGTCTGGTCTGGTGCTGTTGTCACCTACAAACCCGTTCCTTCTTATTTTCTGTCTTAATGTCAGTTTGAAAAGGGGCTTCAGAGAAATGGGTAGGATGACACACAGCCTGTCCTGCCCATTCCT
>NW_005054308.1:4655264-4685787 GCF_000277835.1 Geospiza fortis | reverse complement strand
CCTGCTCTCTGGGAGCCCTCATCTCCCAGGATTTACCTGTGTGCTTTATTAACCTGCTGCTGGTACACAGCAGGAAGGTTTTGGTGTGCTTGGGAGTTATCCTGATGAAATAGTTTTCCTCCTCTGAGAGCACATCAACAGGGAATGTCCTGTGCTCTGTATCTCCTCATTTTGTGGGATTTTGGTGGCACCCTGTTCCTGCAGCTGCTGGGGCTCTGGAGCACAGTCCAAACCAATACAAAAAGAGACCCTGGGGATAATATTTGTGCAGACAAGTCAACCAGTGCTTGAGATGCAAGAAAGCAGCTTTGCTTGTCTGTTTTTATCACTCCCAGTTCAGCCTAAATTTCTGGGGGTCGCAACTGCTGTTGTGGCAACACTGTGCAAAAATCTTGGGGTATTTTGGTTTGGTAGGGTAAGTTACTAGAAACAGCCACCCTGAAGGCAGCATAGCCCCCCTAACTGATAGGGGCTTTAATAAAACCCCACTTTCTGTAAAATAACTGCATGGAAGTCAGCTGTGCTTCCCAAATGTGTGTTTTGCAAGCTGAGCTCCCTGCTCTGGCTCTCGTGTGTGCCGAGGCTGTGTTCACACAGGGAGCCATAGTGAGACCTGGATAAAATAGCGCCGGAGCATTCGCAGCGTGGGTGCAGCGTGCTGGCAGAGCTGCGGGGGGATTTTTACACTTGTCTCTCCTCCTCCTTCCCTGGCTGGAGAGCAAGCTTGGCCGAGCATCCTTGCTGTGCCATCGTGGGTGTGGGTGACGGCACAGCCCGGCTCCCTCCGGAGCAGCTCCGATCCCAGGAGCTGGAGCTGCCCTGGGACAGCAGCACCAGCGCTGTGCCCTGCTGCCCTGCCCGGGCTGTCGGCACCCGGAGCAGCAGGGAACCAGCAGACACATTCACAAGTGTCCCCGAGGTTTCTGTCCTGCTCCAGTTCAAAGGGTTCCTCTCGTGCCTCCCAGAGATCCGCGCTGAGCGCCGCTGGTGACGCTTTCCACATCAAAGCGGGGCAGCCTCGCTTTGTCTGGGGGATGTCGGGGCGAGGGGAATTAAGGAGACTTTGGGAGCTTCAGAGTCGGCTTTAGCCGGGCTGTGTCTGCATACTCAGCACATGGAAAGGGCGAGATTACGGCGATAGGTACTAAAGCCAACCCTCCGGGGACTGGAGGCTGGAGCCAATTTACTGAAATCCAGCTACTGAACTCACTGCCCTCACTGGATTAATGATGAGAAAACTCCTGGAAGTGCTGGGTTTTACACAGAAAGGGACAATTTTGCACCTAAAATCATACTGCTAGGAAGCCAGAAAAGAAAAAGCCAATTATTTTCATTGTGGTTTATTGCAAAATACAGTCCAAAATCTAACTCTTAAAGGATACCTTCAAAATATATAGTGAAAACAGATTGTGCTAAGCAATAATACAATTTATTAATAAACAACATTAGGCATAAAGAATTCTGAATTCTTATCTGCTAATTTAAAAAAATAGGAAGTGTAAAATGCTTAATTTTATCCAGTACAAATACATGATGCTATTGTTCTATTTGGAGCAAGGCTTCTTGTGCCAGAATACAAAATTCAAAAAGGAGGAGAAAAAAAAGGTGGGGAGGGAAATATGTAAACACTGACTGTAAACTTTCCAAAGCCCTCAAAAGGCTGCAGCTGTGGTAATACCTCCTCTCACATCACAAAGTGCATAAGTTTTCCTGCAGAGATGCTGCCAAGCAGCTGCTGCGCACCAGCAGCGGGGACCAGAGGCTGCAGGGATGGGATCACTGGGCTGGACCTGCCACAGCACCTGTTCCCACGTCTGGCTGGGGGCTGGAGCCCCACTGCTGCCATTGGCAGACCCACTGGCAAGGGCACGAGGGGTCGAGCCCACATAAACCATGAAATTCCTCCCTGTGTCCAGCACACAGATAAAGTGACTCCCGAGAAGAAAGAAGCTACCGGTAAATGTCGAGGGAAAAACATGGAAGCAAGATGGACCGTGGTCCATCAGCGCCCACGCCTTGTGCTTCCTCCATCCACAGGAGACCCCAGCACCTCACACGGTGCGCGCCCAACCCTCCTTCCCCAGCGTGGGGACACCAGAAAGCCTCCCCTATCTGCTGTGGGCCCTGCTCCTCTGCCTGCTGTGGTTGGGCACGGCGGAGTCGCGGCGGGTGCAGAAGTGCTTGGCCACCAGCGTCCGGCACTGCTCGCAGCGCACGGTGCAGCACCACTGGAACCGGCAGTTGCAGCTGGAGACCACCTCGGTCCTGCGCTCCTCCACGCGCAGCCCGCACTCGGTGCAGAGCCGCCGGCAGCTCCGCTTCTCCCACTGCGACAGGTTCCTGCCGCTCTGCAGGCACTCGCGGCCCTCGGTGCCCTGGTGGCCCAGGCTGGCGTTTCTCGTGCAGTAGTCGGGGGAGTCCTCCAGGAAGACGAGCTCGGTGGCGTGGATGTGCTGGAAGGTCTCGGCCGTGGCCCCGCGGCTCTCGGCGCTGTTGCCGGCTCTCAGGCGCCTCTTGTCCATCTCCAGCTTCTGCGCTTGGTCGTACTTGAGCTTCAGCAAGTTGCCCACCTCGCGGAACTCGGCCAGCTGCAGCCAGCAGGTCTGGATGCTGCAGCTGCCCGACACCCCGTGGCACTTGCAGGCTCTCTTCATTGTGTCTTTCACTGCCTTGGTGGGATGAGGTGAAGAAATTAGGGAATCTCAAAATCAGGAGAGGCACTTGTAATTTGGGGACACTGCAGCTAAAGTGGCTCATGCTTGGCATGACTTCAGATCCTTCCAAGAGCTGACCTGGAATTCCATTACCTGGAATAACAAAGCTACTCCCCACACCCAACTAAAGCATTTACTAGTCCCAGTATAGGCGATAGAAAAGACACCGTTGGTGCGATAGAGACTACGTACTGTAAGGGAAAGACGAAATAATAATGAAAACTAGGCTATAAACAGCAAAGGTCAACCCTTGTACATTTCGCTCTTAGTTCCAGGAAGACATTTGTCCCAGGGCTAAGTGGGCACAAACTATTGTTCCCAGCCCTTCCAGGGGAATCCAGGCCAGGAAAAAAGTGCCTTTATCAGGTCATGCCCTTCTCACGCCACTCATCAGCATCAACCCATGTCCCTTTCAGAGGTTTCATTCAAAATGTGTGAAACTGCTTTGGAATAATCATACCCAACCTCTCTGCATCTCCTCCAGGCCAAGCACTTCACAGATATTATCTGCCTATCTCCCTCTGGTATTTATAAGGTCCCAATCGCTGGTATCTATGTGAGATTAAGCCTTGACACACCCTATGAGATAGGTATGTTAAGTGTTGTCATCCTTGTTTTTACAGACAAGGAGGTTTGGCAAGATGCTGAGAGCTGCCATGGCCCAGGCAGGAGTGGGGGTGAGTCTGGCTGGCTTGTGAGCAGGGCCAGCTCACACCTGGCTTCCCGGCCAAAGAGCTTGGAAATGCATATTGCAAGAAAGTAAGGAAGGTGGTTCTGGCTTTGTTTTACAGACCAGACAAGCCTAGAGGGGAGCACAAATCCCATGCATTTCTGAATAAGTGGTGTGTGCCAGCAGTTAACTGATTACACAGCTGCAGAAGCTGGAAGGGGGAACAACTCTTACTGTGATTCCCTGTGTTGGGGTTCAAGGCCAGACCCTGGCTGTGTTTTTTCCCCCATGCAAATATTACTGGGCCTGGATTTTCACAGAGGCCTGAAAATGGGCACCTGAACAGCCTAGATCTTGTTTTTAATATAGACATTATTATTATTATTACTTACAAGTCTCCCAACCTCATTGTTGTGCAGGTTAATCAGCGCGCGGGTGTCGTGTCCCGTTTCCAAGGCATCCACAAAGAGCTTGGAAACCTTCTCCCCAAACTCCACATTGTCACTGCATCCTCCCCAGACCCAGCCTCGGCCACCTGCAGCACAGACACAGGATTATGCACTGACCTGCCCCGCAGTCTGAGAGGCTGTGTGTGGACAGAGGGACGGGTCAGTCTGTCCTGGGCGGTCACTCACCCACGCGGCCGTTCCTGGAGTCGTCGCAGCCGCAGCTGTCGAAGTCTCCCAGGCTGCAGTTCCTGGTCAGGGTGTACATGACCCCGGCCGAGCTGATGGCGTGCACAAAGGAGGTTTCCCGGGTAGCTGGGGGAGAAGAGGGAAAAAAGCTGTCACATGCAAAAGCTGTCACATGCAAATACAGACATCAATCCCGGATTATCAGGAATGAAGATCTCCTGTCCTGCAAAGGTGCAAGGAGAAAATACCCACACGCTCTGTGCAAAAGGAAAGGTGCTACAGAAATGAAATGCTCATCACGGGATCTTTTCAGACTTCAGCATCTCAGGCTACAGCAATTTGCTATCATATTATGCAGGTGTCTATACAGGGGATGGAACTTCTTGCCAGGGGTAGGATTTAAGGAAATGCCATGGTCCTACTCTGGCCAAGGTGAGTTAATTCTCCTTTCACCTGGCACTCGGTTCATCTCTGTCCTTCCCTGCCTGGGGGTATGTTGTGCTTTGATCTTGCCTGCTAGAGAAAATGGTCATTGATCCTTTGAACCTGTGCTAACAGCTGTCTGCACTCACACTCCTAGTGTAGTCCTTTGGCTTTCTGAAGACATTCAAATAGAGATGCTGCTCTGGGTGACAGCAGACTTCTGCCCATTGAAATAGATAATATTGGAATATATCCACAGCTTTCTTATGGAGGCAGTTTCTTAGTGCACATCTCTGGTTTTGCCTCTCCTGCACTTGTCCCCACTGGAAGCTCGGGTGTCTCTAGCACTGCACTCCCCTGCACACAGAGGGGTAGGAGCAGACCCATGGAGCACTGAGCCTGCGATCCCTAGGAAAATATTAGTGCTATTTATGACCCCAGTTAATAAACATAAAGGAAAAACAGCAGTGATTTTTGGGCAGGAAGGCCCTTTTCCATCAGTTAATTGGCAGCACCGGCTCTCTCCGAGCACACCCCGCCCGCCCCGGCGCATCCCGGGGCCGCAGGTGCCGCACTCACCGCTGCGCAGCCGGTTGTGGGTGGAGAGCTGCAGGGCGCTCTCGGGGCAGTTCCAGCGCTCCCAGCCGAACTGGAACTTGCACTCCTCCATCCCGCTGTGTGCCCCGGCCGCCACGCTGCTGGAGAACGTCAGGTACGCCTGGCACGGGAGACAGCGGGGTTAAAATCCACCCTGCTTTAGCGTTTATCAGTGAAAACAGACATAAGCACGGTGTGAGTCCTTTCCCTCTGTACTTGGCAGGACTTGGAGCCGATATGCTCTGGGAAGTCTGGTTCCTTGGAAAGCACTATTTCCCATTTGCAATACAAAATCACTCCATTTAAATTCCTGACAGTCCATGTGTTAATTACCTTAGGTCCTGTCATCAGAAAGTTATTCACAGACCTGAAAAAGAGAAAATAAAATAAATCACCTTACCATAGGCTGAACAGCATCTTTAAAAAATGTCCTTTCCACCGAGTTGGACCCTACCATGCTGCTGAGTGGAAAATGGCACTGTAGACCCCTGTGATGGAGAGGATGAGGAGGGTGCTTCTCTTCATGGCTGTCACAAGGAGTGGAGTTGGATCCCTTTGGCTGCTCCGTAGCTCTCCACACCGCAGGTCTCTGCAAAGCAGGGCCACCTCCCTCCACTCCTTCCCAAGGTGAGCTATGGGGATGGAGCAAAGCTGCAGGAACCTCCAACCCTGATATTTATAAGGTGAAGTTGTGAATAGTCAAAACCCCCCATTCATTTGCTACCCAATGACTTCATGTGATAAAAAAGCTCCCGCTCCAATGGGTGACAAGGAACCGCCTCAGGTTGCACTTCAAAAGGCGGCGGGTGTCCCTGGGAGAGGGATGGTCTGAAGGAGAGCAAACTTCCCTAACAATGGGACACTTTTAACTCTCCTCCCTGCCACCAGCTATCCCTTTCTGCTGGCCCCGAGTCCTCTTGCCTTCTCCTTTTCATCCTCTGCCCGCCAGCAGAGGCTCCATCCCCACGTCCCTCTGAAATAACAAGCAGATGCATTTCTATAGTTCCCCTGCTATCTGCCTGCTCCCTCCTATGAGAATTCCCCAAGGAGTCTTAACAACCCTTCTGTAAAGATCTGTAGGGGATAGACCTCCCAGGTCTCCTTGCTTTGCAGAGATGCGTTTAAGGGCAGGAATTTTCCTTCTCTCCTCTTTATGATGAAAGTTTCTGCATCCCCATCCTGATACCAGCGAGCGTGGCTCAGTAGCATTTGGAAATCTCTCTCATTTACAGGGCTGCAGCTTGGGAACACTGTGTGAATCATTTATGTGGTTTTCTCCATGATCCAAAGCTGTAATTAGGGGAGCAGTTTTCTGGGGCTGGCAATTTCCTTTTGGTGAAGGCTGCTGCCGCACAGGCACAGCTGCTGCTGCTGCTGCTCCAGGCAGGAGCTGCCCATAGCCTGAGTGGAATGAGGGGCCTCTGCTGCAGCTGAGCCATCATCTGGGCTTGGGAAAGGAAAATCCTTATCAGAGGAACCCAGAAAGTCTTTTGGTAGTTACAGCCAGCAGGAATGGGGAGATGGTGATGTTTCTGGAAACTTCTTGGTCTGTTTTCCTGAGGGTGAATGGTGCCACTGGGGGCTGGCTCACCCTGGGCAGGGATCCTGGCTGTTCCATGGGCAGTGTGGTGCTTGGCCCCAAAGCAGTGCTGTGCTGTGCCAGCAGTGACAAACAGCCCCTGGCTCTGCCTGTCACTGTCCCATGGCACACAGGCACAGCATCTGCCCACGAGGACTCTCTGGCCCCATGGCAGGTGCTGCCTTTTTCCTCCTCCTCCCAGCTCCCTGACAGACCCTGGGGTACCCTGGGTACTTCCCTGAGTTAATCCGTGCTGCTGCAAGGGGACTGATGAAAGGGCAGCAAAGTGAGGTTCAAGGGAGCAGGACTGCACTGGACATGGCCCTTGGGGAGCTGCCCCACAAGCAGAAGGGGACACACAGGGACAAACCCATCTTCACATGCAGGTAAGTGGCCACAGCTAGCAGTATGATGGCCAGGCAGGGGGATGCACCTCAATACCTTTGAGAAGTAGTTTTCTGTCCTGCCATGAAATGCTCAAGAGCACTGCAGAGCCAGCAACCTGCCCTGGGGTTTGATACCTCCCAGCTGGTGTCTGAAGTGCAGGTCTGTGGGCTCAGCTCCTGCTGCTGGAGACCTGTCACTCCTCTCCCTCCTGCCTGGAGACAGACCAGCTCCTCTCTGCTCCTGGCTGCAGAAAGCACAGGAATTCTCCCTGCCCTGCTGCCCCTCAGGGAGAGAGGAGAGAGCCCTCTCCCTCCAGACTCTACACAAGGGAAACCTGGAGTCAGCTGGGCAAAGCCACAAACAACCCGTTTGTAACCAGAGGATTAAAATTGCAGATTGGTTAAAAAGCAGGGATGCAAAATACCTTCCAAGTGAGCACAAAGCTGGTGCAGTCCCACCAGCATGGAAAACCCTCTGTGAGTCAGCATTTTAATCATTACCATCCCAAACAGATCCTACTTGTTAGAGCTGTCAAAGGACAATTACTGGGAATGAAGTGTTTCCCATGTATCAGGGGAGCTCATTGATTAAAGCCCATGCATATGGCTTGGAAATCTGCGTGCATTTTCTGCGGGCACACAGGTAATTCTGGGGGGTTGTGTCTGGCTGCCCCTGAGGCCATTTAGATGGGCTTTTTTCTTGTCTGAGACAGCTTGTGCAGCTAAAAAAAATGTTGGCATGTCTGCTCTGTCAGTTCACACATGATACTGCTATCACATGCCAGAGGAATAACAGCGTCCCTGGGCGTGAGCAGCCGCTGGCAGGACCACACAGCTCTTTGCCCAGCCTATTAAAAATGTCCTTTCTAATTAAAGCCACAGCCATCCTAAAAGTCACTCATAACGTTGTCACTTGCACTAGTTGTCAGCAAACAAAGCAGCGTGCTGGGACAAGCCTCCCCACGCTGCTCCAGGTTTTTTCCACAGTAACTGCTCAGGCCTGGCAGGCAGGAGCCAGCACTTCTGCAGGGTGCCCAGCAATGAGTGCACTGATCCCAATTCTATTTCTGCTTGACTCTTCCACCTTAGGCAAAAGCAGACCTGGGTCTTGCTGTGTTAATAAATTCGCACTCATAGACCGCTTTGTGCAATGTCCTTGCTGTAGAAGGGATTAAATGTACACAACTCTGTTTGCAGCTGGGTGAACTGAGGCACAGGAACGGGTGGTCTGGAGATCTTGGGGTGGATCAGTGGCAGAGCTGAACAGGGCAGAGCTGTTTGGAAGCTGATTTTGGTGCTTTGCTCTGTAAGTCACTGGGCACATGTGGCTCTGGAGGCTGCAAGGCTGGATGCTCCCTCATCACCCATGAGAACAGCCCACTGGTCACCCCGTGGTGACCCACCCCTAATGGGTCATCTGAGAAATGATGCTGAAGCTGGTTTCCCTTTGATTTTCCCACTGCCTAGAGACCTGCTTTTGGTTTGGTTCTGGATGGTGAAAAAAAATCTGGAAGGCAAATTCTGCTGAATTTCCCTTGTTGTGAAGAATGTGCACTGTCAGTGGTTCTGGGCAGCCTGGACCCCCCGAGCTGCCCAGCATGAAGGCAGCACCAGAGCCTGCACCCAGTGATGCTGAGGGACAGGCTGCTTGCTAAGCAGTGTCCTGAGTGTCAGCTGGAGCCCCTCAACTTAATTGACAAAACGTTGGTGCTTTGTTTCTTATTTTTGTGCTATGTAACCAAACAGGCAGTGCTTTTCATGGCATGGTCAAAATCCTAAAGCATTTTGGTATCTGCCCTAATGAAGAGACAACAATAGCATACACAGCCCCACGCACCCACAGAACCCTTTTCACACCGCAATGTGGGTTTTCAGGGTAGGCAGACATGATGTAAATCAGTTTATCAGGGTGGCAGGTCCCACAGGAGTGGGGTCTTGGCTTGTGCTGCCCCGTGGCTGTGGGCAGCAGGAAAATAAAGCACAGGCCACTTGCTAAATTGCCCCTGGCAGGTGACACATTCAGAGCCCTGGCGTCAAATCCTGCGTTGCTGCCCTCCTCACAATAGAGACCCACCTGGGTAATTAGAAAGCCAGCCCCTCGCTGGTGAGGTGCAGGATGTTTTATGGTGCTCTCCCACACTGCTCACCCCGGGAAGCCCCCCAAGCCCCTTGGTCTGTACACAGCAAAGGGGATGTGGCCCTGTGCTGCACAACCCCAGAGCCCTGCAGCTGTGGGGACAGCCTCCTGCACACCCAGCTCTTCTAGGAATTTTTATTTTTAGTCTTCTCAGGCTTCCTGTATTGGGGAAAATATGTCCCCATTGTTCTGCCTGCTGCACAGTCCCTGTGGGCTGCTGCAGATCCCAGCAGGAGCAAACAGAGGCACGACCCAAGCCCTGGACCTGGCAGTGCTGGGGGGAGTTTTGCCTGTATAATGAATATGTTTTGATTAATGAATAGTAATTGGGGATGGAGATGTAACTGGAATCAGGTATTGTGCCACACCTACCCCACAGGCTTGGTCCTCTTCGTGCCTGTTTTGGCGCACAGAAGCAGCCCAATATTTACTGAAAACAAGATTAAACCACCCAACAGAGCCAGCTTAGGGTGTGCTTTCCCAGTGAAAAAAATTATCCCAAGGAGTTGCTGTGTCTCAGCAGCACTTTGTGCCCTCAGCTGTACCAATGCACCCAGTTCTTCTGTCTTAATTTTGACCCTGATTCCCAGCACAGCCTTGTGCAATGGGATGGGGTGAGCAGTGAACTTCATCAGTGAGGCCACAAAAAATCAAACCCAAGGTAAGAGCCTCTTCTCCTGAAGGAAACACATCCTGGGATAGAAGCCAGCACCAAAGGAAGCTCCAGGCTGTACCTTTTGGTCCCAGGAAGGAAAAAAAATTGAGGTTTGGAACCAAATTCTGATCTTTCGAGACACAAACGGACCAGGGATATAGATCCTTCCCAGTAAGGGCTGTCAAAGTGATTTGGGAATGTCCTGATTGGGGTTGTAGAAAAGGCCTCAGAGCACTGCAGAACTCTTGGATCTGTGTGCACAGGATGATGTGTTTAGGCTAGAAATGAGAAAATAGAGAAAATAGGGGTGGGGAAACTTTTATTCCATCAACAAGAGGCAGAGCAAGGGGCTCAAGATGTAGATTTAACTTGCTGTGGGCTCACCATGAGTCAGGAAGGAGGTGGATGGGTCTGGCCCCACTGCAGTGGGGAGGAAGGCCTGGCAGATGGGTCAGGACCCCTCCAGCCCAGCTGACTGGGGACAGTGGCTGCAGGGGATTTCACCCTGCCAGCAGCAGTGCCCACAGTTGGGGAAAGCTCTGAGAGCACTTGGCTGCCCCATGACCTCATCAGCCTCACCTCACCTGCCTCCTTTAGGTGTGTCCCCCAAAACCCACAGGGCTGTTTACACAGCAGCCTTATAAAGCAGGGACGAGTGTTTTGTTTCTCTCTCCCTCTTTAAAGGAAGTGTCATGCAAACAGAATCCATGCAGCTGATAGGTTACTGCCTGGGCATGCATGCAGGGACCAGATCTCTGTCCTGGCAAGGTGTCACCTCCCAGGTGAAAGCTGTCCAGGAAGAGATTGGGCACTTGATACAGAAGAAAATTATCACATCCTTCTTAATTATTCCTAGCCAAACTCAAGTTAAATTAACTGATTACAAGCTGGCTCATGTGGAGCTCCCCATCCTTTCCCAGCATGGGTCCTTGTATTACCCCTTTGTGGCTGAGGCTCTGTCATCCCTCCTGTCCCCCATCCACTTAATGTCACAGATCAAGCCCAAAGATCTTAAATTCTGAGTTGGATGATATGGGTGTTGCTGCTGGCTCTGTCTGGCACACTCAGTGTGGGAGGTTTTGAAAGTCACAGAAGAAAATGGTGATTTGAGCCATGAATATTTTCTTTAAACTTGTCTTTGTTTCTTTGGACAGAGGTGATTCCAAGTGCAGAAAGCTGTGGCTTCCTCTGGAGAAATTGGGCTGAGAGCAACTTAAAAAATTCTTTGAGTTTTTCTGGGAAAAACAAAGTGAGGAGAAAAGTTGCTTCTGGCACCAGCTTTGCTCACGAAGGCAGTGGGGAGCCTGAGCTGCTGTGGGGTTTGTTCCCCCTGGTGCCCACCTGGGCTCTGGCACTTTGCTGTGCTTCCCCTAAAGAAATCCCTCTTGCTTTGCCTGTTCAGGAAATAGAGAGCTGGGCTGGGCTCTGTATTTCCATTTCTCAGTGCAGATGAGCACTGATGTTCATACCTCGCTTCCATCAGTCTGGCAGTGCCACGCACTTCTCCCTCTCTGAGGCAGCAGCAGCAGACAGCTCCAGTGGTACCTGAGGTCAGAGTGGGATGACAGGTCTTTGCAAGGTCTCTGGTTTTACTAAACCAGTTTTAGGCCTTTGCTGCTCAGTTTAAGGTTGATCCAATGAGAATGTGTAAGGTGGGGATCTTCTCAGGGCTCCATCCCATCAGCATCCTGCAGGCACAGAGAACTGTTAGGACATTCTCTGGGGTGATTTTTCCCAGTGACTCCCTTTAGAGACAGATTTCCTTGATCATATTCTCTTGGTAAATCCCAGATTGGCTCTGAACGCCGGAGCCGTGGTGGCTCTGGAGGGATCTCTGCCCTGCCCCGTGAGGATGAACGCGGTTTGCTTTGCATCGTTAACGCTGCGGGGTGGAAACGGAGCCCAGCCCCAGCGCGGGACCAACCCAGGGACCGGCAGCGGAGGGGACACTGGGGATGTCCTGGCAGTGTCCCCACAGTGTCCCCGCAGTGTCCCTCATTGTCCCCACAGTGTCCCGGCAGTGTCCTGGCAATGTCCCCACAGTGTCCGGGCAGTGTCCCCGCAGTGTCCGGGCAGTATCCCCGGTAGTGTTCCCGCAGCGTCCCCGCAATGTCCCGGCAGTGTCCGGGCAGTGTCCCCGCAGGCTGGTGACAAGGCTCCCCCCTGTGGGACATCCCCGCACCGCACACCGTCCGCAGCCTGTCCCCAACCCACCGTGCCCGCTGGCAGTGCCCGGGGCACACGGGTGGCACAGCCTGCAGTGTCCCCAGCCCAGCACCCCAAGCTGTGCAGCAATCCCACTGCCCAACAGCCCCTGTGGAGTTTGGAGTTTCCCGTGCTCATTGCTTGGGTTGGTTGGCCAAGCCCTGGGATTTTCATGTATTGAGGAAAAAAAAAAAAAAGCCCTCTGCTGTGGGTCTGTGGTTCATGTGGGTTCTGTGCCCTGTGATGGAGCTGCGTGGGCAAGAGCAATCCTCCAGCAGCACCCACCTGCCCCAGGGTCACCTCATTGTCACTGCCCCCATCTGGCTCTGGATTGATGCCCCCAGAGCCATCAGCGTTCTGGGGATGTCTGCCAGCGTGAGGGGCTGCAGCTGGCACACGCTGTGTGACACCTCTTCCCTCCCTGTGCCCGTGGTGCTCCTTGCTGCCCGCGCTGGCACCGGGTGAGGGCTGTGCTGCAGTCCATGAGCAGCACCGTGGGCTTGGGTCACCCAGATCCCACTGAAATAACAGCCTGGACAGGACAGAAATAAAATGGGAATCTGGGGGAGCAGCGAGGAGGCTGGAGCTATTATAAAGCCATTATGGAGCTATTGCAATACTACAAGCTACTGCTATTCCTGGCAGTGGGAGTGATGCTGCTGCCCCAGGGCATCCCTGCTGCCTCCATCACTGCCCTTGGGCTCAGCCCCAAAGGCACACACCTTCAGCCAAGGCTCCTCATGCCTGATTTCTTCATTGCTAAATGAAATGCGTGATTTTGGACCTGCACACACGTGTTTCTTTAACACTTTGTGGTGGTGACTCCTCCCAGGGCTTGCAAGGATGGGGGGACCAGCTGTGGTCAGGCGTGACCTGAGGTAGCTCCCGTGATTAGCTAGAAAAATAAACCCCCAATTCTTCTCTCTGAGGAGAAGAATTATTTCCAGCATCATGAGAAAACAAAGCAGACCAAGGAGGATTATTTTCCCCAAACAAGATGCTGTTTGACAACACCCACTTGGAGTCACACACAATTTTTTCCTCCCTTGTTGTTGTAACTTCGCCAAATCAAAAATTTGATACTGAGTTGGCTTCTGATTTTGTGAGAGCAGCTTAAAATTCCTGAAATTGTTTTTTTATTTTTGAAAATTCTCATTGTTTCTGTTCAGTGCATGCTGCTGGAGCCTTAAGAGACCCCATTTTCATGTGTCCCTTTGACCAGAGCAGCTAGAACCCCCTTTTGCTCCCCCCTCCTCTTCCTCCCTTCCTGATTCCCCACAGACTGAATGAATTCTGGCCCCGGGCCTTGAAGCAAACACGAAGCATTGGGAGATCTGCAGTTGATGGTAGGAGTTGTCAAGAGCTGTTGTCAGCACAGCTTACAAGATGTGCACCAACCATCCCCAGCAACTGTTCCTTCCCGAGCCAGCTCTCCTGACAAGGCAGCAGCACACGGAGCCAGGCACAGGAGATGGAAGCAGAGCTTTCCCTGCTGTCAGTTTGAGCAGCATTGGGCTGGAGCTGGAGGAACACCCCCAGCACACCTGCTGCCACCCAGCCTGGCTCAGCCCCATGCTGCTCTCACGTCCCAGCCCTGCAGGCTGTGCTGCTGGACACAGCTCGGTGCCCTGGATGGGCTGGGACAGCCACAGCTCTGGCTGGGAACAGGTGGTGAGGCCAGGGCTGCTGCCCGTGCCAGGGCTCCAGGGGGACACAGAGCCTTTGTTTGCCCCTGCACAGTGTGGGAGGCTCCCCCAGCTTGGCACCAGAAGGTTAGTGCTTTTCAAAAGACTATTGTTTTCACCCTGTGTTTTTGGGAAAACAAGGGGTGAGCCAGGCAGAGGCATGAGAACCACCCTGGCTTCTTCTGCCTGGGGTTTCTGCTGCCGTGGGCACCTCCCTGGCTGCACTCCCAGCCCTGACCTCCTTCCCACGTGCTGTGGTTCAGACTCCTGATCCCACAGAGCTTTTGCAGACCTTCCTCTGCTCACATCCCTCCCTGGTTTCTTTCCCTCATCCTCTCTCAGCAGGAGAGGCCTCTGCTGCATCATGACCAGCGCTTAGGGCAGAACAAACACACAAAGGCATTTTCCAAAGACTTCTCCAGCCTTGGCCTTGCATGGGTATCCCAGCTTTTGTTGTGGTGGCCAAGCACTGGCCAAACCCCACTGCCCTCATCACTGCAGAGCTGTGGCATGTCTCAGGAGTCACATTTGGGGCTAATGACCCAAATAAGAGAGCGCACGCAAATATATTTGAAAAAAACCCACATGTGCTTTGAGACTCGGCCGTGGTACCTGAGCTGGGGCTGGCAGAACCTGCAGGGCCTTCACCAGGCTCCAGCTGTGGTGGAACACACAAATGCCCTTTGCCTAGGAGAACCAGGCTCAGGGCTTGTTCTGCCTGGTTTTCACTGCTATCAAATGCCTGCCTAATGAGATTTATTAAATCAACTCACTTTGGTGTAACAACGACAGGAATGCAGATCTCTCTGCCCAGCCAGGGCTTGCTGCAACTGTGCACAGCAATTAGAGGTGACTCACAGGGGCAGGTGGACTTGGCCAAGATCCTGAGAGGTCTGGCCCTATCCCTGGCATCCAGGGGACAAAACTGGCTTCATAGTGATGCCAAGAAGGTGGGTGTTCATCTGCATATAATGTTCAGCTGCATATAATGATTTTTCTTTGCTGTAACTGCATTAGCATGGGAGGCATTTTTCCTTTGGAGGAGTTGCAAGGTAACACCTTGTTTCTGTACCTTTACATAACAGCAAGGGGCTGCTGCTAATTGGCAGAAATATTTAAGTTTCCCCCCTGGAGCTCGCTCTGTTTATTGATGAACTGTCTCCATCACCATGGAGGCTGGGAAAGGGTCTCAGCTCCTCAACTGGGTGGCTGTTGGGGAGCCTTGGAGCTGGAAGATGCTCTTCCAGGGAGTGAAGGTCAGGTTAACACCCAGAAGGTGTTTCCTAGGTGTGGGTAAGGTGTTTGCTTTGGTTTAGCTTAGCTTGGCTGTGCTTGTAGCTCCCTCTCAATGGCAGCAACAAATATTTCCTTGTGTAATGCCTGGAAGGATGAAAATTCCCTCTCTCAGCCTGAAGTAATGAGCAGTTTCCTGGTTGGTGTCCCCAGCTTGCCCCGCAGATAAGGCCTTTAATGCTCTTAAGATAACAGGGAGCCAAACCTGTCCCTGCTCTTGACAAACTTTAATCTCCTGATGCAGTTCCTGGGTTGAAATGGTCTCCCCCAGAAGCAGAGAGGGATATTCCTCAAACCAGAGTACTGCAGCTCTGTGTTTGTAACTCTGAGCCTCTCTGAACTGCTGATTGTGAAAGCAGCACTCCCCAAGCCCTGCCATAAAGCCATGCTCCACCTGGGGCAGGTGGGGGAAAGCTGGGAAGATCTGGCCTTTAACCTTGAGGAGTTTTTCCAGGGGAGCAGGTGTTTGTCGCCTTTGTAGTCAGATCCTGGGGTGGGGAATGTGACTAAAGTTCTTCTCAGCCTATTCAGTGGGGTGTGATGTGTGGATAAAAGCACTGAGATGTTGGTTTTACCGTTTCAGGCTTTAAATTCAAACAGCTAAACTGGGAGCAGGCTTTTTGGGGGGAGACTGAGCCCTGCAGCAGCACCAGGAGCAGCCCTGAGCCAAGTGCTTGGGCAAACCTGAGCTGTGTTGCCAATCCTTTGTGTCTTGCAAACACAAGAGGAGAATATGTGAATATCTCTGTTGTGTTCTTGCTTTGGCCAGACCTCCCTTCCCTTCTGCCCAAAAAGTGCAGGCTGAGGACACAGCACAGGCCTTTGATTTTTTGGGAGAACTTGCTGGCACAGAGACCAGCCCCTGTTTCAGTGATGCCAAAGAAGTTTTTGGTGATTTACAGTGTATTTGCTGAGCGAGTTGGCAGATGCTCTGAACTGGCAGAGGTGGAGGGAGATCATCATGTGGGCCAAAACCAAGGAGAAATTCTCATCTGTGGCCTCTCTGCTGAGTGCAATACAGAGCTTGAAAACCATCCTGGAGAGGGGAACAGGTTGAATGAAATCAGGTTGAACATTAGGAGCTCTACAGATTTCCATAGGTGGTGTTGCTCTAAGTGCTATCTCTAAATGCTTCCTCCATGAAGGAACCAGTATCAAAGCAAATATTTAAATAATGTCAGAGGCTCCTTGACCCTGGAGTGTGCAGGGGTGAGGGGAGGCCATGAGTCACAGAGAAAAGATCACTGTTTTCTTTGTTGCTCAACCTCTTGCATTCCTTACCTTTTATAAAAAAATCAGTATTAGTAAATCCAGCTGACCTGAAAAGAAATACCCCTTTGAGTCAGGTGCCAAGGGGTCCTCAAATGAGGATGTGAAAAAAACCTTGGTCATTAAATGAAAACATCATCAGTGTGGAACTGATGGACATGGATTGAAACAGCAGTCTGATCCCTTTGGACAGCACCACATTAGCAAAGCTCTGACAGAAATCATTGCTCCTCTTGCCCTGTGTTTTCCTTTGGTCTCCAGGTCACCTCTGGTTACTTTCTGTTGCCACCAAAGGTCACAGTCTTGTGGATCCACTGCTACTTTTAATTGCAGCTCTGACTATTCACATTCAATGTCAAGTGTCAAACAGCCCTTAGGCAAACAAGAGCTTTCTGGCCATCACCCCAACCATTCCCCTCTGTTTCCTGAAGCCTGTAGGCTGCTCTCTGCCTCACCTCATGCAGGTACAAGCCCAGACTAACCCTGCTGAAGTACACAGAGCTGCTCTCACTTCACAGCACAGGTAGGATCAAACTAAAGCTCCAGGGACAGCAGTTTATCTGCCCAGAGTAAGCATTTGTTTTTCTAATATGATTGCAAATTGATTCCAGAGATAATGTGATACCATGTAATTGAGAGTCCCCTGAGCTGGTACCAGAGTCTATTTTTGCCTAATCCTCTGCAGACCAGTGAGGATGTTACTGCTCCACCAGTAATAAAGATGTAGGGAGTCCTTTCTTGCTTCAAAGGTTTGTGTCTTACACGCCTGTGCTGCTAAAGATCTTTCTCTCATCCCTAAAAATCAATGCAATACTTAATTTTCTTTCTCCCTTCCACCTTCCCTCATTCTTGTATTGCTTGGTATGAGATGGGCCAAAGGCTGTGTTTGTGCTGCAGTTATCACAAGGCTGACTGGATCTTTGCAAGTTAGAGAGATAAAAAAGCTGTAGAGAGGGTGCTGCAGCCCTTTTCTTCATCTGGAATGTTTATTTGAATATGTCCTCAGCCCAGCCATCAATTTGGCATGGAATTTGTGAGCAGGTATTTATCTCTGGAAATTCTAATCCACTGCTGGGCAAGACTGAAGCAGGCCAGTGGCTTCCCCTCATGCCTGCTGCCAGGCTGGGGCTTTCAAAACTCCTGGCACCCACAGCTGTCCCTCAGGGCTCCCATGAAACACCTTGAGTGCCACAAGGGATGGGGGTGAAGTCTCCAGGCTGCTGTGAGAGCCCTCAGGGGGGTTCCTGTGGATTGGTGCCATCTGGGGCTCTGGGATTCTGCAGGATCCAGGGGATGGAGAGGGGCTGTGCTCCAGCCAAGGGCCCTGAGAGTGCCTGGGGTAAGGATATAAGTGATGGAGAGGGGCTGTGCTCCAGCCAAGGGACCTGAGAGTGCCTGGGGTGACCCTTCCCAACCTGCCCAAAGCCTTGAGCTGCTGAGGAAATGCAAACAAAGGGGGAAGGATGTTAGTAAGAGTTGCAGTGTAAACTCGATTTCTGCAAGGCTCAAAGACAGTTGGTCAGAAGAAACTGTTTATTGTGAGGTTTAGGAAAACAATTTCTATGCAAATTGCTCTCTTTTTGCCAAGTAATGGGGTTGATACAGAACTTGGAATTAAAATTTTAAGAATACAAATACATAGTATCTTCTTCAACAAACACAAAACAAACTTCTCCAGGGAACATTAAATGAACAAATGTTTCCTAAAATAAATGGGCAACAAATATGGGGTAGGGGGGACAAAAATAAAACAACAACCCAACTCAGAAGCCAAAACCCCACTGAAGAAGCAGCAGTCACATCTTCAATTTTATGCTTAGGCTGTACTTTCACTTTGCTTTTCCTGTTCGATAGCTGGCAGAAAAACAGGAAACAAAAACACCATCAGTAAACTTTACTGTTTATGAGCAATAAACTTTGCCTTCCTACAGGGACAGACTGAGGGAGTTTTGGAGGTGTACAGCCTGAAGAAAAGAAGGCTCTGGGGAGACTTTAGAATCCCTTCTAGCACTTAAAGGAGCTGCAAAAGAGCTGGAGGGGGACAAGGGGCTGGAGTGACAGAAAAACAGGGAATGGCTTCACACTGACAGAGGGCAGGGTTAGATTAGATGTGAGAAAGAAATTCTTCCCTGTGAAGGTGGTGAGGCCCTGGCACAGGTTTCCCAGCGAAGCTGTGGCTGCCCCATCCCTGGAACATCCCTGTTCTAGGCCAGGCTGGAGGGCTTGGAGTAACCGGATCTTGTGGGTGGTGTCCTTGCTCATGGTATGGGGTTGAAACAAGATGATCTTTAAAGTCCTTTTAACCCAAACCATTCTGTGATTCAGTGATAATGGTTCTGCAGGGTACCAATTTCTACGGTCACACTCAAAGCCAGAGAATTAAATCCATAATTGGTTTTTTGGATCACCCTGAAAATAACAACTCCTTCCCACATCTGCATAACTAGAAGGGAGCAGCTTATGGTGTGCAAAGCTCCTCTTGTATTTACAGCTTTAGCATTGGCAAGGATAATAAAATGGGAAAAAACAGGGGAAAAAACAGGTATCTAATGTTGAGACTGTGTGTGTGCATGGCTATCAGCACACACATCCACAGTGATTAGCAGTTCTCTTCCGAAGGAAACTGCTCCCAAAACCTGCTCCAAATGCTCTTTTCATGTCTGAAGCTGAACATGAATCCCAGCCTCATCTGGCTGCCTGTGCACAGGGGGTATGGTCAGACGAGGATGATGATGGGTTTGCTTGCTGCCTTATTCCCAGAGAAGTTGCCTGCAGGTCTCCTGCCCAGGGCTGACAGCAGGTACCAGTGGGAGGCAGCAGCTCATCTGCCTGATAACATTAAATCCAGAGCCCAGCAGCCTCTGGGGATGCTGCCTGGCCTGCCAGGGATGGGCAAAGGGTCCCCTGTGCCTCCAGGGGGGCTGGGAACAAGGTAATTACAAACAGACTGATCCTGTTACCAGCACCCAGTGGGAACACTGGTCTTGCTTTTAGCAGAAGGAAGAGCAATCCCATCAGAAAGGGTTTTTCAGACAAAATGCACTGCTGGTTATAATTACTGATATCCTTGGAAGCCCAGCATAGAGTCTTAGTATTATCCCCACTTAAAGTCAGGGATGAGTTTGAGCCTGTAATCCTGTGATTAGTATTCATTTTGCATATGAACTGCAATATGGATTATGTCCTTGCTACTCGTACTTCAAATAGCCTCATAAGCACTTACTTTCTTTAGTGGGCAGTGGATTTTTCTCTCTGGTTTCTGTCTTCTTCAGCTTGGTCTTGTCAAATGTTTCAATTTCTGCAAAATCTGGTTTGTCGGACATGATGGGTCCTGACAAAGAAAGGGAAAACACACCCATGGCTTCATTAGCTAGTGCTGTGATACCAGCCATCTGCAAAGCATTTTCTCCTCAAGAGAAAAAAATATTAAAATACCATAAAAATGTTTATTCAAAAACCCCCACAAACCTAACACTCAATCTGGGACCTTTCCCTGAGGCTTGGCTCTTTTAGAGCAAAAGAAGAAACACATAAATAGAATTTTCTGTAGATTTCACACATGCAATTTCTAAAAATCGTATTTTGCACATGGCAACAAGAATAATCGGTAATAAAAGAGACAATTATTAATTGCCAGTAATCCACAGTGCCCCCTGACATAACCCTGTATTTTAAGAAATGCTGCTAACTGGAGGATCTACAATAAACCCCAAATCCAATAGGAACAAAGAGCTTCAATTATGATTTTCTTTTAATTATTAGGATTTGTCTTTCATTCTGAGCCCCCTGTACTGAGTACATCCATGCCCTGAGCTGCTGTGGACACTTGAACATAACAATAGAGGACCGCTTCCCCCAGCCCTTTGTTTGCTCTTGCTCCATACCCCAGTCACAGCTCAATGGCTTTGATTATACTCTATTATCATAAAGAGAATTCCACAAAGCACACCAGCATTTCACCTGTCAAAACTTCCCTAATCCAATTCTTCTTTTTATTAAGAAATTCAAGTTAAAATCCAGCCTGGGCATTATTCCCCTTATTTTAGTGGAGTTTCCCACCAAGGCAAGGCTTGGCCCGGAGATGGCTGATATAATTGTATTTTTTCCTTCCTGCAGAAAATCAGATTTCATTGCTATCTGCACTGAGACAACAGAGTAAATATTCACAAGGAAAAAAATTAAAAAAAAAAAGAAAAACTACTAAAACCACATGGCATTACCGTCTGGCTGCTCTCTCTTCAGCTGCTTGGTGGCCGTCTGAGGCAGTGTGAGTTGAAAAAGGTCAGGGTAATCCCTCCTCTCTTCTCCTCTCCCCTCCTCCCCCCTCCCAAACCCATCGCTATTAATATTGATTAGTTTAGTGCTGGGATTGCTCAGCGTTCAGGGAAAGGACAGATTGCTCCTGTAGAAAGTGCACGAGGGAGGGAAATGGGAAAACTGACATGGAAAACTGCCAAATGGCATCTTGATTTTTCTTTTATTCTGTTCTCTTCATTTACCATGACAATCATATTGAAGTTTCCCTTCCCACCATTTCCCAGTGCTGAGGTTTGGAGTGAGGTTGAGGTCTGGGGGTTGCTTCTGCCAGATTGGTTTTTCAGGGGGAGACTATAGGTGCATTCAGCAACACTCCTGGGCATCATCCCTGCCTGCCCAGGCTGGCAGAAGCACAAGCCTGGGGCTCTGAGGGCTCTCAGCACAGCCTTGGTGTGATTGCCATGACCAAGGGCCAAGTCTGAGATTAGCACAGCCCAGGCACCACAGTGACACCCAGGAATGCGTCCTAAAGGGATGCACAGTGAATTTCTGCTTGTGCCTGTTTTGGTAGCTGTTAATTCACTTGCTGGTGCCTCCCTCAGCCCACAGCTCTGGAAGCAGGGAGAGAAGGGCTGTGTGCATTCTCCTGGATACTGGTGTGGTTTCCTCTCGTGTACCTTTCAGTGTCTCCACCTGAAATTCCTGTCTAGACTCCATGACAGCCACAAGGGGGGCAATGAAGTTGGGATAAAATTGATTGTGTCCGAGGAGTAGCTGGTTTTCTCTACTGACTGTAAGGCAGCTTGAGCAGTGAGCTCAGAGGGACAGAGATGTCTCAGCTGACTGAGAGCCCCTGGAAGGTCTGTGGATCTTTCTGTTGGCACCACAGGCTTAGGTGGAGTGGGTTTGAGTCTGACACGTGTGCGTGGAGAAAATGGGTTTAATGTGCTTAAATGTGTCTTAAGGATCTCTTCTTACAATGTCTGTTTAAACTAAAACAATGAACAGGTTTGTGGTTGGACTTGATCTTAAAGGTTTTTCCCAGCCTAAGGGATTTGTGCAGGCTGGCTCAGTTATCTCTGCATCTGCACTGACCACACCAAATCACTGTGTGTGTGCGCCATATTTATTGTCAGGACTTGGTTCCTTTGCTTCCATCCCACATATCCAAGCAGTTGTCACAAACAGAAAGCTGTGTTCCTGACTGAAACCCCCAGGGAAAAAGCAGGAAGGCAGCCACGGGGTGAATATTTGGTGTAAGCCGTAGCTGAGATTTGGCACTGAAGAGTCTTTGTGTGTCTGTTTAAAGAGAGAGCACTAACGTCTTGTTTGGCTGGACACAAGATTTAGATCAGAAAAGACTTTAAAACATAATCTGAGTGATCCATGGATCCAGGCAGCGAGTGAGTTACAGTTTTTAAAATAGTTGTCCATTTTAAAAAATAACAATTATAATTCTGATTATGAAGAGAGACTAAAAGGCTAAAGCCTCTTAAACTTCAAGAGCAGCACAAGTTCTCCCAGTTGTAGACAGCAAACAAAGTGTTCAGAACAGCAAAGCAGAAGAACCTCACTTTTGGTTTTCTGTGTCCAGTCACAGGCTCTGCCCCCAGGACCCACAGCACAGCTCAGGCTCTTCTAAACATGCTAAGACAGGGTGAGCGTGCTTGTTTTCACCACCACTACCACTTTAATTGCCCAATTTATTGTCCAACCTAATACTTAAACAGTTTGGGGTACATTGTTTGGGTTTTTAAGCTAAAGATGACCAAGTTTTTAATTGATATTGGGTTGGGTTTGTGAGGAAGGTGCAACAGTGTTGAGAGAAATAACATAATGATGAGAACTTACATGTTCTCACTGCTGAAATCAGGAGATACTCATCTCCATAACAAACATCTTGACCATTGCATAAAGTGCCTGTCAAGTTTCTGTAGCTTGTAAATTCAGTGCTGCGGTCAAACGCAGCTCGTGTGGGATTCAAACCTCGTGTTTATATACTCGGTGCAGCACACACAGCTGGATGCAGTTTACATATGGAAAATTTGGAATTTAGCCTGAGGGCATTGCATACTTTGAGGTAGAGATGGGTAGGTAATATCATACTCAGATGCCTTTTCCTTTCACTATTAATGGAAATAATTTTGATATATGAGCAGCAAAGCTGTTCTTTTCAGGTTTTTAATTGCAGGATTTCAGAGTCACTGTCTTCAGTAAAGGGAACATGGCATTTACCTGGCCTTGGGAAGACTGTGGTTGCAATGAAAACCTCAACTTTCTTCGTGTTGCACAGAGGCAGAAGAATGAAGTGTACAGAAATGTGAAAAACCAGGAAGCCAGTGGAGCAGGCAGACTGTAGAATCTTTACAGATGCTCTACACATAAAGCATATAAAGCTACACTGGTATGACTGTGCCTGAAAAGCTGCCTCATACAATGGAAACTCTATTTTATTTCAATTTGTCGCCAAAAGATGAAGGGCTGAGTCAAACCTGCCAGGACTGACACTTCTGATACCAGTGAGTCACCTGCCATTGACAGCATTAAACCATGCCTGGCAGCACAAGGCATCGAGTCTGTCAGACACCCACAGAGCAGCAGGAAAAACAAACACTTGCTCCCAGGATTCGGTAATAGGTGAGAGGAAATGTTTAGAGAGAGCTCAAGTGAAAAGTCTGAAAAGTGAAGCTGGGAGGTTTGGATGCTGCTGCCACTTGCCCTTTTCCCTTGGCTGCTGTCACTTGGAACAGCATGCCCAGCCCATGCATATGCACATATATATACATGTATATACACACACACATATATGGGCTGCAGCCTTCAGTGGGCTGGGGGATGCTGTGCTCATGTTTGGCACAAGAGGTGCTCTGGAAGTGCCAAGTTTCATAGAGATGAGGTGGGCAACTGCCAGAAGAAGGGGTTTCTTTCTCTTTAGTGGGAACCAAATGGTCTCTATTTCCACGGGGAGCTGAGGGGGGACAAAGCACCCTAAGGCGAGCAGCCGGGTAGAGGAACAGACGCTTGAGCAGATCAGTGTCTGTAGCTGAGCCAATAAGCTGACACAACTGATTTTATAATCACATTAGTGCTGTCTCGAAATAACACGCCCACTCAAATATAACAGTGATTTCATTTTCAAAATGCTGTGGTATTTTTGGTGCTAAAGGTAGGGGATCAATTTGTCGAGGCTGAAAGCTGGGCTGGAATCTGCACAGACCCTAATTCCTGTAGGTCCTTGTGAGCACTGAGCACCTTCCAGGCAGGTAGCAGGATTGGGTGTATTATGAGCTGTCCTTAGAAGGTTTCCCGTCCTCAGGGGAACAGGAAAAAAAAAGACTACAGCTTCACTGAAAGGGTTTTCTTAGTTCTCTTTGTGCCTTTTGTTCCGTCTTGCTGCCAAAAAAAATATCCCTGTTTGGGAACGGAGACAGGTTCCCAGGCTAAGAGACAATGAATCCTGGGGGTGTAAGGAAGGCACTGATCCCTCTTTGGCAGGCTCTCTGCTGTAATGCTGCACTGCCACTCAGTAAATACTCCACACTTGTCTTACACTGGACATTTTAGCATTACCAAAGGTGTTTCATTTTCCTTATCAAGCCCATTGAACCTTGAGGGTAGGTGCATGCAGAAGATGAGGGGCAAGGAGAGGCAGTTGTAGACAGTCCTTCTCCTTGGGCTATTTTTACCAACCCCATGTTTTCCAAATAGCTCAGGAGTTCAGACAAGTCTATACCAGAAGCCCTGTTGCAGCACAGAGCAAAAGGAGAAAACATAAGCTAGTGGGACTAGAATTTCCTCTCTCTCTCTCTCTCTCTCCCTTTTTTTTTTTTTGATATTATAAAACTTGATATGGGGGTGAATTTTTAAAAGTTTAACCAGATGGAGATTCTTGCAACAGAGCTTTCTCAAGAACTGACCCAAAAGCGTGTCTTCCAGCACAAAGCACTTGGCTCTGGCCTGGCCCCTTCTAACAAAATGTGTTGACCCATGCATGAATTATTAAAGGAAAAATTAGAATTAATACAGAATGTCCATGCACAGGCTTCTCTCCCCAAAGCCAGGGTGGGGAACAAAGCATGTGATGTGTTAGTCACATTAGTTAGTGCTACAGAGCACATGACAGTTTGTGATGAATACTGGTCTAGAGACACAAGTTTAGCATGACTTTGTGTCTTTAACAGTCTTTTTTTTTTTTCCCTCCTGTCTCTGGACAGAAGCATGTCCTGCAAGCAGCAGTTTAGGGAAGAAGTAAGACAAGGGAAATCTTGGATGAGCATTGGGAGTGTGCTCAAACATGGCTTTTTTCTGTGCAGCTGGCTGCTCTGAAATTAAACAATCCACTCTTGAGATTCTCCCTCTCTGCTTCAGAGAGGAAAAACATTACCATTCAAATTGTGGCACCCACTGTGCAGCAAATAGATAACCAACATAATCCAGGAGAAGATAGATCAAAGATCATAAAATCCAGAGATCTACTAACTTTATATTAACTTTAGATTTTCTTTTGTCCAGAGGAAAGAGGACAATAGGTGGGTCTGTTGTTACAATCTGTGCTGTGCTGGGATAGCTACAGAGGTGAGGAATTCTTCATTCCACTGGGCTGTGGATGTAGTTTCGAGGGGCACCTCACCAGAACTTCTCTTTGTGTTGCCAAATCATTCCCCTCTCAATAGCCTGGGACCCCTGGTAGTCTCAGTGGTTTTATGTTTGGGGAGAAGATAAACCCTGAAATTTTTCAGCGGCTTAAGGAAACAAGGCTGCTGAAGCCGAGGAACAGAAAAGGCAGCCAAGTTATCTTTTCTAGCTGATTACTCTGAGCAATTTACAGAACAAAAACTTGCATTTCTCTTTTCCAAAAATAATTTTCCAATTTTATGAGCTTGTTATATAGGGTAAATCAAACACATAGGTATTACATGTTGTGTACAAGGCCAACAATTATTTTATGTAAGAAAATGGTAATAAGTGAGTTCCACATCTGTTAACTTCTGCCTTTTCCATGAAAGCTGCAAGTATTTTACATTAAACATTGTTTTTCTTTTTTAAAATGTGAAAAAGAGAACAAAGAAAGATGATACTCTTTACCTTTCCTGGCATCTGAAGTGAACATCTCTTTCTTCAGAACCTGAGTGAACTAGAACATTTTTAATGAGTACTTTTATGATTTTTTTTTTCTTGCAAACGTATGTAAAGTGCCAAAATCAGTTGGATTAAAGCTCTGTCTTCACCGCAGGGTTAACCTAAGGTCTGTCAAAGTGACTCCTCTCAAGTTAGTGTACCTTGAGCATGAGTGACCACACCATGAAATAACATGGGAGCAGCAGAGAGTGATTGTGTTGGCAGCTGACAAATTGTGGTAACGGGAACTGCAGCCTTTGCTCAACCTAAGGTAACCACAGCAGCTTGAGCACAGATTCCACGTGAGTGCAAAGAATGAGAATTCAACAGTGAAGGGGACACACAAGCTTTAATTTGAATTAACTTTATCCTTGGGGCATGAGTATGTATGTCCACAGCCCAAGCTGGTGAATGCAGAGAAAAGCAAATAGGAAGTAAAAAATGCAAGTGTGCAGTACTGCAATTTTTGCTTGCCTGGTGCATACATTGAGTGATTTTCCCCTTTGGATGAATACTAGCTCACACAAAATTCAAATAACTCAGCTGCCTACAGAAGGGGGGTGGGGAGGAGTGTGGGAAGGGGAACAGACGGAAGGAAATGGAACTGAGAAGACTGAATTAACCTTTCGATGTCTTGAATTTCAAGGAGGGAAGAACTATCTCTTGTTAAGTCTGCAACCATGCAATTAAAATATGAACAAGCCTTAAAAGACACATTTGACCCATATTCCTAGATTTCTACTTTAAAGACAGATCTTCTAAAACTGAGATTCAGATCCAAAAAGTGTTCAGAGGCAGGGAAAAAAATCTCATGCTGTAAATGTTTATTTTAATCACAGAACTCTAGTAGAAAAATGAGTAAAAATGTCTGACATTTACGCAGAACATGTGCCTTTGATACTGAATTCAGTTTTTAAAAAATCCTTACATATGTGTCTAGTAATGGCTGACAGCCTTTGAAATGATGAATGGTTTTCTCTCGGCTGGAGTTTGTGTTTCTATAAAACAGATCCTTTAACCTGTTTGCTTGAGCATTGTGAAGCCTCATTTTTTAATACAGGGCAAAGATTTAAAAATGAACTTTGCTTCTTAGGTGCCCTTTTGGACATCATGAGTTAGAACAACTGTATACTTGCTGATATGAGAGTTTCCATGGAAAGTTATGGATGTTCAGCAAGGTCAAGTGTCATCCGTTGGGCATCCTGAAACAAAATGTTTGTTAGAAAATGCTGGAAAAGAACAAAGTAAAGACTCAGCTTGGGGACATGTCTCTGTTTGTGGATGAAATACACAGGAAAGGAAAGCTCTTTGTAGAGCATCCAGCTGGAAAGGGTTTGCTAATTTTCCCTTGGTTATGAAAGGACTCACATTTGCCAATATTTTTTGCAAGGTATCAATAGGATCCACTTAAGGCAAAAAATTGAGCACTTCCAAGTTCAGAAGAATGTATCAAATAATTTGTAGGTGAACAACTAAACCCAAAAGCAAACACCTTGCTGGCATACAGATAATCTCCAGGAAAAACTGTTTGACATATAATACACAGGTATTACAACACAGTGTCTTGTTTTGCTACGTGTCAGATTCCCATTTCCTCCTAGTAAGATAATAACCTAATAGGAAGGTAAGGAATTGCATGGCAGGCTATCAACCTTCCAAGGATTCTATGGCTTTGCAAAGCTGATTTCAGTTCTGGAGTATTTTAGCTCAGTTTGTACTAAGCCTTGTACAACACTGAGCACAGTTGGGATAAGGATATTTTTCTTTCAGTTTCTTCCATTTCTGATGAGGTGTAATGCAGGATTCTTGCTGGAAGTAGACTTAATTGGAAGCTAAATTCTTCAAAGAATATTTATTCTAAAGCCATACTAGGTCCTGATGAGAACTGGGGATACTTGAAGGAAACATGTCTCCAGTTCTTCTGTGACACATACAGGCAACAGTGATTTGTGCTTATGAATGGCTTTTCCTGAAAAGAAGGGAATTGCATCAGTAATTATTTCAGATCTTCTGAGTTACTTTGTAAGCACTTAGCAGTCAATCTCTGCAAAAATTTTAAGCTGAGCAATTTAGCTGTAAGGACTTTTAAGAAAACACACTGAGCTGCAGAAATGACTCCCCATTCATGGTGTGGCTCTGGACATGGAGTTACTGACGAGACAGGGATGCCATGGCACTCTGGCTCTTCAGTCCTAGGAGCCAGATGCTGACCAGTCACACCTGCCAAGCTCCTGGAGCTGTGCAGCAGCTGAGGAATGGCTCCTTTGGTCCTCAGCAGCCTCACACTGGGGCTGTGTGACTGTACAGTGTCACATCTCCTGACACGGGGTGACAGTGCAGTGTCACATGGTGGGACTGCAGCCCTGCCCTGCAATCTGAATGTGCCCCTGGGTTTGGAGTGGGAAATGAGGCTGTGGGAGCTCCACAGCCTGCACAGCACCAGAGGGGGAGGAATATGAAATGCTGCCTTCACACCTCAGGTGTGCCTGAGACAGTGCAAAATGCAGTGGGAACAGCTAATGGACATTGCTCTGTGAGTGATCTGAGAGGCAAATGCTTTCAACAGGTGAATTTTGGGATGTAACCATGCAGCTGCTCATTAAGTTGTTGCCTCTCTTCTCTCTCTATTTACTATCTTAGAAAATGTGGCTAAAGCACCAGACAGAGACTAAGATGGTGAAAAGTCTCAAGGTAAATTCTTACAAAGAGCAGATTAGCTCACTGCATTTGTTCAGCTCAGAGATGAAGAGACAGGGGTGCTCTCATCACACCCTGCAGCTTCCCTTAAAGGCAGGGGGAGATGCTGATCTTCTCTTCAATGACCAGATATAGAACCCGAGGAAATGGAATGAAGTTGGGTCAGGGAAAATTCAGGCAGGACATGAGGAAAAGGCTTTCACTGAGAGGGTGGCTGGCCACTGGAAAGGACTCCTCAGGGAATTGGTCACAGTGCCAAGTCTGCCAGAGTTCAAGGAGCATCTGGACAATGCTCTTGGTCACATGGTTCAGCTTAAACAGTCTGTGAGGAGCAGAGAGTTGGGCTCTATCCTTATGGGCCCCTTCCAACTTGGGATATTCTATGACCCTCTGACTCCCAGGCTGTCCTCAACCTTTCAAGCAGACAGCAAGAACACAAAGTGAGCAGAAAAGCCTAAAATGGCAGCCTGGGACTGCATATGTCTGCCCCTTGCAAGGAGCCTTGGAAGCCTTTGAAAGGAGGTAGGATAAGCTGGCATGAAATGGCGTGTTCAGAGCCAGTTCAGAGGCGAGAAACCACTGCCTTGGACTGAAAACCAGCAAACAGGTGCTGTGCAGTGCCTGCCTACCTGCCTGCCTCTGCTGCCTGTCTCCTCTCACCGCATGTGCTTTCTGTGTCAGGTTTCTTGCAGTTTTATTCCTGTCAGCCGGCCAATGGATCAGCAGAAGAGCCAGCTGGAGTCCGCTCTCCCCCATGTTTCATCAACAAAATTGCCAGCTTGTTCTGATTCAGTATCTTTATTGTTGTTGATGAGGCTAAATGAATCAGAAAGAACACGGCTATGTATACAAAATACAAATTCAGAAACCTCATCCTGATGCGAGGAAATTTTATTAGTGCTTCAAGTGGAGAAGTCTGCTGTGGAAACAGACAGAGAGCACACACAGACCATTTCCCCCGACCCTACACGTTTTATTGGGTTTGTGTGGTACCTCCTAATGACACCAAATCTTCCAGCAGGAAAACAGAGTTTTAGATCTGATTAAAGCCAGGTTAATTTACTGCGGGGTTGTGACTCTCTCTTCTTTGGATTGTAAATGCAAAACCTTTTAACGAGTCTTATAAATGTATCTCTAGATAAAATTCAGGATCCATGCTGGAAAACCTGAAAAAAATCCTCCCAGCTATTGAAAATACAGAGGTTTCAATTAATCCCATCCTGCCTCTATAATTTTTCTCCCTTTCATATACTCTTTGTCAGTTTTTCACGGGAGGAAAAAAAAAGCTTTTCCTGAGAGGATTTTTACTAACTAAATCCAAGTTTCCTTAAATGCCTTATTAAACCCACCACCTATGGCTGCTAGCACTGCATGACAGAAAAAGCTGTTGTAGTTTCAGCGTGGCATGTGGGAACCACAGACTGCCAGGCACTGGTTTTAACACTTCGGATGTAAGCTTGCATCTCCTCTCTAACTTATGCTAACTCACTTTAAGGGTGCTAAATTTTGTGTTTCAAAATGCATTAGCTCTTTGTCAAAGGGCACTTCATTACTTCTGGCACGCTTGCATTTGGGAAATGTTTGGCAGTGATTGCTCTTGATGCTTCAATTCAGAAGATTTACAGGAAATATTTTAATGTGGTGATCAGAAAAGCGAAACTGGAATATCAGAATCAATTATGCCAGAAAAGTCTTCTGAGGTCGTTGAGTCCAACCTATGTCAACCAGGCCGGGGCACTGAGTGCCTTATCCAGGCTTATCTTAAACAGCTCCAGGGACGGTGACACCACCACCTCCCCGGGCAGCCTATTCCAATGTCTGATCACCCTTTCTGTGAAGAAATTTCTCCTCAAGCCCAACCAAAGCCAGCAGGGTACGAGCCTGCATGGTGCCACTGCTGGCCGTGCTCACTCTCTAGGCACCCCAGGATGAGAGGAGAGTCTTAAACTGCACCAGAGGAGGTTTAGGTTGGACAGGAGGAGGAATTTCTTCACGGAAGGGGTGATCAGACATTGGAAGGAGCTGTCCAGGGAGGTGTTTAAGGAAACACCGGACGGGGCACTCAGTGCCGGGTGTGGTGGGCGCGGTGATGAGCTCAGAGGTCTTCCCCAAGCTATTTGACTGTGACTCGGAGCCCGCACAGGCCGATGCGGGCGGGTGGCTGAGTTACCGTGAGAGAACATGATGAAAACGTTAATTTTGG
>NW_005054308.1:4620964-4654682 GCF_000277835.1 Geospiza fortis | reverse complement strand
CGGTGCCCCTGGCAGGGCGCGCTGACAGCACCGGCCCCGCTCCCTGACAGCCCGGTGGGTCCCAGAAGTTGGCACAAGGGCGGTCACTGAATCGCCTGGGTCACGAAGGCAGCACTGGGTCATGGATTGAATGCTCCAGGCTGTGACCGAACGTATCTTCCCAGGGGTTTGCTGCTGTGGGTTTCCATTGTTCCTGGAAGCTCCTTAGGGATTTGAATACTTCAGTGGAAATGTTTCTTGTTATCAAAAAGTTGCTTTAATATGAGATGGCCCAGTGTTGGGGTGCTCCTTCAAGATTTGGAAAAAACCAACAAAACCCAAGAACAAAATACCTCCCATCACATACTGCAACGCCAGCTTTTAATGCACAGCTCTCTTATTCTCAAGTTCCTTGGTCTGGCTGCATTTTAAGAAATTTGTACAATATTTCTTACTGCTGCCAGGCTCAAGATGGGGAAAAGAGGTAACAGATGAAGAAAGTAAATACCACATTATAACTCTTGCCTGTTAAAAAAAAAAAAGAAAGTGAATATATGAAAAACTACACAGTTGTTTATTTTTTTTTTGGCATGTGTTCTTGAATGTCCTCAGGGATGGAATTGTTAGTTTGTGAATTCAGAACAAATTGTTAAACTGGATTAGCGTTTAGGTTTGAAGTTTTCCTGCCTTCCATGTACTTTAATCTGCAGTATAAAAAGAATAGAAAGCTGATTTGTTGGCCTATATTATAAGCAGTTTAGCTATTTTGTTTTCTTTCTTTTTTTTACTGCTCATAACTAGTAAATTGCTTTATGTGTTCTTTGTTGCATAGACTTGAAGATGTTTAAGATCTCTTTTAATCTTCTTTGTCTGTATTTTATACATTGTTTGGCTCCGTAGGGATTCTTTCCTTGTCTCGGCTATGTAACAATAAGGAATTAAATACCTCAATGTTTTGAAAGCATCAAACTGGAAATTTACAGTATTGTTTTAGAAAAATCAGTCAAGTAGAGCGTCCCATGGTTACATTTAAGGAAGCTCCTGGTAGCTTTTAATGCTTGCAGATTTTGACATGAACAACATGTCAAAATGTCTGAGTTTGGCAAATGATAGTTTTTATCTGCTCTGTGTTAGTTTGGGCACTTTGTTTTTGTGTTGCTTGGAACATTGGAGGATCTTCTTGCACTTGTAAAGACTTAATTTAGCATTTGTCATGTGTGGCTCATGCCCTGAGAGCCTGTGCAAGCAGTGAAGCATTGCTTTCTGATGTATATAATGGCATGTTTGCAAAAGCAGGTGAGGCTGGAGAAATATTCAGTGTGTTTGGAGCAGACATCAGAAAGTTTTGAGTCCCTGCTTGCTGCGTGGGAAGGCTTTATGGGCTAGGGTTTTTTCCTTTACTAATACTCAGCCTTTGGATTTCTGCTCAAATGCTACAGCTGAGCAGTGATGCCCCTTTCCAGGGGGAAAGTAAGAAAAACCCACCAAGTCTGAGGTGATTTTTCTTTTAATTTGGATTTTTTATATTTTTGTGTGGTGATCCTCTTTTTTTCCCCATCCCCCACAAAAGAAGCTGAAGCTGCATGGAAGAGGAAGTGATGTTGGTTCAAGTTGTCCTTTAATTCCGTGCACAGCAGCAGGTTAACCTTCCTGCCATATTAGCACACAAAAATCTGGTGGCCATTTGGGTGGGAGTGGATTAACTAGTGCAGGGCAATTCATCATTTCCATCTGTAAGGATGAAGGATGGCAAACTTTTTTTAAACTTTTGTCCTTGCATTGCAGGCCTAGTTGTATATTTATTGATCATTTCAGGTGTGAGGACTGTTATTTAAGAACTGAAAAATAATATTTTACTCAAAACATATGAGGAAGAGATACAAAAGTGAACGAATATTAAATCTTCTATGAAAGGCTACAGAAGAGGGAGATGGTTACTTGTCATGCAATTTGTAAAGTGATGGCTCTATCAGTTTTTCAGCAGAGGGGCTCTGTGTCTCTTGTCACAATTGGATTCAGGCGGAAAATACAAAAATTTTACATTGCTCCTTGGAAAGTTAGTATAATTGAGCAATTCAGTCTTGATGACTATTATTTTCTGTAAGGTGAGAGATTTTACCTGCAAAATTTTGTTTGAGAATGACTAGCTGTCTCAAGGCTTGGTAAATTCATATTTATCTTCTCAGTTTGTACTGGCTTGATAGCCAGCTCTTGAGATTTGTGCAAGTTCAGTCAGTTAAAGTGAATTCTGTGGATTATTGCACCCTACAACATAATATATTTGTTACTGCATCTTCTACCAAGCTTTTTTTTTTTTTTCTGTGGAGCTGGTTTGTTTTGAAGTCTTAAAAACATAGTTTAGAAGGTCAAAACCTGTTATGTTTGCAACATATGGGTGGAGTCATTCACTACAAGAAATGGGTAATATTTTGCAGGCCCATATTCTGGTTAGTGAAAATAGTTCTATTGTGATATTAACAGTTCTACTCTTGTGGTCTTTCCCCTGTGAATGTGTGAAATCCTGTATATTTGTCTTAAGAAAAAAAGAAAAATGTGTCATTTGAGCTTAAAATACAGATAGGGCTCTATGTTTGTGTTCAAACAGCTTGTAACAAAGACTCTGGTTGCAGAGGCTTTTTCCTATAGAGAGCTTTAAATGGTTTTTATTTTCTTCACTGTTTGGACATTTCTAAGGACATTTGGGTGGGGCATCTGCTGGATCTGAGCCCTGGATCTGGTGGGAGCCCTGCACTGATTGTCCAGGTTCCAGTGCCGCTGGCAGCTCTCCTCATGTGTCTCTTCTGTTCACTGTTCCCTGCAGTGTGTTAGGATTAAAATTTGTGCTCAGCTGTGTAGGATAATAACACATGGACAAAACTGAAAAGGTGAGAGCTGGAATTTTATCCATGTGGTTCTTTCTTCCTTTATACCCTTTTTTTAAGTGTGTATGTTTGAAAGGTTTTCTCTCCTTTCTGCTGAACTTTACATTTAATGAAATCTTTTGTTGTCTTGGCACTCTAGAAATATAATCAGGTTAGTTAATTTTAGTCTGCAGTGTAACTCTTAACCTTGTGATTTCTTCAAATTTAGTCATAATCAAGTTTTGATGGGAGACCTCAGTACCAGACCTTTTTTTTATTTTTTTGGGTCTTCTTTTTTTTTTTTTTTTTTCCCCCATCTCTTGAAATTCACAGAATCATTGCTGCAGCATTGAACTCTTCGTTGAAATGTCTTTCTCCTGCAGTAGGGGTGCTGAGCCTGTTCTTTAGTTTGGTGACATGTGCTCAAGGTTCTGACAGAGACAGCGTTTGGGTAGCGAAGGGGCTGTGAACCATTTTGTGATCGGCTGAGTTCCAGCTTGTATTTCTGCTGACCTGTTTGGGAGGGGAGGAACAAACTGATGATAAATGTATGTAATAGGATAACTTATGTATAATGAATTAAGTGCATTATATATTTATAGTTTGCTTTTTTGGTGTCTCTGAGATAGCTTGGCTTCTGTTCTAAAGTCTTTTTTAACAGCAGTGACAATTGTTAAACTGCTTTGGTTTTATAACGTGAAGCTTGCAAGTTGCATAGTTTTGCTGATAAATTCTTCCTGTCTGTTACTTTACTGTACTTTTATAATGCCATTGCACCAAGGTTCTGCATTATCTGATGCAGGGGCAATGAGATTTGTGTGGTTGTGGAGTAGAGCTTTGCATTGGGGGGTGGCGAGTAGGATGAATATAATTAGCTGTTACACAAGATACAAAAGCCTTTTTATTTATTAACTACTGTTGTTAAGAGTGTGATGGGATCTGTGTGAGCAGGAAGTTTCTTTAGAATTCTGCACATGTGCATTGGCAGCAGCAGATGAGAGCAAATCTGGCAGTGTGTGGTGGTGGGTGTGAGCACTGAGCAAACATCTACTTTTTCTGGTATCACTGATGGTTTTATTTTCTTGCTACAATGTACTTGGAGGATTCTAAGTTGCTGTAATTCTGTTAAAAAGCCTTTGGATTTTATCTCGTAAGTGAATATAAAACATTATTTTTGCTTATCAAAACCAGCTAACATTTTGGTGATCTCTCAGCTTGTTCTTTAAAAGTGTAGAATATTTTTGGAATGTTGCTTAAACCAGTCACTCTATTTGAGGTTTTTCTAATAGATTGGATCTGCCTCTTGTGAAGGTCCGTGGACGATGGGTGTTTTCAGAATGTGCTCAGGTTCTGTCAACTGAAATTGTAGACTAAACTTTAATGACTGGAAAATAAATACCAATCAGTATTATGGTTTCTTGGCTTGTAAATAAATAAAAAACCCCACAAAATCCAAAATTATATTAGTTTTAGTTATCCAGAGGCATTTTCATGAGGTGTTTTGTTTCTTTCTTGCATGGAAACGACATAAAGGCTTAATTTAAATTGTTCTAATTTGTAAATTAGAAGGCTTGCTGCCACATTCCCAGGGAACAAAAATGGCATTAGAATTGCATTCCACTAAATCTTCTGTTGTATTTTTTGTGCTTCTACTTGCTGTGTCAGTATAACCAGTATTTTGTCAGTTGAGTGGTTTTTGAGACTATCTCAGAAGTGCTGGTGGCAAACGATGGAGAATTTCTGCTTAACAGCATTGAGGTTTAATGTGTGTGTGAATGCACATGTGAAGGCATACACAGAAAAACAGCTCATTAATTAAAGAGCTGCTGTTCATGCTTCTGCTGACTCTTTTTTGATTGTGTGCAAAACTGCAGTGGACTGGTTTCCTTCTGATTCCTACTTAACCAGAAAGCAAACAGGGACGTGAAGAGTTGGGAACCATAATGAGAAACAAAGGGAGCAGGAAAGTCACATCTGCTTGAGAAGAAATTTGTTCTAACATGGATTCCTTCAACACTGCAAGTTAAATTTTGTAGTTATACCTAATTTCAAACAGTATGCCTTAATGGGGATGGGAATTGTGTTCTTAGACCAGCTTATTAAATTTAAAATAATAACTGAGCCAAATTTGCCAGTCTAGACTTGTGACTAAAATATCTCTTGATAGCTGATTTCACTGAGCCAGAAAGAGGAAATCTTGCTTTAAGAGTCTATTTTAAGCTGATCTTGCTGGTTTTAAAACTTTTATTTTAAATAATTATTGTTTTGACTTTTCAGATATATTAATTAGTACTTAAATGTGATTATTCTTTTTACATAGAGGATGTTCTGTGTCTGTTCAAGCGCTGGCACGTCTCTGCATGCCTTTTACTATACTCTTGAGACAAATTTGTCCTTTTCTGTGTCCTGGGTTTGTGATAGAGTTCTGTTTGTGGGATTAATTTCAGTTTGTCTTCTGTATAAATTTACTGCAAGCCATGTCCCCTCCCCATCTTTTCAATTTTGACTGGACTATTTCAAATGAGCAAAATGCTCTTTTTTTACTTGTTAGCTGAACAAAAGCTGAAAATCAGACGAGGAAAAGCTCTTTTGCCCAAAAGCAGTTCATCCATTGGGAATGCTCACAGTAATTTGAGTATACAAATGGCATGAAAATCAGTCAGTGCTAATTGTTACAAAATTCAGTTTCCTTTTAACTCAGCAGAACTTCAGAGTAAGACGAAGAGTGCTGGTTGCGGTTTTTTGGAGACAGAAAGAAGTGTAGCTCAGCAGTTGCCGAGTGGCTCCGTGTGCTCTGCAGAGAGCTGGGACTCAGGAGGTTCCCGGGGAAGGCTTCTTGCTCTGCCCTCGCCTGGCAGCGCCTCTGGGTGATGTCATGAGGACATGATTGCATGAGGAGAGTTCCTGGGATTCCAGCTTGGAATCTGGGTCTTAGGTTTTGGCCATCATTTAGATATTTCTTCCTAGAAAATCTATTTAAAATTTGGTAATTTCCAACTTAGCCAAAAAATCAATTATTTATTTGGATTGACAGTATGTTTGCTGTAGGCATCCAGGAGGACATCACAGGTTTTGTCTATAAGTAAACATAATACATTATTTTTCTTCATCAAACATAGAGGAAGAAATGAAAAACTTTGAGACTCTAATGTTTTTGTAGAATTTTGTTTCTAAATAATTGTTGCAGACATGGAGCATTGATCTCTTTGCACTGGAGGATGTGTATGTGATCTGTTAGGGCCTGGTTTGCAGGCATGTGATGGTTCTCAGGGTCACAGCACTACGGTCTGAAAAACCCAAAAAACTTGAGGTGTGTTTCCTGAGAAGCTGGGACAGGCCATTTTGTTGCTTTTTTCCCTATCTAAAAATCTTAGTTTTTACTGTTACGTGTAAAAAAAAAATTCACTGGCAGTGTTTGCTAATGCCATGAAATAATATATTAAAAGCAGAGCAAAACAGCAGTCAGTGTTAGCTTTGGGTTTGTTTCAGAGACAATATGAATTTCTTGCTACATAAAATGAGCAAATAAAAGAATTGCTTAAATAGTTGAGACTTGTGGCAGACATTGTACATGCAGAATTAATGTTTTCATTCCTATGGCACAGTTTCAGTTTGCAGCCTTTCTTTGTTTATTTTTGCTTGTTGCTTCATTCCTTTGTCTTAAGGAAAGGTGGTGGAACCCTGAGGACTTTAATTTAAAATGATGCCCATATATTATTTGTACTTCAGTCGTTAATGTAGAAGCTGAACTAAATGTAAGTCTAAATTTTCATGTGTATTCCTCAGATATTAGCAGTTAGCCATGTATTCTGTGGGGTTTTTAGTGGCATTTCATGTGTGGGTGTAAATACTTCTCGAGTTGCCAAGATAAGTGAATGCTATTATGATGGCAAAATGAAACTCATGGTGCTGTTTTCCCAGCAGACTCTGAAGAACTTGCCTTAATTAAAAAAAGCAACCCAAAATTTTTTAAATAACGCCAGAGAGCACTGAAATCCACAGTACAAAACAGATCTCTGTGTTTTACCCTCGTTTAAGATGCTTGGGCTCAACATGTTGCAAAGGACATAGTAAGTTTTTTTCAGCCTCTTGTAAAATTGTGGTGTAATAAGTGGTTATAATAATGTGTATTTTTAATTTCCTGCATTTATGTTTTGTAGAGCATGATTGTAGCTTAAGGATGTTTTTAAATGTTTGTAGTAACAAGGAGGGGAAGTAGATTGAAAAAAATGCAACCAGAATGTTTATAATTAAACTCAAGCTAGGTAGTTTTCTTTTGTGTGGGGTTTTTTTTTTAGTTGCCATTTTTTGGGCTTTTTCTTGATAGAACTTGTGAAGCATTTAGGTTATGAAATTGTGAGGGAGAAGTGCGTGCTCAAAAGGATCAGGATAATATGGGCAAAAGAAGAAGAGTGGACTGAGTGGGTTAGCTCCTGTTTCCTCAGTTGTTTGACTGGGGCAAAAAAAAAAATTAAAAAACTCCACAGCATTGCTTAGAATTTGTAAAAGACTCTGGAAATAATCCTGAAGGTTCCATGTCCTGTCCTAGTTCTCATGTGTGTCTGCAGTGACGTGCTGCACTTCCTGAGTCATGGGAGGGCAAGAGGGAAAGCTTCTGATCCATAGAAAAAGGGGAGATAAAATGTTTAATTATTAACAGTTTTTTACAATGTTGGAAATAGCAGGAAGTAAAACTTGCTGAAATAACTTGAATAACTTTCAGAGTTTCTAGCTTTTTCTAGATTTGGCAAATGTCAGATTAATCGTATAACAGCCTGTGAAGATAGCAAAGCCTGAACTAAAAGGGAAAAGACTGAAATACTCTGAAAATAGATTGTTGTATATAATTATATATTGAAATATGTGTGTCTGAGAAGGTGAAAATGAGGCTTTCAGTAATTTTTCTAGGTGATAATAAGCCATATAAAGCTTTCTTCAAAGTATAAACCTGGGTTGTAAATCTGGTTTTGCTCTAACAATGAGACAGCCAGGCTGTTTCAACTTCATTCTTACCTTGCCAAGCCAGTTAAAATAGAAGTTTGTATTCTTTTTCTTTTTTTTTAATGCCTCTTGAATGAAATTAATATTCAGGCACCTGGCAAAAGTGGCTGAGCTTTCATGTCAATGAACTGAGCACAAAGTTGCCTCTGCTGAAAAAGCTGGGCTGCAAGATTGTTCATTTGGGGCAGAATTATAAAGAAGTGGTTACTTCTAATTTGGTCTTTTTATTAGGTGATGTTTGTTTTGAAGGTTTGTTTGTTGGTTTTAGTAAGTCAGCCTGAAGCATTGTGGCAGATCCATCAGAGGTTTTGTCCCAGCTGCCCTTAACCCCACAGCTGGCCAGTGTGAGGTTTCCTGGTTCATTGTGGACAAGCTGACTTTGGTAGAGCTTGAGAAAATAGACTGTGTGCAACTTCATATTTTAAAATTTACTTGATATATTTGGATTGATAGAAATCTACTTACATGCAAAGATTATGTTGACTTTCACTTAAAATACCAGAACAATAAAGAAAAATGGCTGTACAAGGCCTCCATAAATTATAGGGGGTCATGAATTGCAACTGCTTCGTTGCTGGAATCTGGTAGGATCTTTTAGTAACCAAGCAGATTTGAATATGATAGGGTGGAAAAAAAAAGTAAAACCCATTGACTAGAATATAACCCTTCATTTTCTGTTGTCAGCTCCCCCGGAGTCCTGATCTCAGGCCAGGATTCACTTGTATGAGGCTTAAGAGATTTACAACCTGTGTGTAATACAAGGCAGTAGACAGAGACCATTTAAACACTTCTAAGCCTGAAATATTTTTTCCTCTAGGCCTCAATGCAAGAAAATGCTGAGGAGGTGGAAGCAGTCTTATGCAGAGCTTATGACCAACTCCCTTAGCACATGGATGCAGTTTGGGCAGGGTTGGGAGAAGGAAAACTGCTTTATTCAAACTACTGAGAGTACTCTGAGCTCCTGTTGTGATAGGCTAATGAATGGTCTGGCATTTTGGTACTGAAAGCAGAGGGCTTGGTTGTCAGGAATTTGCAAATGAAGATAAAGTTTATTTGTCCTGATGTGGAACAGAAGCAGGAGCTGTGGGAGAACAAAGGGAGGGAAGGTACTTGTCTCCAGGCTGTCATATCAATCTCCAGTTATGAAACAAAAGGTTTCAGTGCATTTTTTTACGCTGGGGAAAGCCTCTTTTTTATCTAGTTTTGGTGATGAGTGTTGTGGTTATGTGTATGTCACAAGCTTATTTTGCCCAATCACAGTTGCTTGAGTTTATTTAGAACAGGTAGTGGGGAGATCAAGGAGCTGATGTGACTCTGACTGATTCTGGGCATTACATTGGCTCCACTGTGCCATGAAGCTGCAATTTAAATTTTTAATGCCACAGAAAATCAGAAAGGCAATTTACTGTGGTTTGTAGCTATTTTGAGAGCTGAGAACATGAAAAAATGTCCAGATAATCTGAATCCTAAATAAAAGGTGGCAAAAATGTGGGTGGTTCTATGGAATCTGACATGGGGGAAGTTGTTTCCTGTATCCAGACCTGATGATCGCTTGGACTTTGAACTGGCAGTTAGGACACGTAGTCAACTTCCTAGAAAGGATGATCAGTACCATCAAAAACTGGTTGACTGTAAAGGTTCCTTAGGATTTTGGTTTTGCTCTTGCTGTTTAAAGATGTTAGATTAGACCAGTGCTTGAGATCCTTCTAAAAATTTCATAGCCATTAAATATTTTAGCATGGTAGGTACTTTAAAACCCTCTGTGTAACCTACTTAACTCTCCTTGATTCTTTGGAAGAGGATTGAATGAGTCGCAAATTATTTCATAATTATTAAGACTTAGATGTCCAGTGCTAACTTTCCCTTCAGATTTGGTTAACTCATAAATGAAAAGAGGGATTTGCTGTTTCAGGGGCTCTCTCATAAGCTGTGCTAATGTGGTCTTTATGCTTTCTTGTTCAGAACAAGAAACTGATGATTTGACAAGAATTCCTCTAATGTGATGTTTGGATTCCTGACTGAGTTTAAAACTGATGAAAACTTTATGATCTAATAATATTTTCCTTATTTTCAGATTAACTGCTGAAGTACTGATCGAGTTCTGCTATTCTTCAATGAGGAACTACAGGCTGATCTTTTGCCATAATCTTAAACAACCATAAATGACAGAAGAATGCTTGGTCAGTGAGGGCAGCTGGCGCAAAAAGGGTTTTTCAAACTCGGCTGTTTAAGTACTCTGAGGTGGGTTTCTTAACTTCTTTTGCTGGGGAAAAAATAAAAGAAAAGCAAGTGTGAATTTCAGAATGTCTAATCTATTAGAATTTACCTCTTGGTAAACAGAGAAATTTAGTTTGGTTGCAGTGCTTTGACTAACAGCATTTACTTCATGTTCTGTGTGCCAGCTTCTGTCAAAGTGACTGCTGGCATTTAAGCAAGTATGTGTTCTTTTCTTTTTATTAGTTATTTTGAAAGGACAGTTTTTTCTTTCCTAGAAGAAATATTTTTTTTGACAGGATTACAGCCTGACTGACTTACACTGCCCTTTGTTATCGATCTAGATCCTTTATCAAGCAAAGACTTACAAGTGAAGCTCGAGCTTCTGCATGATAGAATGGTATCACTGAGCATCTAGAAACTAGCTTTGGGGGTTTTCTGATCAGTAAAAAATTTAATTTGATGCAGGTGTTGAAAGCTTTATTATGTAGACCAGAAAATGCCAAGTATGTTTTAAAATTATTACAGCCCAGTTGAGTATCACAAAATACTTGATCATTTCATACAATTGGAACTTGGGGTTTTGGTTTGGTGTGATCCACTGGTTTCATTTCCTTTTGAAAGGCTTTTATATTGAGTTCTGAAAACCTGGCTACTAAATACTGTCAGAAAAAGTTCTGAGGAATTTACCAAAATACCTTAGAACTTAATTAGTAATGTATTAACTAGAATTTTCTGCATTTTCCTTCCTGCTATATATGTTGTTCTCAGTCCTCTGTTGAGGGTTGGACAGAACACCTCAGTGGTAGTCATTTATTGAGTTGGCTGTGTTTGGAGTCACTACAGAACTGTCCATTAAAGCAGTGAGAGTATTTGCATTAGGTAATTAAACCACTTTGTGTTACAGATTAATGCTTTCAAAAACATACATTGAACTGGGACTTTTGATTTTAATTTCTCCTATTGACAGAAAAGACAGCTTTGATTTTTGGCTGCAAAAAGATATGAGGAAGAGCTCCTCCCCTTCCTTGAGTAACTGCAACTCTGTTCTTGCTAACAAAATATTTGGAATTCCACTTGATGAGCTGCAGCAAGAAGGGCAACCAGACAATGAGGTTCCATTCATAGTCCGCCATGTTGTGGACTATATTGAGGAACATGGTATGTATCACCTTGCTGTATTTAAAATAATGTATTTCGCTGTCATTCTTACAGAATGGGTTGTGGGGTTTGAAGAGTACTTGTTTCTGAAGTTAATTATTCAGCTGGATGTGATTTGGTTGTTTTGGGTTACTTCCTTTCTTTGCTCCTGTTATGTGTATCACTGTTTTCTAGCCAATAGTAATGTAGTCAGCTCTGCAGGGCACCTCATAGGAAATGCTGTGGTTTAGGTACTGCTAACATTTCCCATGTTATTTTATTGTTACTGGGCACAGGAACGTGTGTGTTGGGAAGAGAACTGTGCAAAACTGTTGTCCAGAAAATGTTTCAGTCAGTATGGGAATTGTGCATAGCTGATTATTTCTATTTTTCCCAATATATTTGTCCATACCAGAGCTAAAAGTTTATTTCTGCAATTTTTTTTTTTTCTGACTCAGGGGGTCTGGAACAAGAAGGACTTTTCCAAGTCAATGGGAATGCTGAGACAGTGGAGTGGCTCCGACAACGATACGATAATGGAGAAGATGTGGACCTGGTTAAAGAAGCAGATGTACCCTCAGCTATTAGCCTTCTTAGATTTTTTCTTCAAGAACTTCCAGAGCCAGTTATTCCAGGCAGTTTGCACATACATTTGATGCAACTTTCTCAAGGTAATAACTCTTTTTGATTCAGTGTTTTTATTTGATGATTTAAAGAGTAAAACCCAGGATTGAATTGAGATTTGTAGTGGCACCAAGGTGTCTTTGGTGCTCTGTGTAATAATAATAGTGATAGTACTGCTGTGCACTTTGGTTGCAATGTTATCTGTCAGGACTGGAAATGGGACTGACGTATATTCACTTGGTGTGACAGCAGAATTCCCTTCTATGACTGTAACATCTAGTGTGAAAATTGTTTTTTTCCTCTCATCTTAGAATAGATCACTGTGGATAGGTTTACATATGGATTGTTTCTAGCATGCAAGTCCCCATTTAGTTCCCTTTTGTTAAACATGTAGAGAAACTTCACTTAAACTTGCAGCTTACTGTCTTTACTGACTTTTTTAAAGTGTAAAAGTTATTTCAAAAAAATTTAAAGTTATCTGTAACAAGGAAATCAAGCCACATAAACACTTAAACAGTACTTTCAGATGCTAAAATGAGACTTTGTATTTTCTCTAACTGGGTTTTGCTTGTCTGATAGACATCTCAGTCAGTTTTCAGAATTACATCATCAGCTGCATTTGAGGCAGAGGAATTGCTTAAAGACCTGCAGAAGGTGGTGGTAATTGTTGAGCCATGTGTTAGTTCTGCAGTTAGGTCAGGCCCAGTTCTCAGGATGCCTTCATTACACAGCAGGGTGTGGCCTGTGTGCATCGTTAGGAGCTCATTGCAGGCAGGTGGTTCCTCAAAGAGAGGTGATTTGGCTAATTGAGGTGTGAATCTGGCCCTGTGTCCCATAAGTGTGTGTCCCTGCTTTAGTGCCAGAGGACTTCAGTTAGGGGTAAGAACGTTCTGCCTTGGGGTCTCTGGTCGTTTAGAACTTAAGTTTCAGAAGGGATTGGTTAGACAAAACATGGAGATGTGTATGTTCAGAGTGGTCTGATTATCACCTTGCTGTGGTCCCTTTCTTATAAAAGTCTACATTGTTAAAGTACTTTTTAAAGCCTTTTTTTTTCTGTTCTGTTTTCAAAGTGCAATTTCTAGAGTAAGAACTGTCAATGAAATGTTCATTTTAATGTGTAATGTGTTTAGACAACCATTTTCTGTGCTTGGTTGCCTGTATTCAGCTGCTGTAGGTGTTGACTGTGTCTGAGCAAATGAAATCCTGCAGATCCTGCTTGGTGCTCCTGTACATGCTCAACAGGGAATTTACTCACTCTTTGCTTTGGTATCAAGGACTAGGATGTCTCTGCTCTTTCATCTAGAGGGGCAGAGATGGTTCATCATCTTCAGACGTGCTTTTCCCTCTCTAACTGATCTTAGAAGAGTTTTCAAGTGTCTGAGAAAGAAAGAGAGGCCTCTTTCTTTCTCCCATTTTGCTTTCCTGACATTTCTTTTCCTATAGATGAAATTTTTCAGTTAGGTACAAACAGCTGTAAATCTTTGAACCTTGCTGCCTGTAAGGCTGATGAGGTAACAAATAAGATTTATGGGGACATATTTTGATGAAGAGTATAGTTAAATGGGGTGAGAATGAGGAGATTTTATGGTGACCCTTTCTCAGATCTGAAATTGAATCAGCAAGCTTCAAGCTGAGCACTGTGAAGATGATTACATTGAGATAGCTTGGATTTATCAGTTAAGTATTATAAAAGCAGGTAGAGTGGTGAGAATGGGATGCTTGTAAAGGAAAAGGTGTCAAAGCAGCTTGTCTGCCAGAAGAATTTAAGTAGATGGCAGTTAACTTACTGTTGGAGCTGTTGCTGTCTCTAGAGCTCTTCTGTGGAGCAGTTATGTAACAACGGTAAAACAAAAATACACAGTTTTCCCTCTGAAATCAGGAATTTGAGTGGGCATTAATTGGGGAAAACGTGCAGAGGAGAACGTGGTGGATAATGAACAAATGCAAGTGAGTTTTCACGTTTTAGGTTGTGGTTTGATCAAATCATTTGTCTTTTCAGAAGGAATTGTCAGAGGCAAAAAGCTGATTACTACTAAATAGGAAAAGATACCTTCTTTGTGACTAAAATATTTTTATTACTTTTTCAGATTATAATAATGAAGATGAATTTGGAAGAAAGTTGAGGTTCCTCTTGCAGCAGCTTCCACCTGTTAATTACAGTTTGTTAAAGTTTCTGTGTAAATTTTTAGCTAATGTAGCATCACATCATGAAGAAATTTGGTCAGCGAGTTCTTTAGCTGCAGTCTTTGGCCCGGATGTTTTTCAGTAAGTTAATTATAAAAGTGAATTCACTGTTTCTGTGGGAATTTGAGTGTCACTTTGTAATTTAAAGTCATTCCTGGTCCCTGAGCAACAGTAACAAAGTGCACAATATGTTTCAGGCCGAATCCTTTTCTGTTCCCACCCACCCCAGTTTGGTTTTACAATTTTTCTAAGATTTAAACAGCAGCTTGTCTCTGAGCTGTGCCATGAGAAACCACTGTTTTGATTGTTGCATTACTGTATTTATTCTGAGGTTCAGATATTTTAGTGATAGTATGTAAGGCTACTATTTGTAGCAAGAAAACAGTTCTGGAAAAAGACTGGTAAAGTACCAGCTTATACTGTTGTTTCCTCTCCACAGGAAAATATTTGACTTTTAAATACTCCTCATGAAAATTTAATTGACTGAATAGTTGCTAATTCATGATTTTTAAATATAAAATAGTATAAAGCTTTATAAGGCAGTAGTGTGAAGGCATGCTTAAAGTTCTGTGTGTTCAGAATGGGTAGGGGGTAATGGTGTGAAGTATAGCACTTAGTCATAGGAGACATTCAGAGGTGTTCTTTGGGGAAATGTTGCATTTAGATTTTTAAACTAAAACAGTGTTGAAATCTTTAGCATTTACACAGATGTGGAGGATCTGAAAGAACAGGAACTAGTTAGCAGAATAATGGCAGGACTTCTGGAGAACTACTATGAGTTTTTTGAAAATGAAGAGGAAGATTTTTCATCTACTAATGATTTAAGCTCAATAACTGAGCAGGTAAGAATATTTTGAATGGCTATATGTTACCACTTAACTGTCTGTTATACACATTTATGTTTATGAAAGATTTATTGAAATACATTTTCTTTAGTATGACTTAGAAGTTTGTTGCAAACTGACAAAATCTGACATTTTCTTAGTGCTTGTGAAATTCTTGATTTTATAGTAAGTGTAGCTGTACTGTATTGAAAAATGCATAGGAACTAAACCAACAGTGAAATCCTGCCCAACACAGACACTGTCATAGACAGCTTTCTAATTATCAGTTTAGGAATAAAGAACTGTTTTTTTTATCAAATGAAGAACAACTCCGTTTTGGTCTTGGTCAAGAGTGTTTCTAAGTGTGTCTTACAGGAACATGCAGGGTCTCACACTCCACTTGATGATGTTATCAGTGAGGCTTTCCTGTGCCAAAGTTTTTAATGGTGTTTCTGATTCTAAGACTTGAAAATTATGTGTTTTTTGTAAAGAGGAAAAAGGGGAAAAATAAGCAGTTGCTAAGGTGGATAACAAAGAGTACTGAATTTTACAGGCTGTCTCACAAACCCTTCCTCTAGCAAGACAGGTAAGGCAAGTGCTGGGGCAGTTGGCTGCTTCCTCTCCCCTGCAGTAGGTGTTGGTCTGGTGTGCCAGGCTGGGCAGCAGGTTCTGGAGTGAGCAGTGTGTGCTGTGAGAGCTCCTGGAGCAAACACTGCCCCTCTGCAAAGCTCCTTGCAGGAACCTGGCACTGAGAGCTGCCACAGCCCTGCTGCATGTGGGGAGCTGCTGAGCAAAGCTGGGCTGTGGCTCCTGCAGCTGGAGCAGTCACTGGGTTGGGATCACTGCTCTGTAAACCAGAGCTGCTCTGTGCTCTCATGCTTTGAAATTACTGCCTTGGCTGTGCCTTGTTACGTGTTTCAGCAAAAGGGTTTCCTAAGTACAAAATCTGTTTGGTGTGTGATTTTGTTTGTTTTTTCCCTTAGCTGGAGGGCTGGTGGGGTGTCCCTTTAATTTCGTGGTGTCTCCACCAGATGTCAACAGTGCACTTCTGTCAGGCCAGAGCGGTGGGACAGAAGGGCCGCTGTCCCTGCAGGGCACAGCAGCTGCCCCAGTGTGTGGGTGGCCTTGCCTTTGCCTCACTGGCACATCCTCTTGCAATTACAGAGGAAAGTCAGGGATAAATACATTTCTTGCCTGGAATGTGGTGCCATATAACACGTTACACCCCTTTGAAAAACTAACAAATATCTTCTCTTTGTCTTCTGTGTAATTTTAAACTTCTGAAGTTTCAATTTTTCTTAATTTAGTGTTTTTGTTTTACACTGGTGACAGATACTATAAAGCATATTTTCTTGAGACTGCTGTTTTAATTTTTGGGTTTGCAAGGTTGGGAGATCTGTAATCAGTCACAGAGGCAGCTTGGGAGTCAAACAGAATCACTTTTTTCTCTTTACCTTTTCATGTTTTAGACATAGTTGCTTTTTAAAAAATAAAGTTTGCTGTCTTGAGTTACCACTTGGCTATATTGTTTTGCTTTTTAAATTGGCTATATTTTGCTGCTTCAGTGAAAACATCTGTGTTTGGAAACAAAGAAACAAAAATAGACAAGAGCACAGAAACTTTGTAAGTGTTCATTCCGAGCTTTGAAGTTTGGGTTCATAGACTTCTTTATTGCCTTCCCTAGGAGGGTTTGAAAATGCTCTGATACATGAATAAGGCTACCTGTGGAATAGAGGAGAATTATTAGTTTTAGACATAGAAGAAGAAATGTTGTGTAGTTCATTATTTCAGTGTGGTTGGGATTTTATTGTTTCTTCATTCTGCTTTTGTTCATTTTTGGCACCAGAGGTGCTTCGTGCTTCTCAGTTTTTGTCCAGTGTTCAAGAGCAGCGTGTTAATGGTGTAGAATTTACAGTTTTACATAAAAGCAAGTCTAGTGTGCCTGTTTTTTCCTAAAATTGAAAGGTATTTCCTTCTTCATGTTACTTTCATACCTTTCATGCTCTTTTAATTCCCTGGACCTCTTGAAAGGAGCATTTCAAGCCCTTAACTTTGATTAAATGTTTCTTAGATCAATGATCTCTTGGAAGAAGAGGAAGATGTAAAGCTTGAGCAGTCAGAAGAACTTCCAGAAGACAGCACAGAGAAACCTGTGGAAAGGCCAGCTGTGGTGCATCTAGATATGACAGGGAGTCTCTCAGATTCCAGGAATGTTACAGCATCAACAAGGTAACTTGGTTCTGCCTTGGAGTTTGGGTTTAAGGTTTGGATTGTAATTTATTCTGTCTGAGAGAGAAACTGCCAGACTTTTGAGATAAGTGTTGGTGTCTACAAGCTAAAGCTTTAGAAGTAGGTGCAGTTCCTATAATAGTAAAAAGTGGGTTAAAATAACTGTTCCCAAATTCAGTAGAGGAACGCCTGTAGGATCAGAGGAGATTAAGTATGGGGATTTATGCAGGGAAAGTTAAAAAGAACATATTTTAGTGAAACTGTAAAGTGGTATTTAAACAGTAAATTCTACAGCAGAGATAAGAAGAATCCTCATACTCGTAGATCCAAACCTGTTCTGTACCATCCTTCCAATGGGAAATCCTGGGACTGTTTCTTGTCACGTGGTGCTGGAGAGCTGTGGGCAGGTTTGGAAGGTGCAAAATGTGATATAGGCAGGAATGTTGGAGGGTGACCCAGCTTTAAGAGCAATTCCCATAAAAGAATGTGTAAACATAAAATCATACTTTCATTTGAGAGCTTATTGGTGCTTGCTTAATACCCAGATTTATATTTTTCTTGTTTGTAGTATGCAAGGTTTTATTGTTAAGTCTGCTTTATTTGTACTTAAGAGTTTACATTCTACAGATGGTGAATTTTACCCGTTCCCCTCTGCAGCATGTGTTTGGTATGGGCATTACATGTAAGAACTTGTAGGGATGAGTGAGGAGGAATTTATAATAAAAATGTGACTAAAAGCACAAGAAATGCAGGGAAAATCTCAAGTGAGTTACTGCCTAAGTATGGGTAGTTTCAAGAATGTGGATTTTTGGTTGGAATCTGTTCAGCTGCTGGCTGCATGTTTCATTCTGCTTCATGGCAAGAAGGTGTAAAATACTAAATAATGATAAATTCATTATTCTGTTTTGTAATTTTATATTTTAATTGTTAATTATCAGTAATAAAGTTTCTTATTTTTAGTTTGAAATACATTTTAAGAAAGTTGTGGTTTAACTATTCACAGGTATTAAGTTGCTTCTGGAATGTGTAAACACAGCAGTAGTGACAAACTCAGCATGTTTGAGAGTTTAAATTGGATAGCCTGAAGAGACAAACATTTTTACTAGATGTTTAAGGTTAATTAAAAATGAATAGGCATTAATTATAGTTGGCATTTTAAATAATTTGTGGGGAAGGATAAGGAGGAATGCTTTAGAAGAAGGAGAATTTTGACTGTAAAACCAGAACAACTGCAGGAAACAGTTAAAAAGAAATTAAGTGAATGAGAAAGTGCTCTTTATTAAACTTTTAACCACTATAAATACTGTAAATATTTTCCCAAACCTGATGGCTTTTATGTATGCATTTAGTGGCCTTTTTCTGGTCTTAGTTTCTTGACATAAAATAAATTAATAGTTAAGAAAGCAAATGTTAATGCAGGTTTATTTGCATTATTTTTACCCTGCCGTAGAGCCTGTGGCAGCTTATACAGGAAGGAGGAAGAGAAGTAGATCTTAAACATGATTCTGGTAGTTCTTTAAGCTGGGGTTTTGTTTCCTTTTTGCTGTTGTCAGATTTTGGGAACCAAATATCTGTGTATTTTGGTCTCTCTATGAAGAGTACTAAAAGAGATTGTTTATCTTGATTTGTACAATGGGACATCTGACCTTCCTCCTTGTTATTGGGACTATAACTTGCTTCTAATTTTGCTCACTGTCTTTTTTTCTCCACTCATTCTGTTTGTTCTTGCTGAAACCTATGACCTTCCTGCACTGCATGGTGTTAATTTGACTTTGAGTTAGAGATCTTGTGAGAATGTGGATAATCATTTATGCACTTTGGTTTAGTGACTGCTTGAAAATGGTATTTCTCATAAACCTGTGGAGTGATCTTTGAGCCCATTATCCAGCAGGGAGCATTTGTTGCTCCCAGGTTGGCGTTGAGCACATAAAGGAAACTTGTGCTCCTTTACCAGAAGCCTTTTCCCCACGGCTCTTTCCCTTCTGCTGTCCTGTATTTTGGAGTAAAGAATTACTGACTCAGCATTGCAGCTAAATTTTAAGACATGCTGTTGAAATAAGTACTTTAGAATCCTTCTCTGTCATTATTCCAAATTTTTCATCCCTGAGCCTCGCCAAACAATATTTGCTTTAATTGGGCAGTTCATCTCAAATGTTGTCAGTCAGAAGCCTAATGTAAAATCTCTTTGGTTTTGGAGTTTTCAAAATTATATGTGTAAAAATATGAGATGTGACAGGCAGTAAGTAATATAAACAGTTTACTTTGTTTCCACTAAATGCAGTGACAAGGGCAACATCCTCGCTGCTTCTGGGATATTTTTGTTAACCCTTTTGTTATTTAACTAGCTCTGATCAGAGAGAAGTGATAATATTAACACCTGCCAAGGGAGACAAAATCCGTGGTCTAGCTGACTGAATAGAAGAGCAGCCTAAACTGCTAGAGAATACATTATTATTTTAATGTAGTGCTGTTTTTAGCATCTAAATACTTTTTCCTCCTTCCATCCTGGAAGATGTGTAAACAACACGTTAGGAGAGCTTTCAAGTGTTGATTGGGCAGCTTATTGTCAGGAGTGACCTCATGTTGCAGTCGATTTCTATTTAGACTGCAGGGTTTAGTGCAGCACTCCAGAGGTGCCGCTCGCAGGCAGCCCCCGGAGCACAGGCAGCAGCATGCACAGCCAGCAGCCCACAGCACGCTTTGCTGCCTTCCAGATGAAGCATTTTTACCTGAAGTGCTCTTTTGGGATAGCAAAAATAATCAGAATGGCCTGCAAAGTTCTGCTGCACAGGTAAATATATGAAAAGAAAATGTAATTTTGCTATGATCATAAGTAAGGCTTTAACTTTTAAAATTATGTGAGATTAAATGTGGTTTGGAGATATAAAATGAAATAATAGCACAACTGATTATTTTAATGAGAAATAAGAATCTGTGTATGGTCAGGAAATTACCAAGGAAAACTTGGACATGTTTTATCTCCAGTTAATGTATTTTTCTACTTGAGATATGTTTTTACTGGGACCTTTTCTGGTTGGGGAGCTAATGCTGGAGGGACTCTCAGGAGGGAGTTAGCATTATGAAACAAAGATGTTTACCTTTCTGTGTCTTGCTGTGTCATGCTGCATTAAGGCTCTGTCTGGCATTATAAATTACAGCTTTTAAAAAGTATCCTTGAACTGTGGTAGGTGGGCTTAGAAGTTGTAGTGGCTTTTCACTTAAGATTGTCGCATTTGTTTCAGAAAGTGCTTAATTGCTGAAGTGATTTGTTGAAGATGTAAGATATTCTTCATGTAGTAAGAGGATTCTTTGGGATTTGTAATACTGCTGATTTATGCACAGCTTTTGCTGAGTACCTCTAATGCTCCCAAAGGTATTGAGTGAAAGCACTGGAGAGCCATCCTGTGCTGGGGGCTGAAGGTTACACACTAGCATGGAAAATTTTCTTCTGAACCATGTCTGGAATCATCTGGATTCTTTGGAGATGAGTTTGATTCTCCTTGTTCTTGACACATTTCCTCATTGTCTCAAGTGGTAGAAGAAAAGGTTTTCAAGTCATCAGTTTCCTATAAATAGTGTTTGTACTTGTGCCCTTGACTGAGTTTTTCTTGCTCTCTTTTGCAATTAGGGTGTTGCAGTGTTCTGTGCTCTAATTGCCTCATTTTTTTCTACCAATCTGTCCAAGGAGTGACTGTTTTAATAGTAATTCAATTTCAATCTACACAATTGTGTATTTGTACCTTTAGAATACAAGCATACCTTTTATAATACAACTTTGTAGAACTTAGAGATAGATACTTAAAACTACATTTTGTCATATTTTGAAGTAATACTGGGGTTTTTTTCCAAGATCATGCTTCTTTTATCTTACTTTGTTCATGAACCTAAACTTGTAGCTTCATATTTTTATTTTTTATTTCAAGTATTGTTAATACAAAGTATGTTTATCAGGAAATTGACTTTGTAGAGGTCGTAGGGCTATGCTGAACTTCTGTGCATGGAAATACAAATGACATGTAAATACCCTAAGCTGTAAAGTTCCTCCTGCCATTTTTTTGTTGGTAAGAAAAATATAAAATGTCAGTGTGTCCCCCCTCAGTTATTTGATCTGCAGCTTTGAAATCAGTGGCTACAAGATCTGGCTTCTATGTCAGGTGTTTTAATTTCCTGAAGCTATGTCTGCTTTGAAATAGAAGTTGGGTGTTGCCTGTTCTGTCAATGCATTTGGAATAGATCAGCTTTGGCTTTTCACCAGGCAAACACACACACAAATCATAAGATGAACTTGATTTGTCAGCCAGTTTCCATTTTTAAAAAAGGAAAGAAAAGAAATTAAAAGCATCTATGAACACCTGCTTGTTCACTTTGTGTCATATGGGCTTTAAATGCTATGCACTCTGCTCTTGGCCTGGTACAAGGTGTCTAAGGCAAACTGGTATAGTTATTTTTAAATAAATACTTTAACCACTTTATCACCTTATGTTTAAAAGCCCTTTATTGCTTGTGTTTCACCTACTTGGAGGAAGGAAAAACAAAGAGTCTGCTTGAGGTGATTTCTCTCTGGTGATGGAACTAATAATAAACCTTCTAAGTTCTAACCAAGGTGTTCTTTGCTGTGTTGAAACTATTCTTGGGTAAACAGAGAGACTGTCTGCATTTTTTAGTGCAAGCAAGGCTCGTAGCAGTCAAAACTGATAGGGCACCTCACAGAGGTAATAACTTGCTCAGTTCTCCAGGGGAGTGGCAAGCTCCCTTATATTTCAGGGCTTAACATATGCATTCATGAAAATAATATTTTTAATCAACTTTGGCAGCAGTGTTGTTGCATGGTAAAGAGTAGAATAAAATTTTCTTCAGCTTTTTGGGCTTAATTATCTGTAATAGAAAGAAAAAACCTTTTTTTACCTCTCTCCCTGCCTCCAACTTAAGCTGAAATTAATATTAAATTTTTTCTGCGTGAGATGCGTGTGTTGCAATTCAGGGCTGTTTATAGCAGATTTCTCATCTTTTATTCTTTATTGTCACTTTGTCTGAAGTTTTAAGAATTCTGTTTATAATAAGATTTTAATCATATTAATGAAAAATTGTAGAGGGACCACACCCACATGAATTAACTGGCTTGTGTTAGTTATGTTGACTTCCACCCTCCCACCCCTCCTCGAGGAGCTTTCTAGGCTGAAGTGGCTTTGCCGAGAGATTTCCAGATGCTTTACAAAAATCAAGCTCCTTTCCCAAGATCTGCCTTCTACTTGGAATGTTGTAGCTGTGCTCAGAGAGTGTTGTAGATCTGTTGAGCATTGCAGAACAAAATTATGCAACAGTGGGAAGAACCTGTGGAGGAAAGCAAAGTAATTTGGAATTTGCTTTAGGCAGCAAGGTTAAAATCTGCATTCTTAAGCAAGGTGTCAGGAAATGTTTGACTACAGAATGATTAGTATTTCCCATGGGAAAAACCATACATCTGAGAGCTTGGAGCTTCATAACACAGCAAATATTGGCTCTTGAGAGACTGAAATCTGCCTTGCTACTTCTACAACTTTCTGCCTTGTGATGCTGCTCCTTAAGATTTTGTCATTTAAATAATAAAAGACTGCAAACCAGGGTGTTCCTTTCATGTTTATTCTACTTCTGTTAGCTGCATCACATGCAATATTTAAGTAGTTTTAGGTTGCTTTCTGTTGACTTCAAGACTTCTATTTAGTGTGATAAGTTTGCATTATATTAACTTTCCTTTTTTTATTGCAGTGCTCATATCTCTCCCATAAGTATCTTGCCAACCTCTGCAGAGTAAGTATAATGAAAATATAAAATGTTTGAATTGTGCTCCTACTAGAGCATGCATAGAAGTTATGTATCCTTTCAAATGAATGCAGTAGGTTTGATTACAGTTATGAAGGAACATATTTTAGTGTGGTGGCATTTAACACTAATGCAGGAAATACCAAATGCCTGTCAGTGTTGTTGACTGCAGGAGCATGAGAGTAGAGTGTGCTTGCATCCAGAGTCCAAAACTTTGGTTTTTCACTTAGACACATCTGGAATTTTTTACTTAATTTTATAATAGCATTCATATTGTAATTTTAGCATAAGTGATGTTGAGTAAAGTTCAGTGGAATTCTTTGTCCATATGTGGAGGAAAAAAATAAAAGCACCATTTCAGTTAAAATGGGATTAAATAGCTTAAGTTTTTTACAGGCAGATTTTTAGAGCCCTCTTGTGTTGGGGATGAGCTGCCTCAGAGGTGCTCAGCAAAGCAGTCTGTTTTTAAAGAATACTGTTCTTTTTTGATGAAGTTTTGGGTGTATCCTGTGTCCTTCATCAGGTGCTTGCTGATTGTTGCTGCTGTTTTTGGCTTTTGCCTTTTAAGATGACAGCTCTGTTCAGGAGAGGGTGCAGCCACATGTGGTGAAGTGGAACCTGCTCCAGGGTTGATTCTGGCCTGTTATAAACACAGGATTTTATTGTCACATTAATATATAAGGCTTTTAGAAGTTTTTGTGTATAGTTGTTAAAAAATAGGTTAGTTATTTTAATGTGTTGATTACTCTTGAAATACTGTTGATAAACTTCATCATACATGATTCATGTAAATCAGTAATTTCCACTGCTTTTTAGAAAAGTTAGTCTCTTTTGCCTTGAAGTGTTGCCATCAAAGATTATTGTCATGTAAGGTTTATCTCTGCCTTTCTGTCTAGATGATCAATGCTAAAGTAGATCTCTTAATAGGAATTTTCCGTCTTTTTTTTTAGCATTTTAGAAAGAACAATCAGAGCAGCTGTGGAACAGCATCTTTTCGACCTGCAGAGCAGCTTAGATAATGATCTGAAACACATACAGCAACAACGACTGGGCTGTAACAATGAAACAAAAAATCCCAGTGGGGATGAGGAAGGATCTAACAACCAGTAAGATTTTGTTGTGTCTGTAATGAATTCTATGTATACACAATGTAGGATTGTGTATCTTAATTCTTCCAAGAAAAACTACCCAAATCCCCCACCTTGACCCAAAAGTTGCAACTTTGGCTGTTGAGTTCAGTTTTATCTATTTTAAAACAAATCAGCTTCCATCAGGTGCCAGTAATCAATAGCTCTTGAAGCCAATATTTTAAATTGATCTTGTTGCTAAAAATGCTGTGAAGTGTTGTATCTGCTTTACTGCTGAATTCTGTGCAAATAGCACAGGAACTTAAATTTACTCAAGTCCTTTCATTCTTAGCTCACCAATGTGACTCACAACAAAATTTTAACATATTAAAGCCATTGTAGATTCTGTTTCATAACCCTGTCTTTCCATGTCAACATAGCTACTTTACTGCTCTGGCTGCCAGTGGCAATGAAACAGCCAAAAATGGATAGAATGACCACTGTGGGTCTATTTGCATACGGTTCCAACCTTATATGATCAGATTTTATTTTTCTTGTAAATCAGGACAGATTCTGAGTGTAGTGATTGCCATGGCAGCATTTGGAAGCTGGTACATTTTGGTACTTCATTAAAAATAAGTAGTCATGATTAATACCCAGACTTCAAGAACGTGTTGTTAGGATTTCATACCTAAATTTCTTTGTTGCTCAGAGCTGGAATACATGAACAGAACCTGAAATACAAGAAGTGTTCAGCGACTCAGATGCTCTTTTCTAAATTGTTCAATCTTTAGTGGTTTTAGAAGACAGGGATAAAGTTTGCAGTGGATCATAGAAGTAATAATCATTGCTGGTAATGATCAATTAAATCTGAGTTTTAGTGCTAAAGATTCAATGTCTTTGAAGTAATTTGTAAGTGGGTAATTGCCTCACAGCCCTGGAGCAGCTGAATTCCTTCAGTCCCAGTGTAAGTGCTGTAAAGGTTGGCTGATCTCAGAGGGGGAGGCTCCAAGTGCCATCACTGCTGGTTTGAAATCAGTATCCTCCTCTGGCACAGGCACTGCTGCAAATGCTTCTGATCATCATTCCACTGTGGATTAACTGTGAGATAGGATACGTGATATTGTTCTTCAGGGGGGTGTCTGGGTTCTTTAAAGCAGCAGACTGTGCACAAGGCAAATACAGTTAAATTAAGAACTGAAAAAAGCAGTGATCCAGTGCCAATTTCTTAGTGCTAATTTAATGGCTAGACTTAAGAAAAAAGAGTTAAAATGTTAATTTTCAACCCATCTTGTTTATTTTCTCTATATCTGATAGAGAAGGAGCTTTCTTGATGTGGTCTGGAATTCTTTCTGAGTGAGGGCAAGGAAGGCAAAGAAGTCAAAGGCTTGTGATGAATGACAGAGTCATGTGGTGGCACATAAAGAATATATGTGAATACAAATGTGGTGTCAATTAGTTTTAATCTGGCTGTAATGTTACATGCCTTAAGTTGAAGTCTCCGCAGATTAAATGTTAGAAATAATGGGATTTCTCACTGGAGGGGAACCTAGTGACAGTAGCTATAACCTAACTGGCTTTGGTACTGAGAGGAGTGTAGCCACAGCAGTGTCATTGAGTCCCTGTAGTTTCAGGATGTCATTGCTTCTGGCTGTTGTGTTTTAATTCCTTGGGTTGGTATAGTAAGTGTGGAGTGTATGCCTGGCCCTTCAGACAAGAAGCAAATAAATACATTTTAATATGTCTATCATGTCTGGATGTATAAAACATCACATTAATAATTTATTTTGCCTATAGGTCAGAATAATTCTGTTCAAAAAGAAAACCAAGCAAAAAACATCCTGATGTTTGATAACGTTTAATGGGGGGGAAAAAAGTGTGGTGTGTTTTTTTTTTTAAGGTGTAGCAGCAGGCTTCTAAAGTCTTTCTGTTTGTATCTTTAGGAATGATGTTATTGAAGATAATGACACTGGTAGCAGTGAAAACACAGGAGAATGCTCTGAAGTATTGGTTTGCACTGATTTAGACAGTGAAGCTATGAAACATGATACTGTAACTGAGGAAGAAGAAAGCATTCAGGTGAGAGGAAGAATCTCCTGTATATCAAATCATAAGTTGCTGCAACTTTAGTGCTCTAGAGATCCAAGTTTTCCTAAGAGCTCTGATGTAGCATTACATGGTGCTCTTGCTCTTTGCAGTCAGTTGTCTTCCTGTTGTGCCATGTGCGCTAAAAAATCTCTGTGTATTTTGACTGATATTTTCCCATTCTTCTTTCACAGATACCAGCCCTTCCTTCTGCTGAGGTAAGTTGGAGTATGAGGCAGCATAGCAGTGGTTGGAACAGCATCTGTGTTAGTAAAGGCTTCCTGAGGAGCAGAAGCTGTAGAGCTGACATGGCAGCATAGCCCAGAGTCACCTTGCATGGATCAGGAAAGGGTGGCAGTCACTTTGAGACTTTGCAGCCTCTTGGCTGTGCTTGTGCTAGGAAAGTTTGGTTTTGTCATTAGCTAATTACAGCCTTTCCTCTCTATTTCCAGTTTCTTCTGTGGTAGGCAGAGATGTCCTGTTCTTTTCAGCACATCTTTATCTCTTCCCTAGTTGATGCAATCAAGGAATTCTGTAAAATATGTGCTGACAAAAATGAAATCAAGGGTAACAGTTAAAGTGCAAGAGAAGAGAGTATTCTTCCACTCTGCATCAGGCATATGCAGGTGTCAGAGAAGACCTTCCAATGAAAAAAACAAATCTATAGTTCCTTATTTATTTGGTAACACTTTCGTTGTTAGAAATCTACATGATGAATTATGTGGGTGGAGAGGTTTGTCACAAATGTGTAGAGGAGTTTCTGCGATGGTTTTCAACTTCTTGCCTGTGAGTCCATAAATCTTCCTGAGGGTTTCCTGAAAGATAACCAGATAAGCAAACCTATTGTTAGTAGACTTAAATTAAGTAGAAGAATTTAATAGGTCTTTGAACTTGCAAACATTGGAATGGATGCCTTAGCACAGTGAAACTGAGTTGTCTGGAATCTGTATTTTTATTAAAACAAAATGTTTCTGTAGTGCGTTTCACTATTGTGATATGTTCTGCTCTTGGGCTTTTGTTTGCTTTTGGGGATCCCAAATGACTGTGAATCACCTAGCAAGCCAAATTTTCCAGTTGTTCCCACAAACTAGCATATTGTTTTGGAATCCCATTCTGGAAATTAAATTTCACAGAATGTTTTCATTGTCCTGGTTCTTTCCTTTAGTGCCAAAACTTGGTCTAAAAAATAATTAGATTGTTATCCTATAGCACAAAATGCATAAAACATGGTGTTGGATATAAAGGGGAATATGATACTTGTGAGTGCACAATAGAAATATTTTCTTGTCACACCTGGTGGCATTCTTGGCCTTTTTTTGCTTTTTGATAGACTTCTGTCCATTGCTGGCAGTAGTAAGGTGATATTTTGGTGTGGAGTTTTGTTTCTTTCAATGTTAGTTTTTACCATCTTTTTAATACACTGTTTCAAATTGGAGAGTTGTACCATTTGGGGAGAGGTTGAAGAGAAATGTGGTGATTCTCCTGTGTGGAAGGAGTTTGAGAGGAGTGTGTAGGGTTGTAGGAAAAGAAAGCTCTGCATGTGAGTTCTCCTTTGGGCCCAAAATGGAAATAGAAGCAGCTGTTTCCAAAGTCGAGTAAATGTGACTGTGCAAGACTTGTACAGCTCATTTCCAGGGTGGAAATTACCTGCTGGAGTATGACAAATGCACTGTAATTAAAAATTGTTTCCCCAGATTGGAATTTGTCTTGAAGACTGAAATAATATCAGCAGAAGAATGATGTTTTTTCTGACAGGGGTGTCAGTTGCTGTCAGCAGCATAAAACTGGCAACTGTTAGTGTGTTTGAAGTCTCCTGGTAACTTGATGTTATCTTCAGGCCATGTAAAGATAATTTTGTGAGAATTCCTGAAGTCTAAAACCAAGTGATATATTTTATATTTCAAATTTCTTTTATTCCCCCAAATAAGACACTTTTCTGAAGAAATCAAGTACTGGGCTTTGGCATAAATACTTTCAGCGAACAAAGTGGTGACATGGATTCATCTGAACTTGTTTTGTGAGATGGTGTCATAGAACTGACAGCACTTTTTCATCCCCTTCCAATTCTTGCTGCTTTATTTAGTAACATGGATTAGTAGCTCCTTTAAAAAGTCTGTCTAACTTGTTTCATTTCATATATGTTAGATACAACAAAAACTCAGAAGTTTTTGAGACTAGGATGTACAAACAGCCATGATTTTAGTCACCTCAAACTTCATGTCACAATTTGTCACAGTTTTAGGTACAACTTTTATTGAAGAAATAATAGAAATGATTTATCTGAAGATGAAAAGTCAGTATCTGAGTTCTGGTGATTAAAACACCTGGTCACTGGCCTTACTTGAGATGTAAAAATGTCACATGGTTAAAAAGTGTGATTTCCATCCCCACACACAAGAAGGTTTTAGTTCTTGAGGGTGTTTCGTGGTCAGAGATGATTATGAAAATGTTTTCTGTTGAGAGAGCCATTCCTGAATATTTCTAAACATACTTTTTCCTAACAGACTGCAGACATATTATTGAAACCATGTGATGAAGATGAAGATGTTGATGAAGAAAATAATAGTGAAAGGTTTGTGGTTTTCTGTACTCATACAAACCTATATGATTAACCTACAGCTTTTTGTTTTTGTGAACAGCCCTATGTTCTGGGCAAGAGAAACAGAGGAATAGAAATTTATTTTCTAAAAAATATTTTGGCACATTTTATTGCTCTTAATGATTGAAGAATTAATGTTAGCAACAGTGACTAGCCAGAAACCTTTGTTAATTTGCAGCTTTAGTTCAGCACTGATTGAAATTTCAGTTTTTGTTCAGTTGAGTTTTAAAATGTTGACTCTCTATTTGAGAATAAAGGTCTGAGCTGGTTTTATTTTTAGCTTTGTTCAAGTCTAGTTGTTGTTTACATGCCACGACTTGAAATTCAATGCGAAGATCAGAAAGTGGAAAAAAGTAATATAACTTTTATCCCCCACAGTTTTAATTATTGCCTGAAGTAAATACATTGGCTATCTGCTTAAACTGCATGGGGTTTGAAAAAGAAATAAGGAAGTGTATAGTGTTTACTGTCCATTTAAATGATAATGTCCATTTAAAATGATAATGAGGTCTATGTCTTCTTTTTAGGGAAAATAGTATATTGCTTGATGGCAATGATAGAAAATCTTCAGAGGCATTTCTGGTAAGAAAGATTTCATTTATATACAGGTACACAACATCTTATAAGAAATTAAAATGTGAAGTAACACAGTAAATTTAGTTTTTAACATCTTATGGTGGTTGGTGCTGCAAGGCTTGCAAGACCTCTGTTAGAGAGCTCATCATGTCACTTCACAGAAACTTAGGGCAGCACAGCAAGTTTATGCTTATGCATCTCGTGTAAGAAATGTTTTGGAATGTAAATAATTGACTGCTGTTTGGGGTGTGTGTCTATTTTTAATTCCTTGCGTTTGGAGAGATTTCTTTTTTCCTTAAAATTTCTAGAAGTGCTGGAACTGATTAAGTACCTGATTTCCAGCTGCTAGGTAATAATAAAATCGTTCTATTCTTTAAATACAGGATTCAAGTAGCAAGACTTGTGATCTTAATCCAAACCCTGATTCAGAGGTGCTGGGGGATGGCAGCGTTCATGTTCCCGAGGAAGCTCCGGCTGTCCAAGTACCACATCTGGATCTGAAGAATGTGTCTGAGGGTGACAAATGGGAAGGTAATTCTCACTCTTTAGCTCACACTATAGTTAGGGAGGAGTGATAAATAAAACTATTTACAAAGTAAAAGCAGGAGACAATAGCATGTTCCTGTACACATGGTAAGATCGACCAAGTCATGACATAGGTCTCATTGTGTTTCAGAACCATCTGCAACTTAATTAAGGACCTTAAAAAATATAAGGAAGACCAAAGAAAGAAAGCAAAAAAGTCCAAGTTTCATTCTAGGTGGCATGTTTTGTTTTGTTTTTGTTTTTTATTGTTTTAGAAGTTCCATGACCCTGAGTCTCTCATCCAAGTCACTTTGTCAAATTATATAATTTAGTTTAAATTATCATTGTGTCTTGTTTGTCTTTGTTTTATTAAGTGTAAACTATTGAATTGGCTGAATTTGACTTAAAATGGCTAACCTGCCAAACACAGCAGTTCATATTTCAATTTTTCAGTAAAATCTGTCGGTTGTTTTGGTTTCCATGTCATTGGACAACTTGAAGCAGCTCTTAATTTTCAGATAAAGGCTGAAGTTGCAGATGGATGTTTTTCTGTGCCCCTTCTCCTTCCACGATTTGCATTTTAGTAGAAGAAAAATGCTTGTAACAGTTTTCTCTCAGGATTCCCTATGTTTTTGACCTTATTCTTCACTGCCTTCCAGGTTCAGCAATTCCCTGAGCCTGTGACTTGACTGAATTTTATTGCTCAAATGTCTGGTTAAACTCTTAAAACTTTTGTTTTACTTATAACAACCATAAGTTCTTTGTAACCAGAGCAGAACACTCTTGTCAATACCTTCTTTTCAAAATACTTCTCTTTTTATGTCTTCCTTATATCGTGTTTCCTCTGCCTGGTGTTGGAGTCATCACACCTTAAAAAATGCAAGTGATCTAAGCTGCTAAACCACAGTGAGCTGTCACTGACAGTGCAATGGCCACAGGCCACTCAGTTCTGGTTTGGAAAACCTGCAGTACAACTTGATAGATGTAGTGCAGGTTAACTGTGCAGGGACAGGGTTTTGACTTTCAGCAGGCTCTTCAGTGACAGCTGTTCCTTGAGATGCCTTTAAGTGTCACAGTGAAACCTTAGCAAGACACTGGTAGCAAGGAATCACTGCACTTAACTTGTGGTTGCAGTGTTGGAAGTATTAAAATGAGGGAAGTAAAGCTGGAATGTGTATTCTGTAACGGTGCATCTTGGAGCTGTCAGCACATAGAACTTTGTCCTGAAGCTCAAATGGTGAGAACTGATTGTTGGTTTGTCACTGCTGTTGACTGTCTTGCAAATTAATTGACTTCATCAGCCCACACTTCTCTTTTAACCCTTTTGCAAATAATGAGGTTTGCAACTTGTGATTGGCTTCATCTGTTTTGTACAGTATTTGCTGGTTGGTGCTCTTGAGCCCTAGCAAACTGCACATTTAGGGTATGTCATGGCACAGAGAAGTCAAATTGCAGGTGTCCAAAGACACTGAGTCCAGGTTTCCATTCTTGTTGCCCAAGTTAAGAACAAAAGCTAAAACATAAAAATCCTGTTTATGTTTTCAGTGTTTTATTTAGTTTAATTGCTTACTTGCACATTACATTTTGTTGCATCCTCTATTTGTGTTAAGATGACTTAATATGTATTCTCAGAAGGTTTGTGGCATCCATTTTCATGATTTCCTTAAATCTGCTCATGAAGTTGCTTTTGGTTTTACTTCCCCCAAATAGCTTTATGACCTTTGTTTTGAAAATAAAGCAGCATATCTGTTTATAAATTTATATTATAACTTCTTGGTAATAAATCATGTTCTTTGCAAGAGGTCTTAATTTCACTGTGAAGTATTTGAACACTGACTGTACTTCAGTCCTGTTTAGGATGGTTATTAGGAACTCAGCCTTCCAAGGCACTGCAAGTCCTTGTGGCATTCCATTGAAGTAGAGTGACTTTGTTAAGAAATCTGTACTAGTCCAAATTCAGTTCCAAGGTTTGGGTTATTAAAGCCAATCTAATAGAAAACTCAAAGGCCTGTATGCAACAGAGTTCTTGAAAATCAACACCAAATGCTTGCTGGCCCAAGGTGAAAATGCAGAATGATTGATTTATATTTCTGAGTACTTCTTCTGCATTTGCCCTGCTTTTTGGAAATCACCACCATCTCTATTATTTACAAGCTCTGATCAAAAACATTAGAGCTTGCCTTTGTTCATGTGAGGATGCACAAGTCTCTTATAAAACTGCAATAAGTCTTTACTATTCCTCTACCAGTTCTTTGTAAACCTTTCCAGTAAAAAGTTCAAATTGGCTGAGGACTGAGCATCCTTACCTACCATGGGAATTGCTTGGAAGCTGAGAGTGCTCAGGGCCTGGTCCAAAAAGATGGGATGTTTTTTCCCTGGTACTGTATCTTCCTGCTTTACATGTTATGTATAGTTTGTTCTGACTGTGCTGTATGTTCACTTTAGTATTTTTGCCATTCTTTTTCATTTTATTAGCGCCATGCCCTATCACTTTCCCCCTCATTGATTTCAAAACAATGCATCTGCAGAGAGAAGGGGAGGGTAAGTATGGTTCGCCATACGTTCAGTTATCTGCCTTTTGATAGTTGATGGTTTGCTTTCTAACTAACCCTTCACCTGCTGTCCCTTATATCTTGGGAATATTCTGATCTGCAGCTTTTTTGTTGATTCAAAAAGGTCCCCTTCTTGTATCTTGTACTGTGCAAACAGGCAAGATCACAGCTGAAAAACAACAAAAAAATTCCCAATCATACTTAGTAAATGTGCAGTGGAAAGCAGGTACAAGGGTTAATTTTTTTTTGAAGATTACTTTGTGGGTTTTATTGTTGTTCTGCACACTTTGAACCCAGTTTTCAAATTTCTGATTTGAACTAGGAAAAAGAACAGGCAACTCTGAAAGGAAAAGGGGGGTGGGATTTTAAATTGAAGTAATTGAAAGGCTGTGTCAGCTTTTTTTTTTTAGACAGCAAGAAAACCATGTCAATTATAAGAAATGTTAGCAAGGAGCTTTTCATAGGGATTTGAAAGAATTGATTGTTTTGGAATCTCCCTCCTAAAAAAATCACCTTCCACAAATTAAGAAATCTCTTTTTCTTAGTGTTGTAAAGGTAGATTTTATCATAAAACCCAAAAACACTCCTTGAAAAAGACTTAAGCAAATGGGCATTGTCCCTAAACCACCTTCAAAACCAAGAGGACCGACTTTCAAAGTACGTGCATACAGTATGAAAATTAATTTCCACAGCAAATTCCTGGAATGGACAATAAACATATTCTTCTTATTTTATATTTCTGATACATAAATAAGACTCTCTTACACTGTTGAACTGCTCAGAAATGCATACTCCCAAGATACACTTTGAAAAAGGGATCCTAGTGTGCATACTTCATTTCAGTACCTTTTTCTTTCAGTTATATGACAGAATTTGTAGCTTTCTGATGCATTTCACTGTTTTTATTCACTTTGTGTATGACACCACATCCTCTAGAGCATACAAGACTAAGCATTGGGTTCGCATTTTTGTTTCGACTCTTGTTAATAGTTCTGGTAACAGAAAAGTACCATTTTGTGTCTTTTTTTTTTATCTTCTAGATCCATTTCCTGCTTTCAAGTCTTGGCAGGAGGACAGCGAATCTGGAGAAGCTCAGCTTTCCCCACAGGCTGGGAGGATGACTAACCATCCATTGGAAGAGGACTGTCATCCCATTTTGTCACATCGGAGTTTGGATTTTGGGCAAAGCCAACGTTTCTTACATGATCCAGAAACGTTGGACTCTTCATCCAAAGCACTTTCTTTTGTTAGGTGTGTATTTTAATGCAGTCTGACGGGCAGGATGTGTTAAGCCAGGATGAAAACACAGCTGTTAGAGATTGCCAGGGGTTTTCATGATTTGAATGAACTGAAGACCAAGGTCAAACGTAGCGCTGTGTGGCCATTTGGCTGCTCTGCCTGCCCAGGAACTGCTGCAGTGAGTTAGAGCAGAGGTTCAGCTGGGGTGGGATCGTGGCTC
>NW_005054308.1:4597102-4620921 GCF_000277835.1 Geospiza fortis | reverse complement strand
AAAATAGGACAAAAATGCAGAGCTTTCCCTGGCATTTGGTCACCGCTTCGGACAAATGGCACTTCCTGGGCTGAAAGTAGTATTTATATCCTTTGTTTACCAGGCTTTGCTAGACTCTGGTCTGATTTTATGTAAGCTCTGCCCTTTTTTTCTTGTATTTTTTGAACTGGTTTATTAGAGTTGTATTTTTTTAACCTATTAGAGTTGTCACTAAACAAGCTGCAGGTTAATTTGTATGAACTGGGCAGTGTGACTCTCCAAAACTGTAAATAACTTGTGACCTGTACTGTCTGCTCCTGTTACTGAGAAAGGGAAGTTGAGAAGAATTTTCATGCTTGTTAAGGAAGAAATAGTCTCATAAAAAATGTGAAAGCTTGAGACAGGAGATTGGAACAAGTTTAGAGTTTCTGGTTGTCTGTCTGGCAGATTTACTGATCCAAAATGATCCTTGTGCAAGTTTTCTCCAATTAGCCACAGAAGATATTTAACAAGTACTGTTAAAATGATGTAGAAGACTGACCTGCAGAAAAGTGGTGATGATAATAGCTGTTCTCCTCATTCTGAAACTAATAAGGATCTGCTCTAGTAGATTATTAGATTAGTATTGCTAATATCTTGAACGACATAGATTTCACTGGCTGTGTTGAGGGATGTTTCAGGCACTTGGTGTAATAAGTGTTCTGGAAAATTCTCATGTCAGTCTTGAAACAAAAAACACTTTGCAAGAGCAGCAAATGTCAAGGAGCTGTGTGAAAGATGATATAAAACCACATACTTTCTAAGTCTGTTAATAAAATCTAAGAAATTTATTAGTAAGACTAACCAATTATGTGGATACATTTGGGCTTAATTATCTATTAATTTGCCTGAGACAGTTGAGTGAAGCTGTTTAATTACCAAGGATTGTTCAGTGGTATTTTCTAGCCTGGGCTTTATTCTGTGCCCAGTCCTTGAAGAACAGCTGAGTATATAGTAACTTAGGTAAATAGCCCAGGCACCAGAAAGTTGGCAAGTAATGGTACATTACACTTGAATTTCAAATATAGTTTTTCTTTTGTGGGTATTACTCATGTTAGGGAGACCAAAATAACATCACATCTTGAAGGCAGCAGCTCAAAGCAGTTTGAGTAAATAGCTCTGAAAACTTGAAATTAATGGATTATGAACTGGAGAAAAATGAAATTATTAATATCTGACTTGAATATTCATCTTTTTTGCACTCATTTAATTATCTAAATGACATTTTTAAAATGTTTTTTAACAGAACACGAAGAGCATCCTTTAGCTCAAAAGATGACAAAAGGGAAGATAAGACACCTTATCAGCTTGTCAAGAAATTACAGAAAAAAATCAAGCAATTTGAGGAACAGTTTGAAAAAGAGAAAAACAGTAAGGTAGGTTAGCACTTCTGTCTTTACTCAGGATAAAGGACTGCATGAGAGGGCTGAGTGACTCTTGTAGTTCATTATTGAATAACTGTGTTCACAAATGAGAACTTTGTTACACACTGCAGAAGGGAGCTGAGCAACAGCAATATCAGAAAATGTGTCAGAATGCCAGAGCCAAAGGAGGACAGAGTGACAGTTCTGCTGAGAGACTGAGGCCATTTCAGATGTGTGGAAAAGCAGAAGTGTCTTACCACTCTCTGGTTCAGCTGCTGAAGTTGTTTCAGTTTTATTTTCAGAAGTGTTGTCCTTATGTTGGCACAGAGATCTGAACTAATACTGAGTGGCATTCCCATGACTGTTCACATTCACCATCACAAATATTACCAAATCTTGAAAGAAGTATTTATAAACAAGATTTAGTGTGTTTGTTTTAATATGTAGTTTATGTGTATTTTTTTCAGCCCTCCTATAGTGATATTGCAGCCAATCCAAAAGTTTTAAAATGGATGACTGAACTTACCAAATTGAGAAAGCAAATAAAAGGTAAGAGATTGCTACAGTTTCTTCTCTTGCAAAACAAATTATCTCCATGACTGAAATGGCTAAGTCATTCAGTAAACTTCCACAGCACACAAAAATGTTTTATTTCTACATTCTGCATTATTCAAAAATCAAATTATTCTTATGGCTTTAGTTCTTTTAGGAGAGAAGCTTTCCATATGCAGATTGCTATGTTCTTGTACTTGCAGTTAAATAAAGTGTGTTATTTCTTTTAAACCTTTGGATTGAGCAATTTTTCCCATTTCAGATGCAAAGCAGAGGAGCTCAGAGGGAGAATTCATACCTCAAACACGTCCACGAAGTAACACTCTTCCAAAAAGCTTTGGTTCCTCTCTTGACCAAGAAGACGAGGAAAATGAAGATGAGATGCAGGTTGTGCAGAAAGAGAAGAAGCCCACCAAGGAGGCTACACTGGAACTCATTTTGAAAAGATTGAAGGAAAAACGAGTTGAGAGATGTTTACCAGAAGATATAAAGGTAAGCATAAGGTCATGGATAGGCTCTTTCTGAGAGAATAAGGGGGAAATAGAGCGCTTGAGATACCACTTTATCAACATGATGATGCCTCTGGCTAGCAGCCCTTTGCCAGGCCATCATATTTCAGACTCAGTGGGGAAATTATCAACATGAACCATACTCTCCTTGCTCTGTATTAAAATATTTACAAGTTTGTGCTGACAATATTGAACAGCTTTAAATGGAGGAAGGTGGGTTGTATGATAATAACTAAGCTAAGTTTGGCTTAGGCATCTGGATAGCGAATAAAAGTGACTTGCGTTTGATTAAATGCTAATTATTCTTGATAGAAAATGACAAAGGACCATTTGGTAGAAGAGAAAACATCTCTCCAGAAGAGCCTCCTGTATTATGAAAGCCAACATGGACGGCCGGTAATGCTTGGCTTTATTTCAAACTCTGCCATTGTGTGCATAGACAGCAGTAACTCTTGAGTAATAGTAAGACCAGAACTTAATGCTGGTGTGGGGGTTCTTCTTTTTCCTTCTCCAAAACATAAAGGTATCTATTGGCCTCCATGTTGCCATCTGAGGAACTTGCTGCATTGACTTCTAAAAAAAGAAAAAAAGTATGTATTAATAGGCCTCCTTTTCAGAAATCAGCAGGTTATTGGAGTGTGCAAAGTGATGGGTGTCATTTGGTGCCTTGTATGTCTGTGAGGCAAAGAGATGTCTGAAAAATAAACAAGATTATTGAATTTCCTCAGAAGAGACCAGAAATGTTATTCTGGATTTCACAGAAACAGAAATGAAAGGACAGTTCCCACCCCCCTTCTCTACAGTTTCATCTTTTTCTTTTTTCCCTTTCATTTCTGTAGAACCATCATCATTGCCAGGCACACATCTTTTCCCTCAGTTCTTGGTCCCCTTTTTGCCTCTTTTCCATGGATATTTAAATACAGGGTTTGCCTGTGCTGTGGCTCCCCTAATTTTTAGGGACCGTTTAAATCTTTTCCCTGAAAAATACACAATATTAAAGTAGAGAGAACACAAAAGCACCCAGTTATTCCCTTTTATCTGCACAAACCCCTTTTCATACACACAGTGTAAGGTAGTTTTATATTCCTAGCTGGAATGTTGGTGGCCTGGCAGGAGAAGCACACGGCTTTGTGTTTGCTTGTCTGTGATGGAGTGACCGGTATAATTAATTCTCTGGTTTCTCTGCCTCTAGGTTACTAGAGAAGAAAGACATATTGTGAAGCCACTTTATGACAGATACAGACTTGTAAAACAAATGTTAACTAGAGCAAGCATTACTCCTATTCTTGTGAGTAAAACAAATGCTATTTCTGTTTATTTTCCCACTTTTGAACTGCAAGGCTGCCTTTAGAAAAGCTAGCGACACTGTTCTGTGAAACATCTTTCTTGTGGAAGATACAAGATATTGTTGTCATTGTACTTGAGGCATTTGATTGATTTACTGCTGAGAACAGAGCAGTTCCAAGCTGTCTGTGACCTTGATGGCTCTTGGGAATTAAATGGTTCTCTGTGGAAGTAAGTGAGCTCTGCTAACTTGCTGTGGCTGAGATGTTCCCAAGTGCCTGTGCTGGGTATGGATCCCCAGGACATACTGTACTTTCAGTCCTCCCCAGAATAGTAACACCAGTTGCAGTGCAGGTTGCTGTCAGCAGAGGCTTGAGTGACAGGATTGCCATCAGAACCATTTCATTTCTCATGCTTCCCCAGAGAGAGACATGTTACCAGCACCTGCAGCATCTGTACAACATCCCTGCTTTTTCATTGTGTCTTCACTTCATTTCCTTCTGAATTTTCTATCCTCTCTCTGTGGTCTTCTAAGAGATGAGGAAGAAAAGTTTTCATACTGTGCAAGGAAATTGATGTAACCTTGTTTATAGTACCTGTAAAGCAGCTGGGGAATGACAGCCAGCTGGTTTTGTTCTGTATGAGCTGTAATCTAAGCCTTGCATACTGACCCAGATTTGCAAAATACCTGTTTGGATGTTGGCTGCTGACCCTTTTGGAAGGAAGGGACTGCATAGCTGACATGAGATAATCTCTTTGCATACAGACAGTTCTTCCCAGACACAGGTAGCTGGGCTTACTCAGCAGGAAGTTAATCTGCTGTTTACATTGTCACGGACAGTTCTGAGTCCTCCCCTCTAAGCTGGAGTACATTGAGATAAAGGGACCAGGTCAAGATTCTGCCTTTCTTGCACATAAATTGTTTTTGGTGGCTTCTTTTAAAGAAAAACATTATTTGCATCACAGTCATGTTTAGGGGCTTTTCTATCAGAATCCCTTTCTGAACTCCATAAGCACTGGTTGCTCTTGGGCACCAATGTGTTTCTCTGTGACTGGTGAGTCACAGCTTTTTGGCAGTGCCCTTGATTGAGCTCTATCCCATCTCTCCCCTCAGAAATCTGACTTCAGCTGAGATGGATTTTTAACATTCTGGGTAGCCTTATGACTGTACCATAGTCATTCTGGTTTTTTGGCTGTGAAATAAAGGGATGGGTTATAGCCCACCAGAAGGATTTTAAATTCAGGAGAGACGTCAGTAACATGATTCCTAACCTGTGCTGTAGGCAGCACCTGTAAAATCTTTTTCACACGTCTTTCCTTTTGAAGCCTGCAAGAGATACAAGAAGCTCTCTCTTATTGCCAAGGATTGTTCAGTGGTAACTTCTAAGTAATCCATATTCAGTGCCAGATAGTTCAATAATGGATTTTTAGATTTATATGACAATTAATTCCATGAGATCTCTTACTGTATCCTGGTGCACCAATGACATGCACTGAAGCCTGTATGGAATTGTCCAGAGAAGCAGGAGACTATTTACCTTTCATGAACTAAAGTTTTTGACTGGTCATTGTCTGTGTGGCTTTTGTGTTTCGCATTTTCCTGTCAGAGACCATTTGTGGGAGCTGCTTCTGCTGTCTGGGGGTAAGGGATGAGCAGGGCATTATGGCAGGTGTACAGCAGGCACCTGGACAGGGACACCTGCTTTAGGCTGGAGTTTAAAGGATTTTGGCTCTGAGGTGGCAACACATAGCACTGATTTCACACTTCCACCTGCAGGGCTTCAGAGTGATCTGGAAAAGGAACCAGGCAGGATTATTCCCAATGGGTCCCTGGCAGGAGATAACCAGCGCTGGCCTCTGTAACTGTGCATTGGTTTGGGAGGAATAAATACAAAATTCAGAGCTATCATTGCACTTTATGAATCTTCTACAAAACATGGAGAGAGCAAATGCTTTTTATTTTAAGTCTGAAAATGAATATTTTAAAATATATTATAAGCTACAACAATTATTTCTGTGTCAAGGATACCTTGGGTACCTGAGCTTTTTGGGTTGTATGGTTATTTTATTTGTGCTCTGTAAGTATGTTCGCTGTCTTTTATTCATCTCGGAGAGGAAACATTGGGTGACTTCAGTGTAATTCTGACTTCACACAGCACTTGTTGTCTTACTGTACATTTTGAAACAAATTTCCATTTTTTCAGGGATCGCCATCAACCAAGAGGCGGGGGCAGATGTTACAGCCCATTATTGAAGGTGAAACTGCCCATTTTTTTGAAGAAATTAAGGTAGGTGCAATGCCTTTAAAAAGTAGTCCCAGCACTTGTAATAGGGAACTGAAATACATCGTATTTATTTTGAATTTCTGTTTTCACTTTCAGGAGGAAGAGGAGGAAAGTGATGGTTTGTCTACAGACCTGAATGAAATCTTAAAAACTGCTGCCCAAACACAGCCCGTTCTAAGCCCAGTTGAAAACTCTGAGTCTGATATTGAAGAAGGTCAAGAGAAACTCACCCGGGACCTGAGGCTCTCCAGCACCCGAGCTGCTTCTATGTATGGACAATTAAGTGGATAATTTAATTATGGTAGTTGTAATTATTGTAGTTAGAGTCATGATAACTGAATCTCTGATGATGGGTGAGAGGGAGTGACATGTTCAGCACTTCTCAGGAAATGTTTGGATTGAATGAGTGTTCTTTGCTCTGACATGTCTGACTAAGATCTTTTTGTACTCGGTGAATTATTTAGTATCTTCTAAACCTTCTTCAGCCTTACTTGAGCTTTGTAGACAGCAGAAAATTTATACCCTTTTATTAACTGCTAGTTTGTTCTCAATATTTCACTTTCAAACTGACAATATGTTCCTTATGAGCCAGACAAATAAATTATTAGTGCAGCTAGCTCAGTTGTTTCTGAGGAATTGAAATTCTATTGTAAGGCCAACGTATTTTTCTTTCACTTGAAATTTTTAGGCCTGAATTATTGGAGCAACTGTGGAAAGCCAGAGCTGAGAAGAAGAAGCTACGTAAGACATTACGAGAATTTGAAGAGGAGTTTTATCAGCAGAATGGAAGGTTTGTTTAGCACAAAAACCAGGTGTTGGGCTGCAGCCTCATTATGTAGCCAAGTGTATTTTGTAACTTTGAATGTTTTCAGCTGGAATCTGATCTGTTTTGATCTGCTGTGAATAATCTCCTGAGGGAGATAACTTTGTGTATTTTTAACAGTTCCATTTAAAAAAATAGCATTTAAAAATACCTACTGGAAAGTATGATTTTTTTTTTAATTTCAAAAACCCCATATTATCCCTGTTCTTTAACATAGGGCAGGGAAATTTGCCCATTTGCCCCTTGTTCCAGTAGGTCAGTTCTGGCAGTGGATATTTGCTTTACCAGTAAAGGCTTTTATAATTTTTATTCTCCATATAGTTTAGTTCTTTTAGGTTTCTTATTTGAATTTGTTTTGTCATGAATTGGATTGCATTGCTGCCCATTGAATTTTTGAGATGTCTCATGTCATGAACAAAACTAAGAGGTCACTTCCTTGACTCGCAAATCCTCTAACTTGACTTTGCCTTCTCCTGTATTTCTCCTGAACTACAAACTCCTGGACCACTGGTCTCACAAATTCCAGTAACTGGCTTCATCATGCACTTACTGAATTTGGAACAAAACTCCTTTTGACTTCAATGGCAAATAATGAGGTTAATCATATTAATAGATTATTTATTATAGTCCAGTAAGAATAATGCTCTGCTGCCAATTTGTGGGTCAATCTACTTATAGTAAAAAATGTAGATTGGCTTAAATGTGTCTTTTTCTGTAGTGTATACACAGGATCTGTGTGTATATCACTTCATATCCTGTTAGTAAAATTCCCAGCAGAGCTTAGGGCAATGATTTTTACCCAATGCTGCAGCAGTTGTGCTGAATAAATTCTGCTGGATTTTCAATTCATTTTTTTGTGGCGTTGGCAGTTTTAACAACAATAAACTAAAATATGTAATGCCTGTTATTAGTGAACAAGCTGCCAATAATATTTTCACCTGCCCTAAAATAACTTCCTGTAGCTGCTTCTGTGTTTGGCTTGCTGCAGGATGGAGGATTTAGTTGAAATTTTGATGTTTTTCTTTTTACAGGAATGTACAGAAAGAAGATCGGGTCCCAATGCTGGATGAGTACAGGGAGTACAAGAAAATCAAAGCCAAACTGAGGCTGTTAGAAGTCCTTATCAGCAAACAAGATTCTTCAAAATCAATTTAAATTATATTCCTCCAACCTGTTGAGTAACATGCTGTTTCCATATACTACCCCTGTACTTATTGGGTGCTTGTGTTCATGTGTCATGCGCTGTTGAAAGAATCCAGTTTGTGCACTTTACTGTGGTGCCACTAGGACATGTTTGAAGGGTAAGTAGGTCCTGTCTAGAGAGCAAATAAGGTTTCTGAGTTTGAGACTGCTCTATCCAACTTTAGCAAACACAGTTTCCATCGAAGTTTTGTATTCCAGATGCATCCATCCTGTTCCAAAACAACCATAGCCTTTTTTTTATCTTTAGCATTCAAGAACTTTGAGACTTTTGTTATTACTAACCTTTTACATTGTTGAAGAAATTATTAATATTGTAATGCTACACCGAACTATTCCTCTTGCCTAAAAAATCAGCAAATTAAGGGTACAGCTCTTAATTCTTGGAACACTTAAACAGACTGTAATTCCTTTCAAAGGACTGCTGTGGAACAACTTTGATTTTTTGGTATTCTAAATTGCACCTGTACACAGTAATAATTAACGTCTATGGATTTTGCTCCTTAGCGGTCACGTTTCCTCCTTGATAAAGATGACAGTGGACAAACCAGAAAGTGACCTTTTCTTAGTGGCTTTTAAACCTTGGAAAACTGAAAAGTTCAATCACATGCTGCCTACAGGACTCATGTCATTGTTGTTCATTTGATCCCTTTTTGGGTTGTTGTTTATCAGCCAGTGGTGACGTAGTGTTTGGGCTGAATTGGATACGGCATCTCCGCTTTCGGAAGATTTGAGGAGCACAGTGAACACTGTGGTGGTTGGGAAATCTGGTGGTGCTCAGACTTGTGTGGCTCCACAGAAAGGAGCTGGCTTAGGACAGTTAAAATCCCACGGTACCTGAAATGAGTATGGTGTCAAGGGCTAAAATCAGTGTAGTTAACGTGCACCACAGGGAGAACCGGCGGTTTGGAGTGGGAAGATTACTGCTGTTTATCACGGTTTTGTTTTACAGTTGGAGAATAAAAATACATTATCTAATCCTTACGATGTAAGCAAAACAGTTTATGGGCCTTGCATGATTTAGCTTCAGAGTTGAATCTAAATAATGTTTTGAGTATCACATCTGCTGTGCTGAATGATGATTTAGGGACTAGCTTTGCTCTGCAGCAGCCATCCGCAGCTGTTTCTGATCTGGCAAAATCAAAATGTTAATTTCAGCTGGTGCTTTCTTAGTTGGTTTTTTTATTTTTTATTTCAGTGTATCAGTTTGATTGTGGCCATGTTTTGCATGCACCTACTCTCACTGCATGTTTTTATGACTGGCTAATGTCAACATAGCAATGATTCACTCTGCTTTATGAAAGACCAAAAATGAACTTTCTCACAATGTAAGAAATGGCTCGCACGTAACCTCAGAGACTTGCTGTTCTGTCATGAAGCATATGAAATAGGTTGCAAGTAGGATTTTTAGTGCTCAGATTTCATTTGTGTACTGTAGAATACTTCTTGGTTTGTTTTACTCTGCTTGTAGGCATGTATTTTTGGAATTCAGAAAAAAAAAAAGCACTAAAACTATTGAGCACTGGTGGTATGCCTTTTTTTCTTTTCTTTTTTTTTTAACTGCAAAGTGATCTGGGACCTTAGAGAATTATGAGGTTAAAAGTAGTCTTTGAGACCATTTACCAATTTTATTCAGTTCCATTGTGCAATGTACACTTCAGTTCCTTTTCTATCAGTCTGCAGACACGGGTGTATCCAAACATTGAAACTAATGTGTACTGTATAGTGTTGTACATGAATGTTTGTGTTTTATATACCACATGCAAAATGTCAATATGCACTATTTAAATGTTTTAAATAATATATTCCTCCTTTATAATGCTTAAATCTATATGATTCCAATATTTTTATAAGTGAGTGAGTGATCAGACTGGTTCCAATTCAGAATTAACAGCTGCTTTGTGTTTGTTATGCAGTGTTTGGCTGTTTATTCAGTATAGTAGATAAGCATGGCAACAGTTATGCTGAGTGTGTTTTGTGCCATCCTTGTTGAGCAATAAATAAATGGTAGAACTAGGCATTTTGTGATATAACAGTTTTACTTTGGTAAAAGCAAAACCTATATATCTATATGGATATATAGATATGGAATATATATAACTAAACCAGATATAATTGCATTGCTATGTCTGGTGCTCATTGTATAGACTTTTATAATAAAAGTACCTTAACCTTTATTGTCTTGTATTTTTGTTTCTCATCGTGCTTTCTCCTCCACTGCCATCTCTTAAAAAGGAGTGCTGAATCCTTTGCTGCTCCTGTTTGTAGCTGCAGGGTGTTGTGAGGAGAGTCCGAATACCACGATGTGCCCTGGTGGTGGCTGGGGTGAAACTGCATCCCCTGGAGCCGTGCAGGGGAGGGGCCCCAGCGCTCCTGGACCGACAGCTGGGATCGTGGTGCCGGCTGGGCTTCAGCTCCTGCTGGGAGTGACAGGGAGCACGCTGGGACATGGCTCCTTCCTGCCCCAGCAGCAGCAGGGGGGGGGCAGGAGCCAGCACTGGGACAGTTCATTTGCTGCCCTCAGCTGAGCACATGGGTTGTGTCTGTATCCATGAGGATCCCTCAGTACTGCAGCAGTTACTGCTGTTTGTGGCCAGGAAACACTGCTGTTGCATGTGGTGTTTGTGAGGGTCCCCAGGACGAGGTGAGAGATGAGAATGCACTCCAAGTTCTTAGAAGGCTGATTTATTATGATATTATATTTTTAAAAATTATATACTAAAACTATACTAAAGAAAGAGAAAGGATACATCAGAAGGCTAGAAAAGAACAAATAATAAAAACCTGTGACTACTTAGAGAGTCACTCACAGCTGGCTTTGATTGTTCATTAAGTAAAAACAATTCACATGGAACCAATCAAAGATGCACCTGTTGGTAAACAACCTCCAGAGCACATTCCAAAGCAGCAAACACAGGAGAAGAGAATCAGATAATTATTATTTACATTTTTCTCTGAGACTTCTCAACTTCTCAGGAAAGAAATCCTGGCAAAGGGATTTTTCAGAAAAATATCATGGTGACACTTGCACTCTGCTGTACACACCAGAGGATGCTATTCCTCTCAATCAAACAGCCTTTCATAGTATGTTGGGAGCTCACAGAAAGTGGTCAAGGTCTTTCAAGCTGACTCTTGTGTTCTGTTCTGTGAAAATACCTCTCTACAGCTTAAGGCATGGCAGGGGCTGAAGAACTCCTGAAGGTGAAGACTGCACTGCAGGTAAGTGGGAACAGGAAACCAGCAAGTTGGGAGCAAGTGAGGGAGAGGAGATGGAAGGCAGCCTTGGGCATATTCTTTGGGTTGGGACAGAGTAACCTTCCCTCTGATCACATGGCCTTTCTCTGAAAATGAGGGAAAGAAATTCTTAGGACATTGGCCTGAAGAATGAACAAGGTTCCTACTGCTCTCTTCTGCAATCCCCCATTTTTCCTTAAATCATTATTTATTCAATGAAGCTCGCTGTGATCAGGATGCTAATAAGGAAAAACAATTCCCTCAAAGATGGTTTAGTGGGAACTGCTGCAAATGGATGTGCATTGAACTAAGATATTAATGAGGAAAAAAACTGTGTTGAACACTATTAGTTAAAATTGAGGAGAAGCATGTTTCTGAGGGTGCAAAAAGCTCAGTTATATTAGGAAAATCTATTACTGGAGAACCAGTTCTGAGACAATGCAAGTCTAGAGTTTTCTGAGCTTTCCCTCTTCAAACAGATTTGCCTGAGCTGTGTGTCACTGCAGGGCACAGAGCTTGCAGGGAAAAGCCAGGCAGGGTGTGGAGAGGGTGTCCTGTGCCCCAGGGGAGTGGGGTGAGGCTGAGGAGAGCTTGAAAGCTCTTTTGGGAAATTCCGGGAGAGGAAATGTGTGCAAAGGTTTTGAGGCTCTGAGGCTCTCTAGGAGAGGGCTGCCAGGAAGAGGAAAGGTTGGAGGTGTCACAGGTGCCACACACCTGCTTTTCTGCTGTCAGGCTATTGAGTAATCTGGATAAACAAATCACCAGTGACCTCTGTGTTCTGGCACAAGTGTCCTGGGCTGCTGCCTGGCAGCAAGATCCCTTTGGAGGGGAAGGGAATAGGGGTTTAGTTTTTAAAACTGGTGCTTTTAGAAGAGAGTGGGTGGCTTGGCTTGGCCAGGAGGCCAAAGTACAAAATCAGTGACCCCTGCAGGGCTGCTGTGTGCCCTGTGTTCCCTGACTGTGCTGTTGGGCTGGAAATCCCCTCCTGGGAGCCTTGGAATGCCTCTGCTCCCCTCTCTGTGACCCTGCTCCTCCACACTGGGATTAGGCACAGGGACAGCAGAGCCCATGGAGCAGCGTTAGCATTAACGAGGTTAATTAGCATTAGCCCCGGCAGCTGATGCATGAACGGAGCAGGAGTCGGGGGAATGTGAGCCAGCAGGTCCAGGATGCTCCAGGGCTCAGGATCTGCCCCTTGGTCACAGCTGAGTGTCAGAGCTGCCCAGAACAAGGCACAGGTAGCCGGCTGCTACCTGAGGAAAAGTGGCTGCATATGCCTGAGGTGCCCAGCCTTTCCTCGTGTCTTTATGGAGGCATCATGCCTCAGTAAATTGGATTTCACACATAGCAAAGGTAAGAGCTCACCTGATTATCCAGAAGAGGTTCACATTAGCATTACATCTTGAGAAATACATATACAGGATATCGGCTTTGAAATACAGCTACTTGTAGGATTTGTGTAGGATTCAGGCGCTTTGGGGCTGGGCTGTGTGTCCCGCAGGAACGGAGCTGTGCAGCAGCAGAACTGGGCAGGGCCTGGGGCTGCGGCGGGTGCTGCATCCCCGGGCTGGCCCCGGCTTTCCCCGCGGCACTGTCCGCATGGAGCCTGGACACGTTCTCCTTCTCCTGCAGCTGAGTGCAAGCGACAAACGGACAGCAGTGACTGCCTGGGGTGCACAGCCTCTGGCCTGCACGTAACCTGTCCCTGGGGCTGCGGGAATAAAGGGATTGAGGAATAAAAAGGATGTTCTTGGAATTCCGGCTGGTGCGAGGGTGGAGCGAAGCGCCCTCTGGTGCCTGTGAGCTCCTGAGTCGAGGAGAGAGATTTGGGGATTTCCCTGAAAGCTTAAATTGATCCCTTTTCTCTGACGGTAACAGATAGCAGGGTAGGAATTGTTGAGAGATTTGCATTAACTCCGGCAGCTGGTGCATGAACGGGGCAGGGGTCGGGGGGTTGTGAGCCAGCGGGTCCGGGATGCTCCAGGGCTCAGGATCTGCCCCTTGGTCACTCAGCTGAGCCTCAGAGCTGCCGGGGCTCGGGATCTGCCCCTTGGTCACTCAGCTGAGCCTCAGAGCTGCCCCTTGGTCCCTCAGCTGAGCCTCAGAGGTGCCCCAAACAAGGCACAGCAGTTGATGTCATTCAGGCATTTGTACCTCCAGCACGGCTGGGCAGTTCTCAGAGCAGCACCTGGAAGGTTCAGAGAAAGCACCCAGAAGGTTGTTTATGCATTTATTGATAGTCCTGCTCCTCTTGTCCAGAAATAGGAAAAGAAAGCGGGGTAGTTGGTTTTAATTAAACTGTGTGACCAGTCTGTTACCAGCTGAGCTCAGACATTTTGCTGTGCCCTCTTTCCTTAAGCTCTACTAAATCCTTCCCTCCCAGAGGGCAGCTGTTGTCAGCCAGTAAAAAAGCACTTAAGGTATCTTAACATCACTGACTTGGTGCAGTTCTTCTGCCTCTCGGGCTGTCCCTCAGTGAGGTTTCAGCAAGGGCTGCAGCTGCCCGGGGATGGGAACATCTGCAGGGGCAGAGTGCCCCACCCTGCTGGAATGCTGCACTGGAGATGTCGCTCTGAGCTGTGACTGAGGCTCTTCCTTCCATTCCTGGAGCTTTGATAACTCCAAATTCAACACCAGAAGGATTAAAAAAAAAAAAAAGAAGTCTCAAACAAAACCAGCATGGCTGACTGGGACAGCAGTACCACAATCACTCCTGTAGGAAGAGATTCAAGGAGCTTTGTGGGGAAAAATGTTCCACATCTGGCTGAAAGTAGACTTTCCTTCTGGCCCTTCCAAAAAGACAGGATATAGAAATACACTTTTTTTTTTTCAGACTGGAGAGAGATGGCAGAGATTGTTGTGCAGTAATGTTTACAGCCAGCCTGGGGGCTTTTCCCTTTCTTCTTGCAGAAGTGATTTTAAAATAAAAATATGTTGTACAGACACAGACTTACCCCAGTGATGGAACTGGACCAAAGATTGCTGGAAACGTTTTAGCAAAGCAAAGGGAAGTTGCAGTAATATTTCTCCTTGCTGTAGATGCAGCCTGTGACCCAATAGATTGCTGTGAAACTTGTTTGTTTTCCATACATCTCTTTCTGGTTAACATCTGGGGAAATGTCCAGCTCACAACTTTATACAGTCACTAAAACTCACTGATCTTGCCATGCTGCCAATTCTGCTGCTGCAGTGTATGACCTGGCCTGAACAAGCTTTCATTTGACTTTATGGGCATAATTGGTGATTTTTCTTTATTTATAGATTTAGTTTTGCTATTCCTATGATGTTAAAAATAGTGTCCTGTGGAGAAATAGCTTTTGTAAGTCACAGTGGGGGCAACCGTGACTCCTTTTGTATTCTTCAATTTCCAAAATGCAACCAGCAGTTTGTAAGATTACAGGAAAGAATAAAGCCTACCTTTTCCTCAGCACTGTCTCCATTGGTTTGGCCCCAGAGCACCTGGTTAGGAACAAAGGTAGTTCCTAATTTTGGAGAAGTTTGCACTCTCTGTCCAGAGGTCAGCATATGTATTTGCAAATAAAAGTGCAATTAAATTAGGTGTGAAGGCAGTCCTGAATCAAGGTCAGAACATTTTGCATCCTTCTGCAGTCAAGAAGTAGCTACTTTTTTAATAGCTTTTGGCTACAAAGCTATGACTGCCTTCCTCTCTTACAGCCAGGCTGTCTGTACAGGTCACACCTGGCTAAAATGGGTCTAGGAAAGGCTGGGTTTAGGGAGGCTTTGCCTGTGGTGATTTCCCAGCTGCTCCAATGGAGACAGCTGCCCACATGCAAAATTTTTTTTAGATGAGCTTGGAATTTGCATGACCCATGTTCACGAGGGGGAGGTAATTTTAAACCCCTCTGGAATCTTATAAACAGAATTCTCCCGTTGAGCTGCACCTTTGCAGCTCACCCATGAAAAGGTAAAAGTGAACATTCATGCTGTGCTGAGGAGCACTGTGATTCCTGAGCACAGAGAAGGGGAATCTGAGCCAATACTTTTATCCAGGGAGGGAAGATGTTGACAGCATGTTTACAACATGTTGTTGTAAATAATGTACCAGGATGCAAGGAAACAGAAATCTGGAGAGGCGTCCAAGATGGGCATCAGCCAGCAGCTCTTCCTTTAGCAGGGACCCTCCTCCAGGGCAGGAGGTGCTGGAGGCAAGGGCAAGGATGGATCCTGAATGAAAGCAGGAGCCAGGGAGATCCAGCCCAGCTCCCTGTCCTCCCTTCAGGCTGTCATTCTGCACAGGGAAGACTGGATTGGCTTCAAAAGATGTCTGGATTTGAAGAACCTGAGCTTGTTGGATGTTTTGTCATAAGCTGTATATCCATGAGGCTTTTCTGGCCAAACCTCTTGTGTTTGTGCTGTGGCAGCTCTGGCCCTGGGCTGTGTCACACATCCCAGTTTTACTGTGCCAGCTCTCTCTCCAGCTGCCCTGCTCTGCCAGGATCCAGGCTAAAACAAACAGGGTGGATAACGAGTGGGGAGGACACAGAGGCACAGCAAGGCCAGAAAGGGGCCCTGGACCCTGATCTGTGCAGCCCCTTCAGGGTAGGACAGGTTAGACTGAGCCTAACCAGGCTCACACTGGGGCTCTGCTGCTTCCTTAGGCAGGGCTGGCCAAGGCTGGCAAGCACAGAGGTGAAATCATGGGGTCACTCACCCCCACAGCAGCAAATGCAGCCAGCTCTAGGCACTTCTGGAGCATTTCTTTCTCAGTTTTATTGCATTTGTAGCTCCCTAGATGATGGGTGCAATGACAAAGAGGCAACATGAGACTTGTCAAAGCCACAGAGTTCATCACCACTCGTGACTGATCTGATGGACTTCATGTGGGAGGGGTGTGGGAGCTGAGAGCAGCCCTGGGGTCAGGAAAAACTGGGGGCTGGTGATAAATACAATCCCTTTGAATCATCTCAGGCCTTAATTGTCTAATATTGCTAATAACAAGGACTAATAATCCAGTCTTTGGCCTTGAAAAGGCTGAGAAATCCTTTCCAACAGCCAGCAGCAACCAGTGCACAGACCAGACACAAACTATTGCCAAAAAATGGGAAGGATGGATCTGGGTCTGCTCCCTGATCTAACTGATTTCTGCATTTTTAATGGATTACTGTCTTGCCAGCTGCTACCTGAGGAAAATTGGCTTCATGTGCCCGTGGTGCCCTTATGGAAGCATCATGCCTCAGGAAATTGGATTTCACACACAGTAAAGGTAAGAGCTCACCTGATTATCCAGAAGAGGTTCACATTAGCATTACATCTTGGGAAATACATACACATTTATGTTTATGAAATACAAACACAAGTATGATTAATGCAGCTCTGGTTCCTCTAGGGAGCCAGCTGTTCTGCCTGAGAAACACCAACTTGTCCTCACTCTCCTGCTTTGATTTGGGTGAAGATGTGTCCTCCACTGCTGTGCCAGCCCACAGACCCCAGTTCCATGGGGATAATGAGGGGGCTGAGGAGTGTTTCCATCTCTCTGAAATGCGGAAACAAAGCAGCTCAGCTTATGGAACCTGAACTGATGTAAGCCTGAAGTTTTATTTTGTAATCCTTGTTAGTCCTTGTGTTCTTCTGCATGCAAAACTGTCCACTAAAGGCAGACCTTGAAATAACACTTTCCTTTACATGAAGTACTCAGGAGATACACAGCCTTAGCATATTCCCAGTGCCTTTATTTAGCTGCTCAGCACCTTCACAAAACAACAATTGCTTATTAATCTGGATTTCACCCAAGATGGGCCAGGCAGTTCATTACTTTAAAGCCTTATTTCATTGCCTTAAAAGAAATAACTCTTGTTTACATAGTTCATTGTTACTTAGGCATATTCATGTGATCTCTCTCATGCTAAATCAGTGCTAAATGAAGCGTGTGAAGCAGAGCATTTCCAGAGTATTTTTGCCTGATTCCAATTTATAAATATGTGATTTAAATTCAGGCCTCCTTTAATTGATTCCTCCAGAGATGATAGAGGAGATAGGAGCACTAACATGTGCTCCTGCTCAACTGGGCTTGCTCTTTCCAGTTCTTCCTGTCTCTGCTATGGATTTCCCATGCCAAATACCCATCTTTAATGTTGGCACAAAAACAAATCCATGGTTTATCTCAATGTAAACAAGAGAAAAGCTCAGCTAATTGCACTCGTGGCTGTTACGGACTGCAGAATCGTGGCACTTTCAAACGTTTCTGTGCTCAGACAGGATTACTTGCTCAGATTGATTCCTCAGACTGAAGTCAGACCTGTCTTCAGCTCAATAATGACATTTGCTGTAACTATACTAAAAAAGTGTGGAATTACAGGTAAATGGATGCAGTGTTGTTGCCTCATTTCAGCTGGTGGATCTGGGCTACTCCCAGCAGCAAATTCTTGTAGTAAATATGGCTGTTGTTGTTTGGGAGGGTTTATGTTGTGTTGTGGTACCATTTGCCCCAGCAGAGTCCATCCCTTTGCAAACTATGAAAATATTTTTTTATTGCAGACTTTTTCCTTGTGTTGAGCATATGATGCAGCAATTATCTGGCCTGTTGTTTTCTAGGCTGGTTATTCAGAAGCATCAGCATTGTTTGTACCCAGAATTTCTCCAAACACATTTGAAGGAGTTGGTTGCCTTTCCTGAGCTGAAAACACAACATTTAGCACAAGGTTTTGGGGAACCACGAGGTGAGGCTGCTCTGAACTAACACTGGGAGTTTCTTCTTGTTCTCTACATGAAAACATGTTTACAAGGAAAGCCTTGCCCTCCAGAAATCAGCTTGCAGAGCTGCTCCTGCTATGCTCAGAAGAGGAGGGCTCCAGGCAGAGGTGGGACGTGGCTTTGCTCACGTTTGTGCTTAGCAACCTGAACTCACCAGAGAGAAGGGGCAAGGAGGGGATGGATGCTCACAGGCTGAATTTAGAGGGTGACAGCAGCTTCCAACCTTGCTCTGCCATTCCCACTTGTCACCAAGCTGTGCTGCTGGGAACTGAGAGCCATTTCCACTGCAGGGACGTTTTTGGGTGGATGATGTGTGGGGTAAGGAGTGAGTACTGAATGAGGAACAGCTGACACTGTGATTGCTGCTAAAGACTGTGAGGCACCTCAGCTATTCCACTTGTGTGTGAAGACACCTGCCAGGGAAATGATGCAGACTTTCCAACCTGCCAGAGGAGCCTGTGGGCAAACTGGGTGCCGGCTGCATGTGATCAGCTCCATCTCCAAACGTGCAAGAGGAGAGTTATCTCAGTGTATTTCATCACTTGGGCAGCCCAGAGGAGATGTGTGGTGGTGGAGCTGCAGGACTTTTGGGGAATTTAACAGTCAGTGTAAAGCAGTTCAGATTTGGGGGGTTATTTAGTGGTGCAGGGTGAAACTGAGGCCTCATTTTTTCTGTTCTGGAAGATGCTTGAGAGGTTTGCTGACTGTGCACCTTGATGAGGAAGTCAGGCTAGATCAACCCCCACAGATTTTCTTGAAAGGTTTCAGTTCTGGTTTTATTCCATGGTATTTAATACTCTTTTTGAACAAGGTGTCTGTGAACAGCAGCACACAGACCACTTGGGTGACTCAAATCAACAGCTTGTTGAGAGTCAACAGCAGGATAAGTTGCAACCACTCCTTGATTAAAGGTGGGAAAACATGATAGCCCTAATGATTCATATCATGGAGGGCAGTTTTGGGTCAGGAGAGCAAGGAGAAGAAATATTGATGTTGCCTCACTGGCATGGTGTAGTGTTAATAGGGTGTCAGCATTTAGTTTATGCTAAATATTTGGTATATGACAAATGACAAATGACAGTGGGAACAGACAGGGGAGGGGACAAGTGGAAAGCTTAGGAGGGTAAGAACCCATCTTTCCCAGGCTGCAGCTGATGCCAGACATTCAAATCTGCTTTTAACAGATCAAGCAAGGAAGAGTCACAGCTGATGTTGGTTATTTAAATTTTTATTTGCCTCTAATTTATTCTCATAAAAACACTCTACTCTATTTGGTTTTAGTATTCAGACAGTACAGACTTCTGATACTACCACGAGTGATATTAGAGAAGCAGTACAGATCAAGCTACCTTAGCATGTAACCGAGCACAGGTGGAACTAAGCCCACCCACATTTGTTAAAACTAATTAACCTGCTTTCTTAGGCTTTCTAGTTAAAATGCAATACTCAGTAATGGTTACAGTCACCAAACCATATAAATAAAATCTAACATGGTAAAACAGGAGCAGCTGAATGTGCAAGAGTCAAAGTAAAAATATGTAAGTAGGTATTTTGCTAATTAGAGTAATCACCAGTTAACTGCATCTATGTTGCAACTGTCTCTTATGGGCGTGAGGTTTTCCTCTTCATTTCCAGTTAAAGTTCATCACTTTCATACAGTCCAGACTGCTCAGCCAAACGCTGAAACTCCCCTTCTGGTGAGAAAGCTTGTTTCACATCCAGTCCTCTTCCATTAAGTGCCAAATACTTGCTAAAGGTTGGTCGAACCCGTAACTGCTTTGGGGCTGGAAGTGGCTTATTTGTATGTGCTGGAAGAGAGAGAAAAAGCCTCTTTCAGTCCTTCCCAGGGTGCACAGAGACCCATGGCAGAGCAACCCCATTGCTTTTGATCTGCAGTATAAACCAGCAAGCCCTTGGGAACAATTTAGCAGACAAACCCATGTCTCAGACACCAGAGATTTAGATTCACCCTCTTGCTTGGTGTCAGGGAAATTGCAGTCTTTCAAAGAGCAAAAGGACACTCCACAGTGTCCTGTACCAAACAAAAGAGCTTTTCCCAGGATAGTTACTTTTTGTCTGGGAAATAAATCCACCCAGCAGTCTGAACTTCATGAGATTGATCTTGAGGGCCAGCTCTGAATATAAGCTGCACTTTCTGTGGCCCTGGGGCCTGGAACTTACTTGCAACCTCTAGCCTGGCGTGGCACGTGGCCACCCCTGCCCCGTTGACAGCAGACACGGTGTACCAGCCAGCATCCTTCTTGGTTGCATTATGGATCAGGAGGCAAATCCTTCCAGTATTGTCATGGAGCAAGCTGAAAAACCAAGGTGTTAATGCCTAAGTACTTTGAGGGGGAAGAAGAGAAAGCAGAGTCAGTGCACATGCTGAGGGGCTGAGAAAGCCCCAGAACAATCCTTGCACACTGTTCAGCCATGAACCCTGCATTTGTGTTAGAGCCACCAGCAACTCACATCGTGGCATCAGTGTGCAGCCTCACACTGCACATTTCAGTCCTGAAGCTGTGCTTCTCCAGGGGCCCTCCACTGCTGCAGGCACCCAGAGGAGCCCTGGGCACAGCTCTGTCCCTCTGTGCCCCCAAAGCCACGCTCTGAGCACATGGCCCGTGCCCCCTGTGTCACACCCCAGGGGCAGATCCAGCTCTCCAGCCTGCTGCTTACAGAGACCAGCCCATTTGCACCTGATTGAGCAAACACTGGTTGCTGTTTGTAACACACCAACAGCCAGCTGAGCAGTGGGATACCTTATTCGGTCTGTATTATATTGTACCATTTCGTTGTTTCTTTTCCAGTAAATCCGAGGGGTTGGGATGGCAGAGATCTGGCATTCCAGCCTGGCTGTGTCTCCCTCAAAAACCTTTTTGCTTTGTGGCTTGAAAATGAAAGTTGGAGGCATGTGATGTTCTTTAGCTGAAATAAAGAGGAGAGATAAGGAGGAGTTACTGGAAGTGTGGAATGCTCATGTCACGCTTGTTTTCTAAGATTTCAGGCTGCTAAATTCAGGACACGTGTTCCTCACTGCCCCTCAGCCTGCAGGCAATTCCCATGAACTAAAGGGTGTGGTAAACACAGTCCACTTTAGAAAGAGAGTCAATTCACATATGTTATCAATCCTGGAAAATTAATAACATCAATTAAATTAAATTCTGGACATCTCACTATATCTAAATATCCCAATGCAAGTGTCTTGAAGAAATACTGCATCCTAGATATAGTTATTAAAATAGTCTTGGAACAGGTAAGTTGATTTTTATTGCTTGATCCTGGATATGTGGAGTGCTACCTTTCCTTCTCATTAGTTCAATGTCCCAAACACAGGGGAAAAGCAGTAGATTGCTGAGACTTTCCCAGTGTGTCCAGGGAATGATCAGTGCTCTCAGTCTTACCAATTACTTCCACTTTTACTGTGAAAGATGCTTCTCCTGCACGGTTGACAGCCACACATTCGTATGTCCCTGCATCAGCTGATTTGACTGCTTCAAAAATGAACGAGTGGAACCCCTTTTCTGACACTATCATTTTATGGAACTGATCCTGATGAACCATCCTTCCATTCTGGTACCACATCACGTCTGGAGTTGGGAGCCCACTGACCTGTGAGGGAGAGAGGAGAGCAGGGAAGAGTTAAAGATGATAAAATCCCTCCAACACTGCAGGCAGTCTGATGCTGATGGGTGATCAAACCATGTTCCTGCTGCAAAGCTGTATAGTGTTGCCTAGTTCTGAATATTTATGTGATGTTGCACAGAAAGGCTCAGGGAGCGCTGTGGAAAGATGAGCTTTAGCTACAAGACAGTGGATGCTGTTCCTGCAGCTCCCTGTTGTTCCCCTCTTGTAGGTGGCTTTGATCAGGCCCAAGATGCTGATTTTGGGTTCAGCCTTTTGTTCCCACAGCTGTCACTGCAGCAGTGCTGACACCCACAACTGGTAATGGCTGTAAATGAGCTGTCCTGCAGGCATGCTCCAGCTCCTCCACAGCATCCAGAAGTTTGGGCAACCTGGAGGAAGATGGCTAAAGGCCACGTGTAAGTCTGGCCAGAGTTTACTGAAACAAAGAGGTGGGCACTCGTTAGGAAAACCCAAGCCTGTGAGGGAGAGCAGGGTCCTTTCTTTCCCCAGGGTTGGTACAGCTACCATGAAGTTTTAGGCCATTCTTGAGTTTTGTTTCTATTTATGGCATTTCCTTGTTTGTCTGCTCCAGCAAGGGTACAGTTATCTCAGGGAAGACTCACTAAGGGGAGGTGAGTCCTGCACAGACCTCGCTGGACCTGTGTCCACTGAAGCAGTGGAGTCCCTGTGCAAAGCACAAGGTTCCCTGACAAAAAGCCTTCCTTCAGCAGGGCATTAATATTCATTCTTCCTAAGGAGGTCTAGAGACATTCTGTAGTGGTCTATATTTACCACTGGTCAGCTTTAATCATAATCTTATGCAGCTATTTCCACCTACATTTTCCAAGGGAAAATGCTGACATATTTAGCCATCTCCTGCTTCTTGGTTTCCATAGCCTGGGGAGACCCTGAACCATCTGCCCTTAGTGCTCTGGGTTATGAAAATGCAAAGGGACTGCAGAGACCTCTCTCCATGCCCCACACCCCAAGAGGGAATGGAATGGAATTGGGAGAGGTTGGCAGTCGAATTGGGAGAGGTTGGCAGTGGAATGGGAAGGAGAGGTTGGCAGTGGAATTGGGAGGGAGAGGTTGGCATTACTTTGAAGTCCAGCCTGCAGAACCGCCCCTCCTCTATCACCACATCTTCAGGCACTTGTGTGAAACGTGGCTGAAAGAACTTCTCCTGGATTGAGTCATGTCCACGATCGTCGCCTCTAGAGGATGGTCTGCTCCTGAAAATGGGACAGGAACAGTTAATTGTGTAAAAGCTACTGTAGCACAAGTGGTATCAAAGCCCTGATTGCAGCTGGAGTCCCTCAACACCTTTAGGAATCTAACAGTTCTGGTTGGTTTTTCAGCTGTAACTCATAACTTTTGGTCAGTCACTTCTCTTGCTCAAGTTGTTCAATTCAGCACACAAGAATTCATTATGGCCTAATATCCAAAAGACTTGACAAGAGAAACTTGGCTGCTTAATTTTCATAATTTATATTAATTCCAATATTTATATCTCTTTGACTAGAAATTAATCTTCTAGAATACAAAGGATATTTTTCCAAGGTGCATGGGAGTTGCACTTCCCAACTCCCAAGGAGTTTTTAAACCTCTAATGCTATGCTTAGAATTCACTGGATTAAGATCATAGGCATTATCACCCATCCATAAATGGTAGCATTTTAGTCAAAAGGGAGTGAATTTAGTAATTACTTCTTTAGTAAAAGTGATAAGTAGTGAGACTAAACCAACATTGTCTAGAAATGTTTGAAGTAAGATCTTGAAGAATAGCACAGCACAAGTTTTTGCTTTACCTGACATGTGTTGTAGGAACCTGCAGCCTGATGTTTTCTGCATTCTGGTGCTTGGGAAGAGAAAGAGGAGAGGTGAGTTCACTTAGAAAGATTTATCTGTAGACTGAATGAGAAGCCATTTTAAGTTCATATCCTGAGTGCTGCTTAAAAACATAGTGAATATAGTTCAGAAGTCCTTGGGACAGGAGGCAGAGGAACTTGCATGAGGACCTGACACACTCTGTGCTCACCATGGGCTTTGCCATGGCAGAACCTCTCATTGTTGCCCAGGTGATGGGTGCAGCAGCTTTGTCTGGCACCCAAAGTTTTCTGCCAGCCCATAACCTTTGTGAGAGAGGAGCAGCACTCCTGGCAACAGCTAAACTGAGAGCTGAGTACAGAGTGTCCTTCCCCACAGCAGAAAT
>NW_005054308.1:4589520-4597056 GCF_000277835.1 Geospiza fortis | reverse complement strand
AGCAGGAATAGAAGCGGAATCGCTGGCAGGAGCCTCGTATTGTGCCCACTTAAATATGGTACCAGCAGCCATGGACACATGCTGAGCTGGAAAATACTTTTCTTTCTAGATCACAGCACCAGCTAAGCTCGCTGACAACTCTGAAATCACATGGCTAAATCTGCTAAAGTACCCAGGATTGATTCCTGGTAGGAGCCAGGATGTTTGGAAAACGCGACAGGGTTTGGTGCCAGCGACTCGTTTTAGCAATGGAGTCAGAGAGAGCAAACTCTGCATGGAAATTTCTGGAGTGCTTGCCTTGAGCCATCCCAGGGCTTGGTTCTGTGCTCTGCAGCCCAGTCCTGTGGAACATTTAAGCCTGGGTTTAAACTACAAGCAAGGAGGCAGTTTTAAGTTCAGGGGGAATATGACGTGAATGAGGGTTTTGCTGGGCTGAGTTCACGTGGAGTCCAAGGCAATTGCCTGTATCTGCTCATTAGCACAAGTTCTGTACAGTCATTACTTCTGTGAAATTATGCTGTAGTGGTGGAGTTGCTGATGATTCTAATGACCTGTTACATGGACTGAGTTAAGTTCCTGAGGGATCAGGAGGCTGAATGAATCAGTGACTGCATTATTTAAAAATAAGACTGAACAATGGAAGTAAGATGTCCCAAACATAAGCCAATCTCTGCTTCCAATGTTCTTTTTTTTTAAGCAGCATTTCACACATGCTGAAAAGTTGTCAGCCATCCTGTTTTGACTGAATATTTCCTTGTTCTCTGCAAAAGATGAGGCTTCCCGTGCTCTCTGACATTCATGATTTCTCCTTCTTTCCTGATCTTGCCAGGTGATTGTTGGGGCGAGACAGCTCAAACTGTGTATTCCCCCTTTGCTGTGATCCTCAGTGTCTGTTCCATGCAGGAGTTTTGCTGAGGGCTCTCTGGCAGGTGTGTGCCTGCTCCTGGCTCTCTGCTCCTGGCAGCAGGAGGGTGTTTACTTTCCTGCACAGGTACCCAGTGCCACACCACAGACATTTCTGCTAACTTTGAGCACAGAGGCACCAAAGAAAGCTTCTAACTGGCCTGAATGACCAACAAATGATGCAAGTCTCCAACTAAAACCCTTTGGAAAAAGCCAGTAGTGATAAATTCTTGTCTATCAGCATGTGGGCTGCTGAAATAACTGCTTTGCATTCTCTTAATGGTTGCAGCCCCCTGCAAGGGCTGAAACCCAACCAATCCCAGCCCAAGGCCATGACCTCTTGAAGCCAATGTCACTTGTTCCCAGCAGTGGCAGGTGTAAATCTTGTTGTCCTGGCCCAGCCTGCCCTCAGGCTGCTGGAGTGGGTACCTGGCTCCCTTGTGGTGCTGCTCCCTGCCTGTCACAGGCACTGGGTGCTGTGCTGTGCAGCTGCTGTTGGAATTCCTCCCTGGAGAGGTCATTCCTACAGATCAGGCACAGCAAAGGAATGGTGCTTGAATTTTCCCCCTGTGAAAACACCAAACCCCTGCCACGGAGAGCTCTGCCTTTGAGAGCCACCCCTCACCTGTGCTGGCACCAAATAAACCCCATCTCTGCCCTCCCAGGTACAAGCACACCGCAGCACAACCCCAGGAAACCCTTGCTGCAGAGGCAGTGCCCAGTTACCTGTGCATTCTGCACGCTGTCTTCAGCCTGTGAGTCCAGCACTGAGGCAGCATTCACTGGTCCGAGCAGCCTGCGAGCCATCCTCTCCTCATAGGTCAGTCTCTGGGGGCAGAGTGCACAGCAATTCCAGTCACAAGCCCATTTGCTATTTCAGATCAGCTTGTCAAGAGCACACCAATATGCCACAAGTTCAGGATATTGTCAATGGAAGCAGGAGCTGACCAGAAGTCTGGCCCAGAGGGTTTGCAGTCTGTGATGCCAACTGAAGTCAGCCTCAATATATACAGCACTGAAATGCATAAAAGATTAAACTGCCTGTTCATCAAAGCCTCCCTAATGCCATCTGTGGCCTTCCACTCCTCCTCTTTCTCTGCTGGGATTATTTATGGGTAGCTGATGGCATCATCCACAGAAGCCAGAGTAAGTCCCAGGGTACCTTTCTGTTAGGGCTGGGAAAACTTCCCAAGCCATTCAGCTGTGGAGCTGGAGGCATGATGGATGCTCCCAAAAAAGCCACAGCCAGAGGGGAGCACCACTGCCCCTGGAAGCACTGGGGAGGTTTCTGCCAGCACATGTGCAGGGTGAGATGCTGGGGAGGAGGCAAGGACGCGTTTCAAGCACGGCACAGTCAGTGCCTACACTCTGGATGTGGCAAAAGCTAGGTTACTTTAGAGAAGTACCTTAGCACCAAAGCACCTGACACTTTGCTGCCCACAAAGTTTCACTCAGGTTTGGGTTTTGTGACACGAGGGCAAGCTGTGACTGAATTTCTGCTCTGTACAGATATACATGAGTCTGCTGCTGGCTGGGGAAAGGTTTGGGAGCCTTGTGGGACTTTTCTTTAGAAGAGAGCACAAGACCTTCAGCAAAACCTGTGAGAGCTGAATATCCCTGAGGTCCTTACGTGTGTATCAAGTGTGGCTGAGATTGGCCAGTTGGCTCAGGCTTGTTGGAGGACAAGGGGAGGAGGACACAGTGGTGATTGCATAAGACTTATTTTTAGCCTGGCTTCTTCCTATGGGAAGAAAAGCTGACTTGCTATGACAAGGTTTCCTACAGCACATGGGACATTCCTGTTTAGGGGCATATTCAGTCAGATTTGACCTATTTGTTTGCCCATTCAATATTTAACATTACATATATGACACAAACCTGTTCTCAGCGATGATCATGAGAATACTCCTTTCTGCTTCAGGGGAAAGAAGATGGAAACTAAACCCTGGGCTTTTACCAGTCTGCCTCCAGCCAGCAGAAAGGTTCCCACATTAGAAACCTGCCTGCTCTAGATTGCTGCAGTGGGCTTCCCTACTGGTAGCAAATTTTTCCCCCAGATTTTGATTTATTGATAAAGGGGATTCTATTGTGGCCCTCTGCAGAAAAATAAATTAGTACTGAGGCTAAGAGGCCTTCTTAGAAGAGACAGGCTTTATGATAAAAGCTCATTATGATAATTTCTTTCATTTATTGTTGTTCATATAAAAGAAAAAAATTACGCCATTTGGTAGTGGTCCATGGACTGAAATTTCAAATATTCCAATTTTTCCTCAGGTTCTAATAATTTTGAGACGTTTATTAACCTCAGTGTTGAAAACCAGGTTGTAGTCATATCCAGAGAACTGAGGCATTCTCCTTGGATTTTTAATTTTCTGTGGATGTGATATTCAACAGGATGCCCAGAAGAGAGTTCAAATTTGTGCCACAGCTCTAAACATGTTCCCTTTTCTTTCACATTGAAAGAATATTTTGGTCATAAATGGCTTTTGCTCTCATGGGATCTGCCGAGGTTCTGAGTAAAGGGCAGTGCTGCTCCTGCATTTCCTTCTGCTTTTAGCTCAGTTTGGAGGCTCCAGCCCCTGGGATGCAGCATCTCTGCAGCCTGCCTGCCCTCCTGGGAGCTCTTTAGTCCCTTACCTGGTTACCATTCTGGAGAAGGCTGTCCTTGCATCTCAGTTTCTTTTCCAGGTCCTGGATGAGGGCCTCCTTTGTTCCTCGAATTTCTTGGTCTGATGTCTTCTGCATAGAGTTGATGCTGGCTTGTTTGTTATACATGGGCTGTGAGTAACTACTCACACAGGAGGAGAAAACAAAGTTATTCCTGTGGGCCTGATGGAGTATTTGCTACAGCTTCAGAGAATGCACACAAAATGTGAGCCTGCCTCCTGAGAACTGTGGTTCAGATGAGCCCACAAAGCATCTGGGAGCAGAACAGGCCAAGTTGGGCAATTTGAGTATCAAAACCTAAAGGACAAGAAGCATCATGGTGCAGCCAAGTCACTGAGTTTCCTCACAACACAGCATCCCTACATCCTGCAGAGGCCCCTCCCAGCCTGGCCCTGCCATCCACAGCCACGGGTGCAGTCAGCTCCTGGAGCGGGGTACCACATCTGGTTCTGAAAGATGCCAGGAAAAGAGGAGCAGCCATCAGAGTGGGTTGCAAAGGTCTGCTGGAGGTCACAGCACTCTGTGCTGACAGGTCTAACCTGGTTTGTGACCTGCAGTGGGGTCTCCTGTGCTGCACTTGAGTTCAGAAATTATTTCTATTTCAAATCCTCTTCCTCCTGTGGCTTGGGAATTTGTTCTGCTGACTAGACTAGAGTAGAAGGGTTATAATTCCAGAATACTCCCAGCACTGCTTGGACTTAATAACTTAATGTGAGTTATAAAACTTGAATGATTTCCCCCACAGATGAGCACACCTCATGTCCCTGTTTGCCCATTAGTAGTGAGATTGGGAAAAGAATTCCTCAATACACTGCAAGTTATACTTAAGAGCAGCTTACACAAAAAGCATAGTGAGGCACCCAAGCCCTTTGCTACTGAAACAAACAACCCCACACTACAAACACAAACCCCAGCAGTGTCCCAAACCCCCCACACTCCTGCAGGACTTCAGGAAAGTCTCCCCAGATAACCCACCCTATCTTACCTTTCCCCTTCCCTCAGTGCTGTGATTCAGAAAACAGACAGAAATATTCTGATTTGCTGAATGCAAACTGACCCTCAAACCTGGGTTTATATCCAAGTCAGCAGGACCCCCTGCCCCTATCAACTTTCCAATATCTCACTTTGTGTGTATTCTACCCTGACTTTCCCCAGGACCTCCAGCTGATATTGGCAGGAATACAAGCTGGTGAGAAGGCAAGGCCCAGCTCCCTTTGAGAGCTCACTGACCTTGGAAGATATTTGGATTGCAGCCCAAAGGCAAAATGATATAATACATATTTAGGAAAGAATTTATTCTTTGGTCTAAAGGAGTGAAATTTTCAAGGGGCTGGCTGCCTTTCTTTTGCATGTGTGATTAATAAAAGGGGTATTGTACGTGAGTTTAGATCCACATCATGATGTACAACCTGAAAATATTGCTGAGACTTACTAGGACTCTTTAAGTGATGTTGGGAATACTACTGTCTCCCTGTTCATAAGACATGCTTTGGAAAGAAATTAACTTGAGATAGGTGCCTGTCTTCTGTTCTAAACAACCATAAGAAATTTCTGTCAAATCCAACTAAACAACTCAAACCAGCCCCAGCAAAGTCAGCCAGCAGCCTGTGGCATGCCCAGAGTGCAGTTTGACTCCCACACAAGGACGAGCACTCAGCCTCCTACCCTGACCTGTGCAGGCTCTGCCTTGCTCAGCACAGTCAGTGGGAGCTGTGCAGGGGCACAGCTTTGCCAGGGCGTTGGTTTGGGGTGGGCAGTGCTGGGACAGGCCAGGGGGAAGCAGGGAGGGTTAGCAGCTGTGTGTACTTACTGAGGTTCCACGGGAGAAGGAGCTGGGCTGTTATAGTCGGGCTGCGAGGGGAGCACGGAGCACAGGAAGGCTGCGGGGGATTGGTTAGGCATGGGCGGGAGCCTCTGGCCAGATGATGAGCTAGCAGGAGACTGTGCAGATGCAGGAGTGATGGGATAGGTGGATTCCTTAGGGGCACTACAGGAAGGCGAGGAGAGCGTGATTGAAGAGCTCAGCGATGACGAGGAGGAGAATTTCTGCCCGCTGGGGTTACGAGGCTGGATGAGGATGGAGGACTGTTTGATTTCTCTGCTTGGCTCTGTGGAGGCTGCTGCAGGTCCTGGAGGCTGCTGTTGCCCTTGGCACATGTTCTTAGACTGGATAAAGTGTTTTGGACGTTCGTAGTTAAACATGGTTGGTTGGCACATAGAGGAAACGGATGGGAGATTAGGGACACTCATAGGAGAGGTTTCACGGCTGTCCTGGGTTTTTGTTGGTGATAACTGGCTTTGGATAGGTGGCTGGTAAAAGCTAGGTGACAGGCCACAAAAGTTTTCCTGGCTGGGCTCCTGGATAGAATGGAACCCTTGCCTTGCAGAATAGAGGCTTTCTTGGAGTGGATTTTCCCTTAAGGAAGACAATACAGATAAAATAAATTGTATGTCACAAGCTGAATCACCAAAATACTGTGTTCTGAGCAGCCACTAGCAAATCAAACACTATGAAGTTAAAGTTCAACTAAATTAAAGCTTGAACTTAAAATAACGTTATTTAGGACTTGTTAGAACTGCCCTATAACTGTATGAGCATTTTGGGTCACAGTAACAAGTCACACAGTCTGTCTGGCTCAGGTGCAATGACTACTGGGCTTGTCTTATATGCCAGAGCCCAGTAAATGCTAAAGGAAATAGAAATTGGTTACCACCTGCCTAATTCTATAGATAGACAGAGATAGTACTACTAAGCCAGGTAATTTCCCATATATCATCTTAACTACAGATCCCTGGATCCTGCTGTTTTGTGCCCTGTCAAAATGCTAAATGTACTATTTCCCAGAACCAGTTATCTGTGCCAAGAAGTTCCTTGTACCATAGGGAAGCATGAAAGTTTCACTTTCAAGTCTAAAACTAAACTTTTGAAACCAAATCTGATTTCTTCTCTAATGGGTTTTGAATTCAGAGTTTCTAATATCCAGCTGAGATTTGGGATTAGAATGCCAAGGACTGTGTGTCTCTGTTTGACGTGATTTCTCGATATTTGCTGTTAAGGCTGCTAATTGCCAGAAGGACATGAGCTGCAAGATAAGGTAGGGCAAGCTGAGCTGCTCAGAGTCCTGATTTATTTTGCAGGTAGGTGTTTGATATCTAAAAACCCGGGCTTTCCATCAACTCAAAACCTGGGAGAGTTTCATTTAGCAAGCTTTTTAGAATGGACAAATTACTTCAGCTCCAGGATAAAAAAAATAATCCCCAAAAATAAGCATAAAGCCACTAATTAAAAAAAAAAAAAAAGAAGAAGAAGAAGAAAAGGAATATAAATCCCCACAGTTACATGTGCTGGAAAAAATTGTAATCTTGCCCCACTGAGATCAGCTGTTTCACTGCTATATATACACCCAGTGTATTGTATTCCTCTCGTTGGAGAGCCCAGAGAAGGGCTCCACGAGGTCATAAATTCCCATGGGGGGAGATAAGTGGAGACATTGCTCCTACAATAAGGACTCAAGGCTTTCATTTCCTGCAGGTAATCATCAATATTAGTTGTGAATTAGTTGTAAGTAAACAGAGGCCTTATAGTAAAAATTCCCTAACTTTTCCCGTGTCATACTCTTGGAATTTGAAGCTGGCTCAAACTTCTGGAGCATGTCCACACTATGTCCTCATTCACTAGTGCAGAAAACTCGTTCAGTCTTGTCTTTACCCCGTTTTTATACCACTACCTGTGCACGGATTTGTACACTCACTGTACCACAGGCTGTGGACAGCAACCAGCGTTTACTCTGTTTTTTACAACACTGCCCTTAAGCAAGCTCTGGTGCACAGCGTCACTTCTCATGGCAAGGGATAAGCCATGTTTTCCTCAAATCGTTCCACCTTGATTTGGGAGGGAAAAAAATAAATCCAAAGAGACATTTGACCTCACAAATTAAAACAATATCAGGGACAGTTTTCCTGCTG
>NW_005054308.1:4583142-4588902 GCF_000277835.1 Geospiza fortis | reverse complement strand
TTGTCAATGGAAGCAGGAGCTGACCAGAAGTCTGGCCCAGAGGGTTTGCAGTCTGTGATGCCAACTGAAGTCAGCCTCAATATATACAGCACTGAAATGCATAAAAGATTAAACTGCCTGTTCATCAAAGCCTCCCTAATGCCATCTGTGGCCTTCCACTCCTCCTCTTTCTCTGCTGGGATTATTTATGGGTAGCTGATGGCATCATCCACAGAAGCCAGAGTAAGTCCCAGGGTACCTTTCTGTTAGGGCTGGGAAAACTTCCCAAGACATTCAGCTGGCATTCAGCTGTGGAGCTGGAGGCATGATGGATGCTCCCAAAAAAGCCACAGCCAGAGGGGAGCACCACTGCCCCTGGAAGCACTGGGGAGGTTTCTGCCAGCACATGTGCAGGGTGAGATGCTGGGGAGGAGGCAAGGATGCGTTTCAAGCACGGCACAGTCAGTGCCTACACTCTGGATGTGGCACACAGGGATAAAAATGAGCAGAGTTAAATTCAAGCTCTGTCAGTTGGGTTACTTTAGAGAAGTACCTTAGCACCAAAGCACCTGACACTTTGCTGCCCACAAAGTTTCACTCAGGTTTGGGTTTTGTGACACGAGGGCAAGCTGTGACTGAATTTCTGCTCTGTACAGATATACATGAGTCTGCTGCTGGCTGGGGAAAGGTTTGGGAGCCTTGTGGGACTTTTCTTTAGAAGAGAGCACAAGACCTTCAGCAAAACCTGTGAGAGCTGAATATCCCTGAGGTCCTTACGTGTGTATCAAGTGTGGCTGAGATTGGCCAGTTAGTTGGCTCAGGCTTGTTGGAGGACAAGGGGAGGAGGACACAGTGGTGATTGCATAAGACTTATTTTTAGCCTGGCTTCTTCCTATGGGAAGAAAAGCTGACTTGTTATGACAAGGTTTCCTACAGCACATGGGACATTCCTGTTTAGGGGCATATTCAGTCAGATTTGACCTATTTGTTTGCCCATTCAATATTTAACATTACATATATGACACAAACCTGTTCTCAGCGATGATCATGAGAATACTCCTTTCTGCTTCAGGGGAAAGAAGATGGAAACTAAACCCTGGGCTTTTACCAGTCTGCCTCCAGCCAGCAGAAAGGTTCCCACATTAGAAACCTGCCTGCTCTAGATTGCTGCAGTGGGCTTCCCTGCTGGTAGCAAATTTTTCCCCCAGATTTTGATTTATTGATAAAGGGGATTCTATTGTGGCCCTCTGCAGAAAAATAAATTAGTACTGAGGCTAAGAGGCCTTCTTAGAAGAGACAGGCTTTATGATAAAAGCTCATTATGATAATTTCTTTCATTTATTGTTGTTCATATAAAAGAAAAAAATTACGCCATTTGGTAGTGGTCCATGGACTGAAATTTCAAATATTCCAATTTTTCCTCAGGTTCTAATAATTTTGAGACGTTTATTAACCTCAGTGTTGAAAACCAGGTTGTAGTCATATCCAGAGAACTGAGGCATTCTCCTTGGATTTTTAATTTTCTGTGGATGTGATATTCAACAGGATGCCCAGAAGAGAGTTCAAATTTGTGCCACAGCTCTAAACATGTTCCCTTTTCTTTCACATTGAAAGAATATTTTGGTCATAAATGGCTTTTGCTCTCATGGGATCTGCCGAGGTTCTGAGTAAAGGGCAGTGCTGCTCCTGCATTTCCTTCTGCTTTTAGCTCAGTTTGGAGGCTCCAGCCCCTGGGATGCAGCATCTCTGCAGCCTGCCTGCCCTCCTGGGAGCTCTTTAGTCCCTTACCTGGTTACCATTCTGGAGAAGGCTGTCCTTGCATCTCAGTTTCTTTTCCAGGTCCTGGATGAGGGCCTCCTTTGTTCCTCGAATTTCTTGGTCTGATGTCTTCTGCATAGAGTTGATGCTGGCTTGTTTGTTATACATGGGCTGTGAGTAACTACTCACACAGGAGGAGAAAACAAAGTTATTCCTGTGGGCCTGATGGAGTATTTGCTACAGCTTCAGAGAATGCACACAAAATGTGAGCCTGCCTCCTGAGAACTGTGGTTCAGATGAGCCCACAAAGCATCTGGGAGCAGAACAGGCCAAGTTGGGCAATTTGAGTATCAAAACCTAAAGGACAAGAAGCATCATGGTGCAGCCAAGTCACTGAGTTTCCTCACAACACAGCATCCCTACATCCTGCAGAGGCCCCTCCCAGCCTGGCCCTGCCATCCACAGCCACGGGTGCAGTCAGCTCCTGGAGCTGGGTACCACATCTGGTTCTGAAAGATGCCAGGAAAAGAGGAGCAGCCATCAGAGTGGGTTGCAAAGGTCTGCTGGAGGTCACAGCACTCTGTGCTGACAGGTCTAACCTGGTTTGTGACCTGCAGTGGGGTCTCCTGTGCTGCACTTGAGTTCAGAAATTATTTCTATTTCAAATCCTCTTCCTCCTGTGGCTTGGGAATTTGTTCTGCTGACTAGACTAGAGTAGAAGGGTTATAATTCCAGAATACTCCCAGCACTGCTTGGACTTAATAACTTAATGTGAGTTATAAAACTTGAATGATTTCCCCCACAGATGAGCACACCTCATGTCCCTGTTTGCCCATTAGTAGTGAGATTGGGAAAAGAATTCCTCAATACACTGCAAGTTATACTTAACAGCAGCTTACACAAAAAGCATAGTGAGGCACCCAAGCCCTTTGCTACTGAAACAAACAACCCCACACTACAAACACAAACCCCAGCAGTGTCCCAAACCCCCCACACTCCTGCAGGACTTCAGGAAAGTCTCCCCAGATAACCCACCCTATCTTACCTTTCCCCTTCCCTCAGTGCTGTGATTCAGAAAACAGACAGAAATATTCTGATTTGCTGAATGCAAACTGACCCTCAAACCTGGGTTTATATCCAAGTCAGCAGGACCCCCTGCCCCTATCAACTTTCCAATATCTCACTTTGTGTGTATTCTACCCTGACTTTCCCCAGGACCTCCAGCTGATATTGGCAGGAATACAAGCTGGTGAGAAGGCAAGGCCCAGCTCCCTTTGAGAGCTCACTGACCTTGGAAGATATTTGGATTGCAGCCCAAAGGCAAAATGATATAATACATATTTAGGAAAGAATTTATTCTTTGGTCTAAAGGAGTGAAATTTTCAAGGGGCTGGCTGCCTTTCTTTTGCATGTGTGATTAATAAAAGGGGTATTGTACGTGAGTTTAGATCCACATCATGATGTACAACCTGAAAATATTGCTGAGACTTACTAGGACTCTTTAAGTGATGTTGGGAATACTACTGTCTCCCTGTTCATAAGACATGCTTTGGAAAGAAATTAACTTGAGATAGGTGCCTGTCTTCTGTTCTAAACAACCATAAGAAATTTCTGTCAAATCCAACTAAACAACTCAAACCAGCCCCAGCAAAGTCAGCCAGCAGCCTGTGGCATGCCCAGAGTGCAGTTTGACTCCCACACAAGGACGAGCACTCAGCCTCCTACCCTGACCTGTGCAGGCTCTGCCTTGCTCAGCACAGTCAGTGGGAGCTGTGCAGGGGCACAGCTTTGCCAGGGCGTTGGTTTGGGGTGGGCAGTGCTGGGACAGGCCAGGGGGAAGCAGGGAGGGTTAGCAGCTGTGTGTACTTACTGAGGTTCCACGGGAGAAGGAGCTGGGCTGTTATAGTCGGGCTGCGAGGGGAGCACGGAGCACAGGAAGGCTGCGGGGGATTGGTTAGGCATGGGCAGGAGCCTCTGGCCAGATGATGAGCTAGCAGGAGACTGTGCAGATGCAGGAGTGATGGGATAGGTGGATTCCTTAGGGGCACTACAGGAAGGCGAGGAGAGCGTGATTGAAGAGCTCAGCGATGACGAGGAGGAGAATTTCTGCCCGCTGGGGTTACGAGGCTGGATGAGGATGGAGGACTGTTTGATTTCTCTGCTTGGCTCTGTGGAGGCTGCTGCAGGTCCTGGAGGCTGCTGTTGCCCTTGGCACATGTTCTTAGACTGGATAAAGTGTTTTGGACGTTCGTAGTTAAACATGGTTGGTTGGCACATAGAGGAAACGGATGGGAGATTAGGGACACTCATAGGAGAGGTTTCACGGCTGTCCTGGGTTTTTGTTGGTGATAACTGGCTTTGGATAGGTGGCTGGTAAAAGCTAGGTGACAGGCCACAAAAGTTTTCCTGGCTGGGCTCCTGGATAGAATGGAACCCTTGCCTTGCAGAATAGAGGCTTTCTTGGAGTGGATTTTCCCTTAAGGAAGACAATACAGATAAAATAAATTGTATGTCACAAGCTGAATCACCAAAATACTGTGTTCTGAGCAGCCACTAGCAAATCAAACACTATGAAGTTAAAGTTCAACTAAATTAAAGCTTGAACTTAAAATAACGTTATTTAGGACTTGTTAGAACTGCCCTATAACTGTATGAGCATTTTGGGTCACAGTAACAAGTCACACAGTCTGTCTGGCTCAGGTGCAATGACTACTGGGCTTGTCTTATATGCCAGAGCCCAGTAAATGCTAAAGGAAATAGAAATTGGTTACCACCTGCCTAATTCTATAGATAGACAGAGATAGTACTACTAAGCCAGGTAATTTCCCATATATCATCTTAACTACAGATCCCTGGATCCTGCTGTTTTGTGCCCTGTCAAAATGCTAAATGTACTATTTCCCAGAACCAGCTATCTGTGCCAAGAAGCTCCTTGTACCATAGGGAAGCATGAAAGTTTCACTTTCAAGTCTAAAACTAAACTTTTGAAACCAAATCTGATTTCTTCTCTAATGGGTTTTGAATTCAGAGTTTCTAATATCCAGCTGAGATTTGGGATTAGAATGCCAAGGACTGTGTGTCTCTGTTTGACGTGATTTCTCGATATTTGCTGTTAAGGCTGCTAATTGCCAGAAGGACATGAGCTGCAAGATAAGGTAGGGCAAGCTGAGCTGCTCAGAGTCCTGATTTATTTTGCAGGTAGGTGTTTGATATCTAAAAACCCGGGCTTTCCATCAACTCAAAACCTGGGAGAGTTTCATTTAGCAAGCTTTTTAGAATGGACAAATTACTTCAGCTCCAGGATAAAAAAAATAATCCCCAAAAATAAGCATAAAGCCACTAATTAAAAAAAAAAAAAAGAAGAAGAAGAAGAAAAGGAATATAAATCCCCACAGTTACATGTGCTGGAAAAAATTGTAATCTTGCCCCACTGAGATCAGCTGTTTCACTGCTATATATACACCCAGTGTATTGTATTCCTCTCGTTGGAGAGCCCAGAGAAGGGCTCCACGAGGTCATAAATTCCCATGGGGGGAGATAAGTGGAGACATTGCTCCTACAATAAGGACTCAAGGCTTTCATTTCCTGCAGGTAATCATCAATATTAGTTGTGAATTAGTTGTAAGTAAACAGAGGCCTTATAGTAAAAATTCCCTAACTTTTCCCGTGTCATACTCTTGGAATTTGAAGCTGGCTCAAACTTCTGGAGCATGTCCACACTATGTCCTCATTCACTAGTGCAGAAAACTCGTTCAGTCTTGTCTTTACCCCGTTTTTATACCACTACCTGTGCACGGATTTGTACACTCACTGTACCACAGGCTGTGGACAGCAACCAGCGTTTACTCTGTTTTTTACAACACTGCCCTTAAGCAAGCTCTGGTGCACAGCGTCACTTCTCATGGCAAGGGATAAGCCATGTTTTCCTCAAATCGTTCCACCTTGATTTGGGAGGGAAAAAAATAAATCCAAAGAGACATTTGACCTCACAAATTAAAACAATATCAGGGACAGTTTTCCTGC
>NW_005054308.1:4582825-4583117 GCF_000277835.1 Geospiza fortis | reverse complement strand
CTGCCCACGTTCCCTCTGACACCGCCGCACCCTCCAGGTGCGGTTCCACCTCAGCATTCCCAGCCGTCCCTCACGCCACCTCCCTGACCAGCCTCCAAGTGACAAGTGACGTGGGGAAAACCCCAACAAGCGCCTTACCTACAGCCTAGGAGCTGTCACCTGGGCCGTGGCCGGTATTTTGGGAAGGACGGTCATTCACTGTCATAGCCGCCCTCTGCGCGGCGGGACGAGCCCGGAGGCTTTAATGTGCTGCCAGCGGTGACACCGCGGGCCCGGCCTGTCCCCGGCCCCC
>NW_005054308.1:4541432-4582626 GCF_000277835.1 Geospiza fortis | reverse complement strand
GGCCGCGGCTCAGCGCTGCCGGGAGGGTGCCTGGCTCAGCAGAAGGGACAGAATCGCAGAAGTGGCCGCCTTTAGAACAGAAAAGCAGCTGTTCTGCCCTTAGCACCGCCAGGGAGCAGCAGCAAGGACTGCCACAATATGCTTGAACGTACCGAAATCTCACTGTTATCCCAAGGGAATTCTTGCCCAGAGAAGCTGTGACTGACCCATCCCTGGTGTTCAAGGCCAGGTCGGATGGGGCCCTGAATAGTCTGGTCCAGGGAAATGTGTCCCTGCCTATGGCAGAAAAAAGGTCATCTCTAAGGTCCTTTCCAGCCCAAACCATTCTGTGGCTCTAAATTCCTTGCTTAATTCATGTACTAATTTGTAGCTAATTGCCTCTGCAGTGATAGAGCTCTGGTACCGATTTTAAGGCTGTGCACTTAACGCACACTCGAGAGCCAGGTTTAAAGGTGGCTGAAATCCCCCCAGCCGCAGACCCGAGCGAGCTCTCCCTCCATGCCCAGGGTCAGCTCCCCCAGCCCGGGTGACCCCCGCTCCGGTACGGAGCTCGGTCAGGAGCGGCGGCACCGCTCATGGATGTGTCTGATCAGTCATAAACTGAGTAACATGACTAGTCTTATGGAAAAAAAAAGAGATAAAAATACGGGAAATATAAATATTTTGCTGTTTGTGTTTGTTATTATATGTATTTACATGGATTAAAAAATGCAGCTGTGGTGCTCTCACCAGAACAGCAGCAGGTCCTGCTGGCAGGTGAGGTGATTCGTATCCCTTTCATCACCAGCTTCAATGCTTAATTACATCTGAAATTAACATTATAGGGGTTTAAATATCTTAATTATACTTGGGCATAAGTTTATCGACTACTGTTTAAAACCACCCCAAGCCCGAAAGTTCCGCTGCGTGCGGGCTCTCAGCTGCTCCATCTCCTTTCCTTGCCCGGCATCTGTCAGCACCGCGATCTTCTCGAGGTTAATCCACCTCCGGTGTTGGTGTCTAAACATCATTTGTGAACGAAAACTACAGAGCAGGTGTTAATTGAGCGCTAATTTATATAAATTCCTCGCATGAAAGTGATTAAGGGAGGGAATGAGTCCCTACTTGTCTTAGAAGTTGTTTGCTTTTTACGTAAAAAAAAAAAAAAAGGAAACGAAAAAAGATTTAAAAATAGGTGGTTTGCACAGAGAGAGGCGAGTACTTGAAAAAAGGTACCTATGATCGCTGCCCAGCAGGGAGCTTTGGAGCTGTGAGCGCGGTAAAGGGCAGGCTCCGTGCTCAGGCTCCCTGGCTTCCCACCAACCTCAACTTAGCACTGAAGTCGGCTGCGAGGCATCAGTTTAAGGAGAGTTTACACACTTAAAAGGGTGAACACAACCAGGACAGCTTGTGTGAAAGAGAAGGACCAGGAAAACGTGACATCCAGAAGGTAGGAAAAAAGGTGAGAGAACTGGAAGCTGAACTGATGAAGGCAGAGGAATAAATCTCATCTCCTGTGCCAAGGAACTCGATCGCACTGTGGCCAGCACTGCGAGGTGTCAGAAATCAGATTTTCTGTCCTGCTTCAGTTTACTCTCTAAGAATGGTGCCCTGCTGCTTCTGAGTGGGTTCTTCTCACTGCTTGAGACATAGCAAAAAATGCCTAGAAGAAGAGTTAAGGATCTGTTGCTTATTAATTAAGATACTTAAAAGATGAAGTCCAAAATACCTGGCAGTATATTAGTGCCTGAAGCCTCCTCTTTTGCTTGGATTGAGTTTCTTTAATGAAGTTAGCAATCAGCAATGGTTTTATTCTGCTTCAAGGCTGTTGGGGACACTGCAAGCTGCAGGTGTCAAGGGCTCAGAAAGGAGTAGCTGGTAGTGACAGTCTTGAATTGCATTTTGTGGCTTTTGTGGAGTGCCTGTTGCTAGGCAATAATTGGGAAAATATGGGTACAAGGATTTCATTCATTTTATAGCTATTCCCAGTAATGGCTTTGTTCTGTCATCACTGCCTTTGTTGGTATCTGCCTTTGGTAATACAGTTGCAACCACATTCACTACATGAGGGAATTATATGCTAAATCTGACTAACAAGACAGTTATTTTACAGCCAGCCATTAGCCATGATTGCTGAGTTTGAGGTAACAGCAACATTTACAATGCTGAGTCATGTTCATAATGAGGTTTCAAAGCACCTGGCAGTATGTCTGTGGGATTTAAAGGTATTTAAATTCTCATAGATGGGTATATCTAGAAATTGTAATAGTGTCTCACTGTGTTTTGAGATGTGTCCAAAGTCTGGACTAGTTAATGTTTTTTGTTTACATTTATATATATATACATACACATATGTAACCTACATTCTAAAAAGCTATTACATAGCTGATTTTGGTGGCATGGTAAATCCCTTTGTGCATTAGGGTCTGCTTAGGGTCCCAGCTGATTTTCCTGGAGCAAGCCTGGATTTCATAGAAGGGCTTGAAGCCAAACTGAGAGCTTCCTCTTAATGATCTGCATGCTGGTTATTGAAGCAAAACCATTTTTACTCAGTGATTTAGCAAAAAAGTAACTCTCCTGCATGGAGACATCTATACTGAAATATGATCTCTCCTGTGGTAAAATTTGAAGGAGGCTGTAGAGAATTGTTAAAATAACTGGTTTAGTTAAAATGGCTGAGTACATCCAAAAATAATCTCTCATCCAGGGAATGGTCTCTGTCAGGGACAGCCTTTCCACAGCCTGTAACAGGATCCCTGCAGCTGCAGGCTGGCACTCAGCTGGGAGAGCAGGCACACCTCTGCCCCCACACAGCTCTCCCTGTCCCCAACACACTGAGGGAATCCTCTGCTGGGCTTGGATGGCTGAACTGTCACCATTCCAGGCCATCATTATGTCTACAAACCCCTGAGAAGCCCTCTAGAAATGGGGATGATGTCACCAATCTATGCATTCCAACCTGATTTGCTTCTCTGGAGCAATCAAACAGGAGAACTGGTAATGCAATAAGTGTGCAGTGACTTGAGAGCTGCATTCGGGATGGAAATTGGATCAAGTATTGTTATAAAATTGAATATTTAATTACTGGGGGAAGGTCTCCATCTCCTGAGTGGGGAGTGTCCCTGCCATGGCGTGGGACAGTTTTCCTTCTGTGCAGTGGGTCACTGGCTCAGTGCTTTTCCTCCACAGAGTGCTTTGCAAGTCCTGCCTGCTCCATGCTTACAGGGTCTCAAGTTTTAGTGCTGTCTTTCAGAACAGGAAACAGAAACATGAGGTGATGCCCTTGGCCAAGGCCACCAAGGGAGGTACCCTGAGATTCCCCAGGTACTGTGATCTCTGCCTCATGCCCTGCTGTGGAGCCAAAGGTCTCCTAGAGGGCAATTATTTGGAGTGATGCTTTTAGGTTAGACACAGACATGCACTGCTGCAAACAACTCCAGGCCCTTCCCTGGTGCTTTAGGGGGTCACACCCTTGGTCAAATGGAGCCTGGGCTGTGGCTGCCAGGCTGGTGCTGCACATTGTCATTGTCACCAGGCAAACAGCTCAGGCTGTCAGGCTCAGGGGCACTGCGGTGAGCAGCTGGCATCCCTGGGCAGTTCATGCCCCAAGTGGTGTACAAAGCTGGCCCAGGAGTGTGAATTTCTCTCTGTCTTACCTCAGAGGTGAAGCCCGAGGCGAATTCTCGTAAGCCCCATGGAACTCCTCAGCCTGGCTCTTGGAGCCCTTCTGGCCCAAGCTGGAGGCTGCAGGGCCCAGCCCGGGGCTCTCTGGGCTGTAGGAGGGCAGAGCAGCTGCCCCACGCTCCTTGGCTCCTGCCTGGCTGCTCCTGGGGAAGCTGGACCTCTTCATGGTGACCTGCACAGCTGGCCTGGGGGCAGCACCTCCAAAGCTGTCCAGCTCTTTGGCTCCTGGAAGTAGAATTGTCCCCAGGTCAGGTAGGAGCAGTGCAGAGGTGGCTCACCAGTGCAGTGGAGGTAGAATTGTCCCCAGGTCAGGTAGGAGCAGTGGTGGCTCACCAGTGCAGCAATGGGATGGGAAGCTGGAATGTCCGAGCAGCAGGATGAGGCTCATTGTGCTCTGCACTGACTGAAACCTGCACGAGCCAAACCTGGCTCTGGCAGGGCTGGGGAGCTCTGGGCACATGCCAGGGGCTGTTCTGGTTGCAAATGGCTTCCAGCATGAACCAAACAGCTCAGGTGGAGCCATAAAAACCATAAACAAGGTATATAGACACAGCCAATGTGTTGGGCCAAGCTGGAATCCCTGGAGGGATGAAGCTCAGGGATGAGACCCCTCTGAGAGAGGGAACAGCCGCTCCACCTTGTCATCCTTGAGCCAGGAAGGAGAGGAACCAAAAGCACAAACACAGAACAACCTGCATCCAGCTCTGAGAGGTACCCAAGCAGAATGCATTTTTTTGGGCGTTTCTATTCTCTTGAGCCTACAGAATTGTTTGGGTCTGGCTTCTGCTTGGCAAATATCTGTGATTCTGCCTGATGTTGAGCAGCAGCAAATTCTTTTGTGCTTAGTTGCTCAACACAGAAATCCATGTGCTTACCTGGGGAAACAGAGAGATGAGCACTGGATGCCGCAGACCCAAATTCATTTTCAGCAACACATTTAAATATTCCAGAGTCTTCTGGGAAAGCTTCTGTAATAACCAGGGTGCAGACTTCCTCTGAAATAAGAGATTCAGGCATGATGTTGTAGCACAAGAGGCAAATGTTAACCTGTAGGAGCTGCTCCTTACAGGACTCTTTACTTAGTGGTGGGGATTGGCACTAATAAAGTGCAAAAAAAGTGATGTAGAGGGCATGGGAAGTGAAGGGGTTTAGAAGGAGAAAGATTAAAGAAGACTCCTCCTGTGATGTTAATGAAACAAAGCACATTTTTATGGTGGGTGTTTTGTTTGTTTAGTTGTTTTTGGTTTTTTTTGTGTTTTGTTTTTTCTTTTTTTCTAAATTCTGTCTTTTCTCGCACAAATTTAAAATATTATAGGTCAGAACGGTAGCTATGCTTTCTCTTAGCACAGGGTACTCTTCATTGGCTGAATGTAAAAGGATTGGTACCTTTCTCCAAGTGTTGTGGAAAAAAATCAGGGCTTTTTGTGTGCTTGAAGCAAAATTAAGAACTTGAAAGATCTTGGCCTGACTGACTGCTGTTTTCTGGCTACCTTTGGACATTGTTGTTTTATTTTGGATGAGGTGGGAAATACTGAGTGTAATGAGGAATTTAACAAAAAATACTGCACAGTGTACTTACCAGGAACTGCTGATGAACAGGTCTCTGCTCAAGATAAGAGAGAAAGAACTTAAATTATTATAATGTCAGAACGGAAAAAACCCCAAACCCTTCATCCCTCACTCCCTTCCCCCCCTCAGCTGTCACCCTGGTTACAAGGGAACGCTCTCTTTTCTGTCCATCACGAGGAATGGCACGTGGGTAAGGAAAGCTCAGGTGTGGCTGGGGAACCTGCTGGTACAGACACCTCTCCACTGAGGTGATACACAAAAATCTCTACTGAATTTGGAGCTGGTTGCTGTGGGTTTGGCCCTCTGGAGCTCTGACCTCGTGCCTGGGAGTATAAGAAATGGTTGGAAATGAGGTTATGATTTTTCCCCCCGAGTTCACCAGCGGTTCTAGGACATGGCAGCAATGCCTCCATGGCTCAGCAGGGCTGTCATTAATAACTAACAGCCTGGAATCTGCCCCTGCTGTGCCTGACCCACTCCGGCAGCGCCAGGGGAAGTGCAGGCTGTGCAGCAGCCTGTGACTTGGGGTCATCTGATACTGTAAACTCTGCTCCTATGAACATCTCCTGGGTTTTATAGCAGCTCTCATTCCTGTCCTGCCCCTGTCCCAGTACAATATCTGTGCACCAAGAGCTGCAGCAGCACCTACTTTTCCTCAGGGTTCGGAAATCAGCAGAATCCAGGATCTGGTCGTACTCCCTGTACCAGTGAACCTGCAGTGGGGGAGTGGAGTGAACACGGCACTCAAACACCACCAACTGACCCTTGCTGGCTCTTATGTTTTGCAGACCCTGGAGGAGAAAAGATTTGTGTTAAATGCCTGATATAAGTATTTCTCCATATATGTATTTCCTCGCTGAGGCATTTATTAGGACATGATACACGCTTCAGGGAGGAAGATGGTCCCACCTGTATTTTCATTTTGCTTACAACAGTAATCTGATTTCTAAATGTATTTGCAGTGAGTTGTGAGTGGAAATTTTTTTCCCCAACACTCATTAAAGCCTTGCTTGTTCATTTAAATAAATATTCCGTTGGATGCAACATAATAAGGGTGGTTACAATGTGAGGTTTCCACTTCAGCCTCCTTTGCAGGAAGTAAATGAGATTAATTCCTGTAAGTGGCTCTGTCTGAATCGTTTACCAATTAAGATGTTAGTTTGATAGCATCACTGAGAAAGTATGCTAGCTTTTTTGAATTGTAAATGACCCAATATTCCAGCCTAGAAATGCCTTCTGATGGAACAAGAAAATGCAAAATCTAATGCTGGGAGTTGCAGGACAGGCTGTGTTGTTCTTGTGCTTTTTACCTTTGTAAACACAGGCGTGGTTCCATAGGCAGACCCAGACAGGCTCAGTGAGGGACTCTGCATCTAGATGGCAAAGAAAAGAGACTTTTATAGATTGAATTTTTCACATGCAGAAACCTGGCTGTGTTGCTGGCACTTTCCTGTGAAGGAGAAGAAGATTCAGGGTGTTTTATCTGCTGTTCATGTTCTGGGCTAGGAAATATCCCATGGAGAGTCTCCTCCACTGAGAGGCTTCAGGAGGAAACAGCTCCCAGGCCTGCAGACACCAAGAGAGTGGGAAGAGGAGCTGATGACCAGTAAATGCTGCTGAGAGCTTTAACCAATTAATTGCCCACATCTTGCAGCCTCTGTGTAAAGATCAGGGCTGCTGCCTCTCCTTCTACAGTGAGCCTGGCCTGGTTTAGCTGGTCCCAGGTCTGGCACTCCCTGGCTTGGGTCGTGTCTGTGTTTGCTACAGTGAGGCTGAACATAGAGAAATGAGCAGGATTTTTCTACTGTGTCCTGACATCCTCTGTTAAAGCTCAGCTGCCACAGAAGTTCCAGTAAGGCCTCTGATTAGCAAGAAAGGCAGTTTTGAGATAATTAAATATTTGCAGTGCCAGACATGTCCTTGTTCCATGGTGGTGTTGATGCGCACTCATCTCTGTCTCATTTAGCTTTGGAACCATGTGTCTTGCATACAAATGTAAAACTGAAGTGCTTGGGTTTGTTTTGCTGTGACATGGCCTTTTTTTACAACCTTATCTTTGAAATAACCCATGTTGTCATCTCCTTCCCTCCCAGCCTGGGTGAAGATGTGAATCTGTCTCTAGGTGCTCTGACTTCCCCAGCTCTTGGCCACATTTGTGCTCTAAGCCAGCTCTCTGTTCTGAAGTGAATCTTTGAAGTGTAACTGTTGCAGCCCCTTGGGCATTTCCAGCCCTGTCACCTGCTCCATCAGTTCCTGGCAATTCTGGCTAGGAAATGTTCCAGGTCAGAGAGCCATTTTCCAGATCTTAGGGGCCAGACCTTGGTATTAATGCTGACCTTTGCCTCTTAGACTCTGGCTGATGAGCCTGAGCTGATCCTTGCAAAATATTTCTAGGATGCTGTAAATAATAATTTAAAACATGTGTAAGCTGCTCTTTGAGTGTGAGTAGATAAGGCTGAGTTAAAGTGGTGTAACTCTGGTCAACTGCATGGTTGTGGGAGACTGCACTGCCTGAGGAACCAATGGACAGAAAAACACTGGTGGCTCTCTGCTTTTACCTAGTGTGTGGGGAAAAAAACCTGGGCAGGATGGAGACAGAGGTTTAGGAGGCTGCGAATACTTGATCCAATAATATTTGGATCACTTACTGTGACATTCCTCTGGCCCCGACAGGATGCTGAGACTTGCGAGGAGGCTTAGCCTTCGGATTTACCCTGAGAACCTGCAGAGACAAACAGAAAGCAGTGTGTGTTTAGACCTATCTCCTTTTCCTTACAACACAGCAATGCCTGCTTTGTGAACTGAACTAGGCTGGTTGGGGTCACACAGAGGAAATGGAAGTGTCCTGAGTATTTGAGAGTAGGCTCAGATCACCTCCAGAACACGGAGACACTTCAACAAGATTATTGGTACAGACCTCTGTAACAGACCCAAGTTACATGGATGGCTCCTGTCCAAAAATATAGCATAAGGCCATCAACAGAGCTGAGTTGTGATGCAAGGGCTGCTGGATAATCCCAAACCTTTGGATGTGAGAGCAGGGCCTGGGAATGTTTTTGAGTTGCCCTGGGTTCCCACTGCAAACCAATCCTGGCTGGACTCCACCACAGATTCCTGTGGTGCTGCCTTCCAGTCTATCAGGTAGCAGTTGGTATAGTCAGTTTTCAGGACCTGGAATAATGGTTGACTTGGGCTTTTTCTATTTTGCCTCCAAAGAAAAAGGGTGATGAAAAATCAGACATGTTCAGATTGTGAAAGGAGTTCCTGGACTGATATATCTGCTTTAAAGAGTGTCCCATGTACCTGAGACACCATTAACAAAACTGCATTGGAGGATCATTGCCCCTTCCTTTTCTGCACAACAAAAGTCTTTATTATACTCAGAACTGCCATCACTCTTCATGTTCCACTCTGTTTCCAAGTCCATGATCAGCCTGGGCTCACACAAAACATGCACCGAAGCAGAGGGCACAGAGGTTCCCCTGTCAGAGGGGACTTGGCCATCTGTGGTGTGGGACCAGAGCACAGGGAGGGGCTGCAGGAGGCATTGCACACACTGCTTGGGGTGAGGAGCAAGGTCTTGGAGACAGGCTGCTCTACTGAACTGGATAAGAGCAGCTCCTGACACGTTTCCAGTATGATGAAAGAGGCACTGAACTTTAGCACTAAGCAGGAATAGCAGCAGCTCGTGAGTTTGTGCTCAAGACAGCTCCTGGGTTGCGTGGCATCAGTTCCTCGATGTGATCACTGCTGCTAAGACCTCCTGACGTGGCAGAGACCATGGCCAAGGGATGGTGGCTGTCAGGGCTGCAAGTGTGCCTGGCCTGATGCCCTGTGACACACCAGGCAGCCAGTGTTCCCACAGTAAATACAGGCAGCTCTCTGTGGGCTGCTGCAGCTGCCAGAGCTTGAGAAAAACTGGGCTAACCTCTCATCAGGGCAGATCCTGTCAGTTCAGCTGAGTGAAGACCCCATCACTGGGAATTCTGCTTGTTCTTGGCTGCTGCAGGTGTGTAATAAAAAGCAGAAGCCATCCTTGAAATCCACGTTGCTGGCAGCACCTCTGTTTGTAGACAAGCTCATCCTTCACACGCATGGCTCACGTTGGATGCTCTGTTCTCACCTCCTCTTGTGTGGTCCCTCTGTCTCACAGTTTGCTTCCCATGAGTGTGTTGGATGCTCTCACTGTTGATATTACATTTAGGTAAAGGAGAGTTCATGGGAACAGATAAAAGGCTTATGAGCTTCAGTGCTGGGACAGCCACTGCTTTAGTCTGAATTCCCTGGTTGTGATTGAGCCCACATGACCTAAGGGCTGAGGATATTTAGCAAACCAGGAGACTTTCAAGCCTGCTGAGCATGATGGCTGGTGCTGCTTTAAAGGGCAGAGTGTATTTGGGAGAGTAAATGTCCTGAGAGCATTTGGGCACTGGCTGCAATGCTGACAAGCTCTGCCACTGCTAATTGGTTCCACGTGGTTGAAATAGTGGGCTTCTGTAGGAGGCCAAAGCTGTCCTGTGTGTGTGGCTCTCCAGCTCAGCAGTACAAATGAGAGGAGGTCATCCAGCTTCCAAGAAAACACTGGAAGGTCACTCTGAGGTATCTGTTTTCTCTCTGGCACATCTCCTTTTCTTATGAGTGATGCTCCAGGCTTCTGTAGCTGTCAGTTCTCAGACTTCTGAGCTCCTGATCCCACATCCTGAGGAGCTCGGTGTGTGACCTGCCCCTCTGCCTGTGTTTGCCTTGCTAAGCAGAGAGGTTTTCTACACCACATTAGCAGACCTTGCTCCCTGTGAGGATGGTGAGGTCCTGCCACAGGCTTCCCAGAGAAAATTTGGCCACCCCATCCCTGGAAGTGTCCAAGACCAGGCTGGATGAAGCTTGGAGCAACCTGGGATAGTGGAAGGTGTCCCTGCCCATGGCAAGGGAGTTGAGATGGTCTTTAAAACCCTCTCCAACCCAAACCATTCTGTGATGTTACAAGTCTGTGAAGAGTCATCACCCTACAATTTACGCCCTTGAAAGAATATCTAGCCAAGGTTTTACCTTGGTGAGTCATTCTAGCAGTCCTGGTATCTCATGTAAATGTCAACCTTTACTTAGTGTAACTCTAGATCTTTGTGAAGGGGACAGAATTAGACTCAGCCAAATGAAGAGTCCAAGGACCTTTGCAACCCAACACCAGGATGATTACAAGGTACATCCAGATCATGCTGCTGACACAAACCGTGACGACGACACTCTGGCATTACCTGAATAGCTGACATGGCTGCAGAATTATGCTATAGGCAACACTGGGACAAATTTAACACGGGGCTAGGAAAGTATTAAATCTGCACAGAGCCCTTTGGCCAGGTGTTTAGATCATGGAAAACACATTAAGTCTGTTTTAGGAACAAGACGAGCATCTGCTGGATCTGAAATACACTGCATTGCAAAGAGTGTGTGGAGAGGGGAGGAGTACATTTAAAATTTACACTTAGGAGTGAGACAGAGCTAGACTGCAACCATCACGCTGATGTCTTTTATTTAAAAAGCAGCCTTGAATAGATACACAGGATAACAGCTTCCAATCACTTTGGAAATGATGCATTTTCCAAACCATCTGCACGTACCTGATGGTGCTACTCATTTTCACAGAGGTGTTCAAGCTTTGGGAGGGTGTGCCAGACACTTGGGTATCTCGTGGCACTACTCTAGGGCTTAACAGAGATATGAATAGGTCTGCAAAGAACGAGGCTGTCCCAGTGGCAGTGGGCTGCAGAAAGCTCTGTCTGGAGCTGTATTTCTTCTGTGCCATATGGCTAAACAGGGAAATTGTCACCACTTAGTAGTGAGCTCTCTAGTTGTGAGTTCCTCAGTGGTGTGAATGTGTGATTATGAAGTGGCTTCTCTGTTGCTCCTGGGGTGTGAATAATGAGACTTCAGTAGGAAGTGAGAAAAGAGTGATTTTATTTGCTTCTCTTCCTACGCTCCAAGAATCCTGAGAAGATCAGTTGGACTGCAGAGACTGTTGTGATTTGTGGCACAATTTCTCAAAATCACTGCTCTTCAGGTGGGGAGTGGGGCAGGTTTGTGTCAGCTGGGATATTCTATAATAAAATAGCTGAAATAATCAAATAGCTGAAAGAGGTTATTGTAGCCATTGATAAGGTATTCACAGAAACTGCAGAATCCTGGTTGGATGTGAAGCTTGCTGAGAGTCTTTCTAAATTGTAGAAATGCAGCTGAGTCTGTCTCAAAGACCTCTTTTATTTTTGGCATATTTTCAGAACAGTTAGCACTGAAGAGCACAATTTCAGAGGCTCGTTTTCTGTGAATTCAGCTTTTAATGCCTCCCATGAAGCAGGCTGGAGATTTGCATCTCAAAATTATGCCTGGCACTCCTGTGGACATTTCCATAGACGTTTGGGAAGGGCAGAAAGGTGTGCTGGCTTTCAAGGACAGGCTCCCTCTGGAATTAGCAAGGACTGTAAAGCACAGAGACCAGCGTGGCAGGAGGAATGAGTGTCCTGTGCTTCATGCTTCAAAGCCACTGCTAAGTTTAAGCTGGGTTTGTCCATTTTACAGAGCAAGTGATGCAAAGAAAAGAGCATCAGCTCTCAGAATGTAATGGCATTTGAACAATAAGTTCAATATAGGAAAGAGCAGAGTGGAAAGCTTAATTTTGGAACTGGTTAAGGCAGATCCCCAATGAGATGGTGAACAAACACACCCAGTGTGTGGCTCGTGTGATGTTGTATTGCATGTGGGTGCAGGTGTGCACATACTCAGGGTGTTTGTGCTCACAGGCACATGTCCCATTCCAAGCGCAGTGTGAAGAGATGGGATCTGAATATCTGCCCATCCAGATCTCCTTTTGGTTGCCTGGAGGTCCCTGGGGCAGAGCAGGGTCCCTGGCAGGGCTCGGGGGCCGCCTAGCGAGAGGGACAGGCTGGGAGGGCTCACACACCAGCGCCTCATCCAGAGGCTGGGACAGGCTCACACACCAGGGCTGAGGGGCAATTAATTTTATCCCTCGTGCTGCATGCCTCTTCTGAGCACAGCTGTTTCTCAGGGCTGGAAAATCCTGGCTTTCCCTCCCCTTATTTGGCTAACAGCTGAACTGCCGACAGATATTGGACACTTGAGTCAAACTGCAGTTCCTAGAACCAAGTGACTAAATCCCCTTTTAAGCACCGACATTAAAAGACGCCTCGAGCTTATTTTAAGAGATGCTAAGCTTCCACTTGAAGTCATGAGGCTCCATACTTGTTAAAGTATATTCGTGTCAAACAGAAATCCTGCTAATTTCCTTCCTTTCTTCCCTGTAAAAAAACCCCAGCCCTGCCCCACTTCATTGCATGCCACAGCATTACAGAGATGTAGGAGGATTTTGAGCCCAGACTGTCTGACATGTGAAGCTGCAGGCCCTGGGGTGAAGGCTCTGTGCCCATGGCTGTGACCTGCAGAGGATGTGCAGGTGTGAATGCAGGCAACAGCACTTGGGGAGTCTCTGGGCATCTGTGCCTGTGCTGTATCTTTGGCATTCCCATGGCACAGGCACACCCCAGAGGTGGTGTTTGTGGAAGTTGAGGGTCCCTTATGTGAATCCTATGTGCCATGGAAAGAATGTTGTTTCAAGAACCTGCGAATGCTGTCTCTGCAGTTAGGATGCTGTAACAAAGCTAGATGGAATTCTTTCCTGAAAGCTGTGAGGGAACACGCACAGTGTCTCAGTCTCCAGGATTCCTGCTCCCTAAGAACTCAGAGTTAAGGCTGAGTGGGTGCCCTGGGGCAGGGCTGGGCTGGGCACAGCTCTGAGCATCCAGCCCGTCCCTCCCCTCCGTGCTGGGAGCATCCATGGGCTCCAGCTGCTGTACAGCCTTCCTGTGCTGGGGAGGGCATCGATCCCATCCCAGCCCTGCCTGTCCCTGCACACTGCTGCAGGCTGTCGTTCCCATTCCCACAGGATGCTGATGCAGCACAGCCTTGTGGCCACCTTTCTCTTCACTGAGAAAAGCAAGGCACAACTTCCCAGGGATATTTTCTGTGAATCTCAGCGAGGAACCTCAGAGAAAAAAAACCCAATTCTTATCTCATTTGCTGTGCCTGTGTTTGTGCACAAGTGGAATGCATTGTGGGAGATTGTTTACCTGAAGGGAATTGGTGATTGGGTTCTGGTGTGAGTGTTTTGATTCACTGACCAGTTGGATCCACGTGTGTGTGTTGGGACTGACAGTCATGAGATTCTGGGCAGTTGAGGGGAGTTCAGTGCTTGTGCAGATTCATTTTAGATGTAGTGTAATACAGTATAGAATAATATAGTATAATGAAGTAATTAATTAGCCTTCTGATGTCAATGGAGTCCACCTCATCTTTCTCCCCTTTGCTGGGGTTGCCCTGCATTTGCTATAGAGCCTCAGCCATAATACAAAAGCTCTCAGTGTTTTACATTGAAGGTAGAAGTTGTGCCGTGCACTGCTCAGGCAGAGAGCGAGCTGACCTCCCCCCCACGGCCCAGGGACGCCCTGCTGCACGTCAGAGGCACGATCAGGTTGACAGGGCCAGAGAGGAGGGCGAGGAGCCTGTCCTGCCCAAGCTCCGTGTGGGGCACACCTTCCAAGGAGGTGGCTCTCATTCCAGCAGGCTGAGGAGATGGGAATTGTGTGACCAGTGCAGTAACTGTGACTCATGGCTTTGCTATCCAGAGCCCCAGGGATGACTCTGCTGCCCTGGCTCTACCCTTACGTTTGCATTTTCCTCAGCGAGTTCTGATCTCCACTGGCCCCAGAGCACACCTGTTGCATGTCCCTCCTTCAGGAGGAAGGAATTTTTGTGAACAACACTGCAGGAATTGCAACTGCTACAGCATCCTGTAGCACAGGATGTCTTTGCTACAGTAGTAATTACCAAAATGGAGAAAAAGCCCTTTTTGTCCCCAAACATCATGATTTTACTTAGCTGATTTCATTTGCATGGGAATAAAAGGAAAGTGTGTCCTCAGATGGGAACACATTCAAACGGGATGTCTCCAGAGTGACAGCAGCAGCTCTGTTGCACTCAGATGCAAATAGGAATGTGGGGTAGCTTTTGCAGAGCCTGCATAACATTTTTCTCCCAAGTGCTATGCAAAGCAGCACGTGCCTGCTGTAGCTCCTGTCATCTCCTGTCACACAGGTGTCCCTCGAGTGGTTACTGACTGGTGCTCTGATGCTGCTGCCTGTAAACCTGAAATCATCAAAGCTGGCAGATCCAGAGATGAAGCAAAGCTCCTGAGCCTGCTGAGATGTCAGCTCTGCTGTCCCAGGGCACGTCAGGCTCCTGAGCTTCTCGTGCTGCTGCTGCAGGAGGCTGCAGTGAGGGCAGGGAGTGACAGTGCTGCTCCATGGCAGCTGCTCCCAGCCGATGGCCCAGGCAGGGGACCTGTGAACAGAGCCCTTCATCACCTCCCAGCTGTGCCCTCAGTGAATCCTGGCCCAGAGACCCTGTCCCAGCTCAGCTCCATCAGCCCTGCTCCCCCTGGGACAGGCAGTGCCAGCCCTTCCAGAGCAGAGCAGAGCCAGGGGGTGAGATGTGCACCAGCACAGTTAGCCAGGAGCCCAGAACCCCTGGGAGCCCAGGTGCTGGGAGGAGTGCTATTTAAAGCTCTCTGGTTTCTGGTTTCCCTGACACTCCAGGAGATGTTTTTAGCCCACTGGTCAGAGAATTGTCTGTCTGGGCTGCCATGTCCCCGTGGTGGTGGTGCAGGGTTCTGGCCAGAGATGCCCTCCTGGAGGCACACAGCAGTGTTGGGGTTCCCCCAGGAGCCGGGGGGTTTGTGCAGGGCCTGTGAGCCACAGGAGCAGCCGCTGGGCATCAGGGATGTGTAACCTGGCTCCCTCCATGCCACGTGTGCAGTGCTGTGGGCTGGGCAGTGGGAGGAGAGCATGGGGTTGGGGTCTCTGGCCAGCTCCTGCCCAAGCTGGGGCACAGCTCTTCCCTGTGCTGCCACATGAGCAGCAGAGTAACCTCAATCACTTCTCAAATGGTGCTGGAGCAGGCTCTGGGTGCTGTGGAGTGAGGGGGAGCAGGGGGTGCAGTGATGCCAACACAAGGAGGGCATTTGCCATAATTCTTTCCTCTGCATGGGCCTTGCAGAGGCTGGAGGGCTGCTGTGCAGTGGGGCAGAGCTGGGGTCTCTTAAATGCTTGTTCTCAGGTTCTACCCCTGATTTCTTCACCAGAGGAGCTGGGGCAGCTTCAGCATCTAAAAGAGAATTTGAGTTTACACCAAGAGCTCTGATTCAGCAGCAGGGCTTGTGGTAATTATCCAAAACTGCTGGGAGCCAGAATGCACCATATAAGCAAGTCAGGAAGAACAGCCTGCTGCATGTGCTGCAGCATCACCACAAAACTCAGAGCAGGCACCGACCTCTTGCACAGTAAAGTGGGGTAAAGAAAACTATTCCTGTCTGGAAGCTTTTGCACAGAACATAAACTGTGCCTTTAAAAAGTGTAAATAATCAGGATATTGCCAAGCACTGTAGTTTGAAAGCCCCTATGTAGAGCTAAGGTGCAGACTGTGAAGCAGTTAAAGGTGCCAATTCCCCAAACCATCATTGTTCAAATTGCCTAAATTAACCTGTCACTGTACAGTCAAAGGCAGCCTTTATAGGGAAATAACTTTACAAACCCCAAGCCATTTCACAGAAAATTGATCTGGCAGAAAGGATTGCATAAAATTAAATAACTTGCACAGATGTTTCTTGAATGAAAAATGAGTTCTAATGGTTATTATCTGTGCCCAGCAGGCATCAAGACTGTGCCATCCAAGCTCTCCCAAACACCTCCTGTGACAGTGCCACGTGCCCAAGGAGGAGGAAAGGTTGGTTTCAGTGAATTCTGTGGGATCTGGGCTCCCACAGACCCCCGTGCCCAGCTGGTGCCAGGCAGTGACTGCTCACAGCCAGCAGCCCATGGGCAGTGTCTGCACAGCCAAACCCGCCCCAGAAATAGGATCAGGCTAATTTTAACTCCAGGGACAGCATTTGATATGGAAGCAGCTGGTGTCATACAAAACTCTGGGGCTGTGAGCAACCCGAGTGCTTTGCTCCAGCAAATCTGTGCATTTCCACCCAAAGGCCACCAGCAGCCAGGCCTGATTTTAGCCTGCACTTGGCTCATTATAAATCAGAGCTGTAAATTTGTAACCATAGACATGCTGTGCCTAAACTCTCAGATTTTAATGCCTTTTCTTTAGAAAAGTGAGGCATTTATTACCTGTTTCTCTCACCCTGTAATTATTGCATTGCTACTATGCTTCACCTGTTTGTGTTTGCCACTGGTGAAAAGGTTTCCTGGTCACATTCCCTGTGTTCCCCTCTTGTGAGAAGGTGTTCTACAGTGAAAAGTTGATGTGCTAGACATCATGCTAATTGCCAAGAGCACATCTAGGCAATGATCTCAGTGTGTGCTTGGATTACCTTCTTTTTGGCAGCTAACACAAACTTTCTGGGTAGAAAACCCCTAAAAATACAGAAGGGCTTTAATTTCCTGTCTTCTGGAGAGTGGCAGAGGCAGCATATGTGCCAAACTTCATCTCAGTGGCCCACAAGCAATTGATATTGCTTAATTGTTGGAAAGTCTCTCAAAACCAAAAAATGCCTGATTTAATGTGTACCCAGCTGCGTTGGAAAGTTGTCACAAGTGCAGCCATGTCAGGGTGGCCTTGAGCTCCAGCTTGTGCTGCAGGCCTGGCACCCAGCAAGGGGCTGTCTCCTGCCCTGTGTAACCTTTGGAAATTAGGAAATGCCAATAAAAAGCATGTGAGGCGCAGGAGAGCTTTGTGTCTGCCTGCCCTCCCTGCTAAAAATGAGGAGTTTGCTTCTGCTTAGAGAGCTGGTCAGTAAAGGAGTTTAAAATATTAAATTAGGTTAGAAGGTTAAATTAGCAGCAGAGGTAGAGGAGAGTTACAGTTCTTGTTACTTGTGTTTGTGGGAAATGGACAAAGTTCCTCTCTCAGGCACTGAGGACACACCACTCAGTTTTCTTGGTGCCTTTTGCAACAACAATGATGAATTTCTCTAGGAGATAACAGTGTTAGGGACAAAGTTCTTGGATACCCCAAACCTACGAATTAATGCAACCAAAAAGAAAAACATGAAAAGGAAGACACTTAGAAAACAAAGGGAATTAAGTTCATTTCAAGGGGCAAAGTTTGCCTCACACCCCAATCTGCTGAGGAAATCCTTGACCCAGCAGCTCCTTTGGAGCTGAGAGGCTCCACACTCCCATCCACACTTGGCCATTGTCACAACCCTCTGGATTAAGCCTGCAGATGTAGTGGGATAGAATATAAGAAAATAAAGATAGTGTAGAAAGTAATCTTACCCCTAAGGAGCTGCAGCTGGGCCAATTACCAAAGATTAGGAGCAGGCCTGACTTTACCAGGCCACAGCTGTAAGCAATGAGACAAAGATGCTATAAAAGAGTGGGATGGCTGGTTGAGAGGTGAACTGGAGTCAGTTGGCTGCTTTGTGAAGAAGAAAGAGTCAGTGCTCTGAGGAGTTGCCCACGAGAAACACCAAGAAGGTTTGGAATTTTTGTGATAGGAGACAGCAGCATGGAACCCCTGCAATGAGATGACAACACACAGACCTGGGCCAGGTGTTTTTGGTGCCCTGGGGCTGGGCTGTGGCTCCTGCCCTGCCCATGGCCTGAGCTCACCCTCTGCTGCTGCCCTGCTGCAGGGGCACAGACAGGCTGTGCCTCCTCCCTGGCTGCGGCACAGGAGCAGCCACTGATGGGTTCTGGTGGCACAGGGCTGGGCAGTGAGCTTCTGTGGCTGTAAATGATGCACTGCAGAGAATCAGAGCAGCCTGAGCCGCTGCAGGGTGGAGCACAGGGTGAAAGGCTAAATCCAAACCCCACTGCTGTGGTTCTGGTTACCTGCCTTACCTACAGCTCTCAGTGCTCTGAAAACACACCACTGAGAAGCTCTATTATAATTTCTGGCCACTTTCTTCCCTGTAGCCCCTCTACCTCTTTTCTCGTTCCCTGCCCATGAGCCACGTTTAGCACCAGGCTGTGGAGCCCTGTGGGTGCTCTGCTGCACAGCCCAGCCCACATCACAGCTGAGGGTCCTGGGGACCATTTCACTGCTCTCAGGACACTAAATGGAGCACTGGTGGATTGCCTGCTTGCAGAGTACCCCAAGAATGAAATGAGACATTCAGGGGGAGCAGAGCTCGTTGTGGCTTCACCCCTTGTGTCCCTGCTGAGGAGCTGGAGTGCCCTGGTGGGCAGTGGAGTCCTCTCCTGCTCTGAAAGCACAATATCCTGGGTGCCAGGCTGAGAGGGGCTGATGCAGGCAGCAGGGCTGAGCCAAGGGTGCTGTGGGTTTGGAGCTCCTGGCTTGCCAGGATCCTCAAATCAGCACCCTTGATGAGCCCAAAGGTAAGAGCAGAGCTTGGTGGGCCAGCAAGGGGAATGCTGCTCCCTGAAAAGGAAAATCATATCCCTGCCTCTGTTCCCCACCTCTGAAAAGCATCAAACATCCTGAGAACATGGTTAGTATGCTAGAATGAAAGTGCTACTTACCTCTGTAAGCCATCAGTTTGGGTTTGGGGCTCTTGCTGCCAGCAGTTTGTGTCAGTGCTGAGTCTTGAAGTGGAAAGTCTCCTCTCCAGCAGCTCCCTCTGAGGTCTGGAGGCTGTCTGGGGTGGTGGGTTACATTTCTAATGTTCAGATCCCTGCTTGTGAGTGATGGCATGGCGGGAATGTCAGCTGTATGGGAATAAACTGCAGCAATTTATTCCCTCCAGCCTGCTTGAAAGTCAACAGGGTGGCACCATTAGCTGGAACAAAACAGGTCCAGTGTTGTGAGATACAAAGATGGCCAGATCCATAATTGCCTATAATTTGAAATGCTAATAGCCCTGAGTGCTGGAAAGGTGCCAGCTCAGGTCGATTGTTGCTCTCCACATTGAAAGAGAAGTGCAGAAAAACTTCATTAGAAGCAGGACTCTCTTATACAGATCTGGAATGTCAAGAATTTCCTATTCACTTGGGAATAGGAAAGAAAACCTGAGCTTCTTCCCAGATGCTGAGGAATGCAGGGAGGTGTCTTGGTGGAGCCAGCAGGTGTGTGGCTGGCTGGAGCAGCCTGGTGTGGCAGCCTGCAGAGCTGGGGTGTGAAGCTGTAGGAGCTGAGGGGATGTGGTGATGGTGGCAGAGCAGCAGGGCCACTGTACACCTGCATTCCACACCAGGTGCACTGAGGAGTCCTAGGGAGGGAGGGAGGTTATCTCTGGAGGGGGGTTGAGTCCCTCAGTGTCACTGCAGCAGCTCTAGGGCGTTCCTGTGCCCCAAACCCTTGGAGGAATTGCTTTGTGTGGTGCACAAAGGGCAGGATCCCCAAACAAAGCTGCCATTGCTCAGTGTCTATAAACAAACTGGTTCCTGTCTGCCCCCTCAGCAGTGCCCTTCCATGGCTGGGTTATCCTGCTCAGGCTTGGCTTGGCCAGCCTTCAGCAGCTCTGTGCCCATGGAAATAACCCAGCTGCTTTGCAGAGCCCTGCCCAGCATGTGAGGTACTGAATAATTATTTACCTTTTGTGGGGTTCCCCAGATTGAAACATGACTTGTAGTTTGCTTTCCTGCAAGCACAAGCTCTCAAACTTTTCCTGTTGCCTTCCTGCTTTATTCCCACTGAGTCCCAGAAGCTGTGTGAAAAGGTGTAAGTTACTTTTGGCTAAAGCACCTCTCCTGGCACTGTTATTAATGGCTGTTGCTACATTTTTTGTGTATTTAACCCATTTGGGCTCAAGGATGAGATGGGCCCTGGCCATAGCACGGGCTGTGGTGTAGGGATGCTCTCCCCTTCTTCTGGAAATTCTGCCACAAGTCAATGGGATTTACTTGGATCTCCTCACCAGACAATCCAGCTTGAGGAATTTAAACTATTATTCACCTCTTGGGGGAGTGATTCCCAGATGAACTTTTGGAGCTTTTTGAGTGCAGGGGTGGTGGGAAGAGACTGGCTATTCCAGCCATCTTAAACCCTTCCCAAAATGGAAAAGCAGCAGGTGCAAAGGCCACAAATGCTGGGGCCCTCCTTCCTGAATGGCTTTGTCAAGGGCCTCTGAAGTGACATTTCAATTTATACATCAAATTCTGAGGCAGAAGAATAGAGACCTTTTCTTTAATTTTTTTTCAGACAGATTTCTGAATGAGGAGTGCAGGTAACAAAAATCTTCCTGTGGAGATGAAAGAGATGTGCCCTGTGGAGAGACTGGGTATCTGCAGTGGCAAGTTGGTGTCTGGGGTAGTTTTGACTGTAAAAATGGAATTAATTCTGACTGTTGTATTCAGAGTTCAGGCTGGAACTCCTCACGTCCTCAGGAAACCCAGCTCATCTTTCCATTGCTGTGTGAAGGAGCTGGGCATAAGCTAAGCTGGTGTTTGTGTCACAAGGGAGCTGGGGACAGGGAGGGAGCTTGGCAGTGCTGGGAATTTCGGGAGAGAGGAGCTCCAGGTAGGCTGGCAGGTCCCAGCAGGTGTTTCCCAAAGAGTTCCAGGTTACCTGTGGCAGTGACAGGCTGGGAGTGCCAGGGAGGCTGTGCCAGGACAGCTTCTGCACCCACTGCAGGGCTGGGGAGGGTGGGGACATTGCTGGGGACAGCCAGGGCTCTTCTCCAGGACAGGGCAGAGAATGTGATTGCAAGGTGGACATCACCATTTGTGAGAGAGGAGAGCCTCTGGGAGGTTTCAGTGCATGGAGGTGTCATTGTCACAGCCTGGCTGATGTTCCAAGGCAGCAGAGGGGCTGTGAGTGGGTCCTGGCAGTCTCCCCAAGCCTCCCCTCCTGCCTTGCCACTGTGGGTGGCAAGCTCTGGTAGACTCTGCCAGGTCTGGCTGGTTGCACTCCATCAAACCTGTCTGAAACTGGACTCACCAGTAGACTCAGCCAAGTCTGGTTAATCTGAACCAAGCCTGAGACCAGCACTGGCTGGGCTGCCTTCCCCTCCACCAGCACACTGCTCCAACCCCAGATTTGGGCTGGTACTCTGGGCCCTGTCCTTGGGTTCCTCTGGCCTCAGAGGAGCAGTGCAGGTTTCTGTGAGGGCTCTGTTTGGACATCAGGGACACATTTGACCTTTCTCCTGACATTGTTGTTCCAGTTAAGATCTGATGTTCTCAGTGAGCCAAATAGATCAGTAGTTTTAGCCTAGGTGCTTATCATGGGCATCTTGCAAATTCAGATTATCTCTGACCACATTAGCCAAATACTCTTCTAAATTATGCTGGTGCATATTGGGCAAGTGTGGTGGAAAAGGAGTGCAGATGAGCATGAGCAATTTGGAACTTTGCTACATGACAGAGGGGGCATTGCTGGCAGATATCCTCAGTCATCTGTCAGTATTAACTTCTGAAAGCAGCTTAGCAGAGGTGCCTGCTTGCTCTCCACATGCTGAATCCCAGGAACAATATTTTAGTGGGGAGACTGGCTAGGCTCAGATTAAAGTTCTCCCAGAGTGCTGCAATAAAGACATTGCTGGATGCTGCCTCGAGGCACTGCTTTATTGCGTGCTCTTACAGCTCTGTTAGTGCTGCTTTCTGCAGCATTCCCTGGGGTTTCATTTCAGGTATTTTGATGTATCTAATGTATTTTCCACTGTAATTCAAGCCTGTGCTAGTCTGGGCTATACAGACTTGTCTATAGGCAGTTTAAGGAAGGGTGAACATTGTTGGGTGCTTGCCAGCCCTGGGTGGGACACTTGCCCTGATATCTATAGTCTGGGTCCTCTGCAGGCTGCATCAAGATCCAGCTCTGCAAAACATGTCAGAGTTTTATGTGAGTTTCCTCTGTGGATGTGGGGGTAGGCTTTGCAGCTGAGGTATTTCCAGAGAGGAATCTTTTATCCTGGCCTTTCCCTGAGCGACACACTCGCTAAAGCAGACAGGGCTGCACTCACCACCATCTCCATTTCCATTTCCCACCATGACAGCGGTTCCTACAGCTGGGTTTTCCCCTTGGTGCTTGGGAGATAGAGTTAAATTATTGGGGCAGAGAAGGCAGAGCCCTTTCCCTGGGCTGCCTGAGCAGTGATGGTCAGGACACGTGCAGAGCGGGGATGGCGGCGCCACCCGCGCTCCGCTCGCTGCTTTTAGCTCTGGCAGGAGCTCCCAGCGTGCTCAGGATGCCAAACCAACAGCTGCAGCTCTCTTGATGGACACACAAGCACCTCTGGCCCCCAAGTTTGCAGGTTTTCGTGGCCATAAACAAGGACATTTAAAAGTTACATTGCCTGTGCTCTGGCAGAAATATTCCTCCTGACTCCTGCGTGGCACAGCACCTTTTATCAGCATTTGGGGACCAGCAGGTGCAGGGAGAGGCATGGAAGTTGGTGGGAAGCCTATTTTCTGGCTAGACAGCAGGCTTAAGTGCTTAAGGCAGAGCCCAATGGTCAGTATAAATAGCTCTCTGTAAGAACAGTGAAAATGATTCTTATACAAAGCAGCTGAATTGGGACCAGCAAAATAATATCCCTGGTGAAACTCACACTTGATGCCTTTGAGACCTGCTGTCTGTGTCAGGCTGGGTGCAAACTGGGTGTTTTGGAAAAGCATTTTCCAGGTGGGGATTGTGAGCCTCTGCAAGTGCCTTCGGTGGAGGAGCTGGATCAGAGGCTGGGATTCTCCCTGGTTTTATATATGGAGATGGTTCTGTTTGTCCTAAACAGGACATAATTTTTAGGAAACCAGCTTGGTGCTCTTCTCCTTGGGACTGATGAATTTTTGAGCCGCAGGAGTTAAACTCCTGGCTGAGGAGCTAAAAGTAAATAGCTAAACTAAAGCTAAAAGTAATTTCACCCTAAAAGTAAGTGTCTGTCTCTGTTTCTATCCCATTCTTTGCTTCTAGAAGGGCATTGTGTCGAATTTCATGCAGCATCAAGGACCGTGTCAGCAAGGATTTGCTTGTGATATTTCCCATGTAAGCAAATTTTGCCTAAAACCTCATTTATCCCTAAATCACCACATGAGACCCTCAGGCATCTGAAGGATTTTCATTTATGCCAGACACGAATTAGTCAAGTCTTAATCGTTTGCGCTGCTGTTCCTGATGTGCTGCGGCTCCAGAACGGCAGATGGCACCAGCAGCCTGCGCTGCTCACAAAGCTCGGGCTCCTCAGCGCAGCCCCGGCTGTCACCAAGCTGCTGAAATGGGACAGGAATTTTACATCTAAAATCCAGCTCATAGCAGAGGTGGGGTTTTTTGCTTGCTTGTTTTTTTTTTTTTTCTTCTTCTTGTTGTTTTGTTTTTGGGTTTCTTGTTTGGTTAATTGGTTTTTCTTTTCAGTTTTTTTTGTTTAGTTTTTTTTTGTTTTGTGGTATTTTTTGTTTTGCGTTTTTTGGTGGTTTTTTGGTGTTTTTGTTTTTTGTTTTTTGGGTTTTTTTGTTTTGTTTTTGGGTTTTTGTTTTTGTTTTTTGGGTTTTTGTTTTGGTTTTTTGGGTTTTTTTGGTTTTTTTTTGTTTTTGTTTTTTTGTTTGTTTTTTGTTTTTGTTGTTTGGTGTTTTGTTTTTTATTTTTGTTGTTTGGTGTTTTGTTTTGTTGGGTTTTGTTTGGGTTTTTTTGGGCGGGTTTTTTGTGTTTTTAGTTTTTTGTTTGGGTTTTTGTTTTGGTTTTTTTTGTTTTGTTTTGGTTTTTTTTGGGTTTTTTGGTTTTTTTTTGTTTTTTGGGGGGGGTTTTGGGGGAGGTTTTGGGGTTTTTTTGGGGAGGGTTTTGGGATTTTTTCGGTTTTTTTTTGTTTTTAGGGTTTTTTTGTTTTGGTTTGGTTTTGGTTCTTTTTTTTGTCTTGTTTTTGGGAGGTTTTTTTGTTGTTGTTATTGTTTTAATAAATCTAAGCATCTTCATGGGCAGCTGGAGACTGTAATTTTTTACCTGTAATCCCCCTTCCCCTTGTGGGTGCCTCACTGGTGGTCTGAGCGATTTGCAGCCCGACAAAGAAACACAAGGTTTGTTTTCTGCTGGGCGGGACAGAGCTCCTTGCTGCCCAGGTGGGCACAGAGCAGGCGCCCTCAGGGCTGGGGCAGGAGGCAGCCTGGTGGAGCTGCAGGCTGGGATGAGCTGCTGTGCCAGCTCCCCCGCCAGGGCCAGGTCTGGGTGCTCAATGTCCCTGACCTGGAGCTGCAGTCCCGGTTTGCAGCTGCCCCTGCAGGCTGACAACTCCTCACTTCTGTGCCTAAGAAGCTCCAGCACTGGCAGCTCTCCACAGCACAGCCTGGACACGAAATTCAGCATTCAGCAGGTACAGCAAGGGAAAGGAGAGCAAAACAAAGCCAGGAGGAAAGGACAGAAGAGATTGCATTCATTAATTGTGGTGATATTGAATCTCTCTTCCCCAGTTGCCATAGGAGAGTGGCAAAGTTCTGAGCACAGCTCTGGTTTGCTGTCTAACAAACATTTCTGTACATGTGCTTTACCTGGGGCAAGCTTGTGGCACTATCAGTGAAAGCTTTTAAGTTGTCAGGTCTAATCTGCCCAAGCAGAGTTGTTGGGGCCATGTGGCCTGGTTTTGTAGCTGGCCCTTGCCTCTCCATGAGTGTTTTTCCAAAGCCGTGCACAATGTCTCAAGCTTTTCCTTGGTGTCTTTCTGTGCATCTCTCATTGTGACCTCACCTGGGACCTTCCCCATGGCCTTGCTCCTGAGCTGGGTAAACATCTGAGGTGCAGATGCTGTGGTGAGGATGCAGATGATGGTGAGGATGAGATGCTGTGCCTGGTGAGGATGCAGAGCTTGGTGCCCCATGGGCTGTGGGCACCATCCTGGGTCCAAGAGGAGCAGCTCTGCCCTGAGCACATGGGGGAAGGAGAGTCTGCAGCAGCACATGGGAGAGAAGATTGATCTTCTGAGGGATTTGAATACCCAAGTCCATTAGAGCTCCCTGGGAAATAACTCAGTTTCATGCTGGCATACCTTGGAAATCGTTTTAAATTAAGTACCAAAACCCAATGCACTGCAAGACTCCCAGCATGTAATTCTGAACCCATTAGGAGATTTGTGCTAATTTTGAAAATAATCTTCCTATTTTAAATATTGCTTTGAATGTATTTTGAACTTGACTATTTGGCAGAAGGGGAGCAATTAAATCAAAGGAAAGATTATATTGTGTTACTTTAATTGTGATGGATTGAGTCATTTGCTGAAGGAAAATATCTACAAAGCATGTCTAAGTGCAGAAGCAAAACTGAAAACTGGTCTTGGCTGTTCTCTTCCCTGTGATGAATATTTATTTATGTAATGCATTCCTTCTCATACCTTGATAACACCAGGGGCCCGCAGTGCATGGATTACCTCCACTGAGAACTGCAGGGAGATTGTCTCTGAGCCTGTGTGAGCACGAGGCACCAACAGCCAGGTCCTGCATGTATTCATTTGTGATTTATGGCTTTAAAGCTTCGTTAGGGGGAGGAGGAACATCCCTGACTGGATGCACTGCACCACTGTCTGTGCCATTTGAGGTCCAGAGGACTGTCCCATGGCTGTTGCCAGTGCTTGCTCCTTCTGCCTGTGCCAAAGGCTGGGAAGGGAAGGTTAGCCCATGTAGGATTTTGTGAGAGCCCTGCATTAGACAATGGCTTCCTCTTCAAGAGCAACTGGTGAACCCTGCCTGACTTCCACCTTCAGAAAACTAGGCAACAAGTGGTAGACAAGTGATGGTTTTATTAAAACTGTCATTTTTGGAGGTTCAAATTAAATCTAGTTGTTAATCCATACAGCAGACTGAAGTTTTTGTGGCTTGTGTTTGGTGAGTGCTGGGCGCTCGGCGCTCCCAGTCCCAGCAAGAGTCAGCTGTGGGTGCTGGACACCTGGGGGACCAGCACAGATGGGAAGGAGCACAGGAGGAGCAGGGCCAGCTCAGAGGCTGTGTGACCTGTCTGATGCCACCATGCTCACTGTGAGCTCCCCTCAGGGTGTATCATCTGTCTGAGCCTTTCCCATCCCTGTTTCAGCCCACAGGCTGCTGGCAGCTGCTGTCATTAGAGCTTCTGACCCGAGCAGAAATGGTGCTAAATGCTGCTGGGGACAGGGAATGGCTTGGGCCAAGCTGGGAGGAGTTTTGTCCAGCAAGTGATGTCTTGTCATGAAAGCATTTTGTGTGCAAAGGTACAGGAGCTTTTGCTTCTAATTAAGCTGCACCTGTGGAGCTCATGGGGTTATGGGAACAGAGCTGCACTACAAGTTTTTAAATCTGTGTGCTGTGGTGATAAAGCCATCAGTATTTGTGGATGGTGTTGGCTGTTAACTGTCCCTATCTGACCCTTCCTTGGTTAATGAAAATAGCAGTTGGATAAAAATGCAAAGATTTTGAGTTGTGAAAATGTGTGTTTGCACCACTAATCACTTGAAAAATCAATCTCCAGACCTTCATTTGTTAAGAGCAGCTGATTAGCTGCTCTCTATGATTTTTCCCTTTTAATAAAACCCCTGAGTGGAACAACAGGAGGACTGTAATTAAGGAGCAGTTTTCCCCTTTCTGTGTGACATTCTGTCAAATGTTAGCCAGTGGGTAGCTGGCACACACAGGACAGAAATGCCTTTGCCCTGTTGGGGCAAGGCCAGGCCTCACCTGTGACAGGGAGATGGGGCTTTGCTCCTCTCTGCACAAACTTGGGACTGGAATGTGGCTGTGCTGGGTTTGGCAGCACCCTCTGTCCCTTGCTCAGCTGCCCTGGTGGGGATGCTCTTCCTTTGCCACCAAACTGTGCCTTGGAGGTGACAAAAGGAGCCACAGCAGACCCAGGCTCTTGGTTTCCATGTGCTTCTGTCTCAAGGGCCCAGGTTAGATGATGATGATGACACAAAGATCTCTTGACACAGTAAAAGACAACTCTAAGGTTAATACTCTGTCCTCCCTGTATTTTACCCTGGAGGGTGATGGCTTTGAATGAGAGAATAATTCTGAATTGTAAAGATTTGTGTGTCTCTTAAATGACTTCCCTGTTTGAAGGCACACAGTACAATTTGTCTAGCCAGGTTGCAGGTTAAAAAGGGGCTCAGTGAACAAAGCTGAGGGCTTTGTCTGTTTTCTGACTGGTACCTTCTGGTTTCTAAATGGCCACATATCAGCCATCTGGCAACAAGAAGGGTTTAGTATGAAAAATTAATTAGATACAATCTAAGCATAATTCTGCCTTGATTTTCTGCAACACAAGAATAGTTTGTACCCATAAAAGACTAGCAGGAAAGATGGTGATAAAATAACCACTCCTCTTAATTTTTTTGTTGATTTACTTCTTTTTTTCAAAAAAAGTGAAGAATTGTCCCAGCTGAAGAGATGCCCTGTGCAGGTTCTTGCTGTGCTGCCCAACCCAGCTGTACTGCAGGTGTGCCCACCACAGCTGCTGCCTTGGCCAAACAAGGATGGCAGATAATGACAATAATGACAATATATGGCAATAATGACAGACTGTGCCATAATGGGTTTATGGTGTGGATGAGTAATTATTATGGACTGAAGCAATTCCACGAGCCTTGTGACTGAGGCTCCAGAGATAACAAGGCAAAATGTCAATACAATAAAAGAGTGAGATGGGGAGAGACTTTTGGTTATTTTTCTTCCTTCTTTTCAAGACTGAGCCAAGAAAAAATCTGATTGTATTTTTCTCCTAGTGGCCTCAATGTATTTATGAAGAGCCTGAATTTATGAAACAATTTCAACTTTACTCACGGAATAGTGAGCATGATGTGGAACTCACAGCTCAGGCAGCTCATGCACAAAGCTGGTCTGGATTCTCTCAGGGTTTTGTCTAAATGCAGCTGTCTCAATTCATTGATAATGCAGTGTCTGCACACTGCAGCAGTGTTGGTGTAAGGTGTGCCACTTTGGCAAACAGAGCTCTGGGTTTCTTGGGAAGCAGGGCTGGTGCAGGAAGAGCTGCAGGCACTCCAGGAGCATGCAGAAAGGGACTGCTGGGACACAAAGCACAATGAGTAAACCTGGACAAGGATCTAGAGCTGAGTTTGTCCTAACCTTTGATTACACTAAAAATGAGGGAGCTGATCTGCAAATGTGTGCTTTTTGTGATATCCAACACCTTCACATTTTGGGAGTATTTAAAGAGCAAAATTTGTGCATGGGAAGAGTTGTCTGACCACGTTGGCAGGACACTGGTTTCCCTGGGAAGCTTCAAGCTGATGTTGAGCTGGAGATCACAAGGATGCTGATCCAAACTTCCAGCTGGTGCAGCTGTGCTGACCCAGCCCCAGTGCCAGGGAATGTGGATGTGGGGTGTGCTGAACCTGCTGGGAGTGGTGAGGTGATGGTGGGAGGAGAGGCAGAAAATGTCTTGTGAGCAATTCCTGTGCTATGCTGCAGGCCCGGTGTTTCTGGAGTGTCTCAGGTGTGCTGTGGAAAGCACAGTGCTGCCAAAATCTCTGGGAAAGAAAAGGATGAGTCTATATTTGATAGTTTAGTGTGCAGGAATTCTGCTGCCAAAAATCCCATTACTTGCTTAATAGTGCCAAAAATTTATCTTTGATTCCTGATGCTTTGTAGTAGTTATTTTTTAATCTAAAAATTACCTAAGTGAACGGAAACAACCTTTTCATGTATGCATGATGGCTGGTACAAGTTCCAGAGTGTGTTGGTGCTTTGCTGTGGTTTTTGTCTATGGGATTTATTATTATGTTTTGTGGGGTTTTTTTTTGTTTTTGTTGTTGTTGTTGTGGTTTTGGTTTTTTTGGTGGGTTTGGTTGGGTTTTTTATCATTGGGGTGTTTCTTTGTTTTGTTTTGTTTTTTTTTGCTTAGGTTTGGTTGTTTTCTTGTTTGTTTTTGTTTGGGTTTTTTTTTGGTTTTTTTTGGGTTTTTTTGTTTTTTTAATTTTTGGGGCTTTTTGAGGGGTTTTTGGTTGCTTTTGTCCCCCCTGCAAATCAAACCTTAGATTTTCACGGTCCTGATTGGTAAACCTGAATTACAGTTTGTAAAATCCTGGTGCTGGCTCCTTGCATCATGTAGATGTTCTTGCTAAATCCTGTGAGAAATATTATCTCTATTCTTTCCCAATAAGCAAGGGAGTGGTAGAGAGAAAGAGGGAAAGGGAAACTGAAAATCCAGGTAGAGCAAACTGAGCACTGGAGGATTCTAGAAATGTGATGAGCTTTGAGAAGAGGAGTAATCTATTTCCCAAATGCATTTCAGAATATATATATGCATGAATAACATATGGATATATGAATACATATGTATATATATGAATATATAGGTATATATGAATGTATGGGTGTATATATATATGAAACATATATATATGTATTTTGGAAACTCAGCCGGGGAGAAACCTTCCTCTCTGTGTAACCACCCCAGATAATAATACATTTCCTACCACTGGCACCAAAGTGGCTCATTTTTGATGTACTCAGTGCTGTGTGAGGCAGATTTCTGTCTTGGCTGCAGCTGGGGACATTTAAGAGGGTTCCTTGCTGTGTGAAGGAGAAATCCATTGTACCTCTGTCACCCCCTGGGAATTCTGGAGCCTTTCAAGGCTTTTTGATTAGGACTGCAAAGTGCTCATTTTTGCAGGAGGATGACTGCTGAGATGTTAAATCTAGATGGGAGATTAACCTAAATGCTGAACAGTAGGGTAAAGAAAATGGGTTTTATACAGCCCGAATCATTTGATTTGAGAGGAATGTTTGGTCTGCCAAAAATTCTTCAGGACAATTTATCTAGAAATGGATGCTTGTAGGGGAACTGTTATTTTATATTTAGGGTTGCCTAAAGCTGACGCCGGGATTTGGGCAACTTTTGATAAGAAGGAGTTGTCAGTACCTGGTTTTCCACCTGACTTTATGTGCCCAGAGGGCTGGGCATGGGGTGGGGGGCACAGGGCTGGGCAGGTCTGCCTGTGCTGGCAGAATGAGGTGTTCAAGGAGTGAAGGACTCATTTCATTGCCTAGAGTGTAAGTTAGCTTTCTTTCCATCTGGTTAAATAATGTCAGAGCCAAAGCAAACTTAAACTCAGACACACAGGTTTGCAAGAAGAGCAGGAGAGAAAGCAAAGTGGGTAAAAGTAGGTCTGAGGACTTGGGTAAAGGAAGAGCAGGGTGCATGAACCTGTGCTATAATAGCACAATGCTGATTCAACTACCTGCAAGGAAGGTTTCTGGTGTGCTGAGCAGACATCTTGGCACCAAAACCTTATTTATAAATCTCTCCATCACAATTCCAATAGAGTTGGAAGCTAGAAATAGCAGAGGTGTAGCAGGAGCACCATATGGTGAGCATGGCCCTCTCCAATACAGGGCTGGAGCTGTGCTCACATCTCATTTCAGTGCTGAGCTTCAGCTTTTAGAGCAAACACGGTGCTAATGTGATTGTTAGAGGTGGCATGTGAGTAATGCCTGCCTCGGGGACCAGCTGATTGCTCTCAAGGTAAAGCAAATGAAGTCAGTATAAAAGGTTGACAGATATTAATGGAGATCAAATTTGACAAGCATCCTCTAGATATATGTAATATAAAATGCAGATGGCAGTAATTTGCAGGATTTCTGGATTCTGGTTGTCTAAGGTGGTTCTGCTGGTGTCTGTTTCTCTATCTGTGCCATGTACTGAAATATCAACTTCCAAACTCATCAGGATCCCACAGATTAAGTGGGCAGGAAACAAATTTCTATTGATTTCAGCCCTTTGGTCTGTTGCATGAAAAAAAAAAGGAAAACAAAATTATTTTTTTGCTTGCACATCTGCCCAGACACACCAGGCTCATCCCTCCTCCACCAGCAGCTCCATTTCGTGAATATCTGTTAACCTTTTACACTGATGTCTGCTCACCTCTGCCTTTGTGCAGGCAGCTGAAATGGTCTCCACTGGGAGATTTTGGTTTTTCTGAGAGACTTCAGCTCCCAGTTTGTCAGCAACATGAACTGGGACAGAGGAAAAAACCAATCCTTCAGAGTGGGGAGATCCTGAACCAGAGCAGCACCAAACATCCGGTGGGTCAGTGGTGGTTCAGCAACACCCACCCAGGAGCAGCTTTCTGGTGAAGTTTTAATTATGTGAATTTATGATTATACTTCAGAAAAAGCATTTTATCTAACTGAGCATGGGGGTTAGATTGGATGATATCAAGAGGCCCCTTCACATCCTCAACAGTTCAGTCATTCTGCATATTTTAAAATTCTACTTAATTGTTAAACTAGTAGCTGACTTTTTTTAGCTTTTCCAAGAAAACAAGAAGCAGCTATTATTTCTTAGCAGCAGATGTACAGTAACCCTTGATTAAATTAATTTGACTGTTCATAGTTTTTCTTTGTTCATAATTTGTTTTTGCTCATAACTTGCTGCTGCTATTCTCAGATGCTTTTTGTACAGCTGCTGCAGATCCCCTCCTTGCAGAAACACACTGAAAATATTTTAACACTCACCTCAGCCTTTTAACATGGCTTGAGAACTCTTTAAAATCTTAATACACTGTATTTTTCTTTAGAAAGAGGCAAGAGCTTGAAGCAAAAGCTAATCAACTCTCTAAATTGATAACTCAGCAAAGTAAATTAGGCTACCAAAAAAACCACCAAAAAACAGCTTTTCCCTTGAAATCGTTGATTTTTGTGTATCTCGATGAATAAAGATGTGAGGTTTAACAGGATACTTGGACTTCCATGATTGTTGGGTTTTTCTTGCATAATGCCCTCAGTATGTCTGTGTCTGGTCTGTTTGCATGATGGGGATGGGAAGAAAGAAAGTTTTTGTTATCATTCATCAAAGGCTTTCTTTTTAAATTTAGTGTCAGAGCTTGGGTTTCCTGGAACATCAAGCAGCAATTATCCCCCTGTGTTTGTTGACCTTCCAGTCAACTCAGATTTTGCTTTTGGATTCAATGCTAATTCTGGGGCAAATTTTTAAAGGAGTCTCAAGTTCATCTTTAATGGGAAGCCAGGAATCTTGTTCCCAGTCAGTCACAGCACTTCCCTTCCTTCAGCCAATGACTCAGTGCAGTATGCCAGTGGTTTTTTTGAATGCCTAAATGCAGGTGATGTTTTAGCAGGTTTTAGTTAATAAAGAGCCTTTCAAAAAGATGGTTATGCCCTCAGTATGGGTTAGGTTTTGGGGGTTCTGTCTGCCAAGCACTGGGGGTCTGGAGAAACTGTTCTGGGATCCCCTTTGTTTTTTCTATTCACACAAAGATTCTTGACTTTTACTCTTGCCTAGGCTTACTTCTCATTTGTAAGGATTTATGCAACATGTGGTTGCATTTATTTGAAAAGCAAAAAACCCCCTATACCACTCCCACCCCCAAACCCAATAATCTGATGGGCACTGAACAGCTTCCACTGGCCAGATTCGTGAATTTGATCAGACTACAGTCATGGGTTGGCTTTTAGTAGTTGCAATTATGGCAATTCCTGAGATGGCTTCAAGGTAGAAATTAACACATGGGCTCGTCTGACACAGCTGTACCACCCAAACAAGTGTAGTCCCAAAATAAAACATTTTGTAATTTGTTAGTAGACAAGTCTGTCGGCCCTTCCTGAGGACAGGAGAGATTTGGGTGTGCTGGGCAGTGTCAGGGTGCCCTGGGAGCCTGAGGAGGTGCAGGCAATGCAGGTCTCACTCCAGGTGTGCCTCTGCCAGCCCCTCCTCACTGCAGGTCTGAGTCCGTGCAATTAAACACTGCAGGAGTCTCCAACCAAAAATGGAGCTGCCAAGGGGAGTGAGAGATTCTCTTTAGAGGGAACCCAAACTCTGAGAGCTTCTTGTGACTCTAGTAGCCATTCCTGGCTGGAAGAACTAATTCATGGAGTGTTACAACCCTGACACCTACGTGAATTAACAGTTTTCCTCACCAGGTGTAAGGGTGAAGTGAATTCTGCAGAGAACAGCTCCACATGTGCCAATTCCATCACATTATGTAAATAGCCTGTGACTAATGGAGAAATCTATGAAATGAAAGAAATGGAATGAAGTGAAATGAAATGAAATGGAAATTAAATAAAAGGCATCAGTCAGTGCATTTGCATGGAAAGCAAAGGAACCTTGTTTAAAAATGAGTGATAGCAGACAAGATAATTCTACAGTTGCCATTGTGGAATTTCTAAGTGTCTTATTAGCATAGAATTGAAGGGACAATGTTGTTTATGGAGTCTGTGAGGTTCCACTCAATTCTGCAGCCTGTCTGACCCTTCCTTCATTGTGAGGTTTCTCAAAGCTTTGCTACAGATTCGTTCTCCTCTCATTTTTAAATTGCTTTTCTGTGTCTACTTTTATATATTTTTCTGTCCCTGTTCTCATTCTTTTTCTTCCTCTGCCTTGTACCCCTTAGCTTTTAAAAGTTTTCTTTCTGTCTCCTTTAATTGAGCTGGCTATTCCTATTTTTTAGGGTTTTTCCCATTTGTCACATACCCTGTTGCTTTTTAATTTTTCTATGTGTCTTTTTTCCCCCTCTTCTCTGATCCTGATGCTTTAAAGGGTCACATTAGCACACTGCTATCTCTGGAGTGTACTTTGTACCTCTCTGGGTTTGTCAGGGCATCTCTGGAGTTCACCCCTTCTCCTCAGAGCAGTTTTTGTGTCCTCTCTTCTGCCTCATTTGTCTCCTCTGGGTCAGTAGCTCCCTCACACATCTGCAGTCTGCTCTGGTCCCTTCCTGAGTACCATGTGCCCTCCATGGCCATCTCTTCGACCTGCAGCAGGCTCTGCAGCTCTCTTGGAACTCTGGATCTTTCTTTGGACCTTTTGGTGATTCTTGGTGCTCTGGTGCCCTGTTTGAATGAGAAAAGCCCTATCCCAGTTACAGACAGAACAATTCACCAGCTGGCCAGGGGGATGGTTTTACACAGGGCAATATTTATTTGTCAGTCAATTGGAGAAATCAAAGTCTTTAAATCACACACAGCACTGGCACTGCCTTTGTCCACAGACAGGATTACAGTCAATAATTAATTGAGCTCTTTGCTAAATGGAATAATCTCCACAGTGAATGGCAGTTCCAAGGTATCTAACCCTGGTTATAAGGTTATAGGTGCTTAAAGCGAAACCAATCCACCATAAAATACACAGACATATAAGGACATAGTTCATTTACAAAGATGTTTTTAAATATATTGGTCTGGTCTGCATGACCAAACCACTCAAACAAAGCTCTGACACAGTTACTATTTTTTAAAAATGAAGACTTTCTATGCTGGAATAGCACTGGGAGTTCAGGCTCCCCCTCTAGCTTTCTGTACTTAGTTCCATGGTGCAGCTCACAGTTCTCCAGCTGGTTGCATCAGGTAACAACTTTCTGCTGAGAAATGCTGTTAGTATTTTTTCTACTTGGCTATACCAATAAAAGAAGGGAAAATAGAGTCATCAGCATTACCCAAGACAGGGCAATATTTGCCAGTTTAACTTGAGCAATCTTTAGTATCAGGTATTGCAGTTCCATTTACTGCTGTCACACACCATGTTGGAGTCCATAATACTTATGCTTTAAAAACAAATGATTCCTCTTTCTTACTATTTCTGTCACAGTCAATTGGCTCCTCCTGACTTGCTTGGAAGTTCAGGACCAGGATGCAGAGGAAGGCAGTGGATGAGGGAGAGAATGTGCAGCACTGAGAGCGACGTCTGGGACAGTGAGGATCCTCTGCTCTGTTAACAATGATTGCTGCAAGTGCGGCTCTAAGGAGAGATTCTTGATGATTGAATGCTCAGGACAGAAATGGAGCATGCATCAACACTTCAGTCAAGTGAAATTGTGAGAAAGAAATGAGAAGGAGAAATCAAGGCACAAGTATTATTGTTCACTTTTGATTCTGAAGCAGTGTCATTGCTCAGAGAGCTCCCACCTGCTAATGAAGAACCCTCTTATGCCAAGGATTTCAGACTGGAAGGAAAAATTGAGTGCTTAACTCTGATCAGGATGTCAGGAGTAGACAATTGCTATTACAAAAAGTGATGGCAATCTTCTTTTTTTTTGCCTGTATAATACATACTGCCCAAGCACTTCTATGGAGAGGCAGCAGAGAGACCATCCATCAGCATCACATTATCTGAACCAGAATTCATTTCATGGCTGTTTTAAAACCACTTGGAACATGATACTAAAACCACCTCTGCTGTAAAAGTAAGCACACCTGGGCTTGGGGATGGGATGGGATGGGAGCCACTCAGGCTAAGCTCACACATGGGAACCTCAGCTGGGCCCGATTCAAACTTTAAATACTGTCTGAGACATTTGCCAATGACAATAATCTGAACTGTGTGCTAATATTAATAAATTAGAGTAAATCGTGAATGTCATGTGATTCTAAAATGCTTCAAGCATGGGCCCAGAAGCTGTAAACAGTGTACTTAAATTTGAGGAAGATGGTGATAGAGATTTGTGTTCCAAACCCAGGGAAATTCAGTTGATAGCCCAGCCTCTGGCAGGTGTGACGCCAGCATTTGTTAAAACACTGTTAGGAAATGACCTTCTGACAGGAGTAGATGGTTTTCAGTGCAGGCACTGGGATCCCCAAGGAAAGTGAAGTTCCTGTATCAGATTTGCTCTCAGTGTAGCCAGGGGCAATGAAGACAGTGAATCACTTTGTTACCCAGGGGTCTCAGGGGTGACAGCAGCAGCTCCATCCCCTCCCCTTGCCCAGAGCCCAGCCCCTCTGGCCATGCACAGCCCCCGTGTCACTGGCTGCAAGTTACTGCTCTTAACTCGATGGAATGCCTCTTGTGCTGAGCACACAGATGAACACATCAGCAATAAAGGCAGCCCAGTGACCTGGGTGGAAGTTCACAGAAATAGTCAACACTGAGATACTCTCAGCAGTCTGATCATTGGCCTTTTTAGCTGTCTCCTGGTTTCTTTTCTATGATGTTAAGGTTTATGTAATCAATTCCAAATACATGATATTTGATTTAATTAGGAAAAAACCCCTAAATTATGCCAAAGCTAATCCATACCTATCACTCAAATACTTGATTACCATGTCACTGATTCTGCCATCCTAGTTTTTGTGCTGGGGCAGCCCTTATGACTTCTAAGGGCTCAGACACAAAGAGATTTCACTGAGGTCTTTTACCTCAGTGTGGATCAGGGGGCAGTTAACAAACCTGAGCATCTGCAGGAGCTGCTGAGGCTCTTGTGGCAGAGCTCCTCTGATGAGCAGAGTGGTGCAGGCAGTCTGAACTAATGCTGGAACAAGAGAGCTGTGCCCAAACCCTTTAGGAACTGGATGGCTGTGGAAAGCAGTGCTCCCTCTGCAAGAGAACTTCACAGCCTTAAGGTGAGTTTCGTCACAGCTGAGTCATCAAGGAGCTCACTGAAATTTGAATGTGAATTCTTTTGGCTTAAGTGGGGCATTAATAAATTGCTAAAGTTAGAGAATACTTTACAAGGGACCTTATGTACAAGTGTTAGAACAAGGGGTTTGAAACTCAGAAGAAAAAATAGAAGGGGCTTTAGCAGTACAAGTAATTAATTATATTTAATTTGGACAAGAGGAAGCATGGTGAGTTTTTGGACTAAAGTGTTCTAAGTACTGTGTTTAAACAGCTCAATATTAACTGATTATTTATGTTGCCACTATATCATGGATGAAGGAGAAGTTTGGCTACTTTTTTATGGCCACGCTGGAAAGTGGTTTTTAAAATGTTTTAGTTTAAGAAAAATTGTGTTCATTATTCTCCCTCTAGGCTTCTTTGCACTGTGTTACAAAAGAAAATGCTTTCAAACACAGAAATTGTGTTTCTGTGAACAGAAATGACCACATCTGCTCAAGTGTGCCCTCTTGCTAGTGCAGAAATGTGGGGGAAAATATTGCTGAAATTAAAATGCAAACCTAATTTTCTACTGAAAGAGAAATCTGAGTAAGTAGCTAGAACAAAATTTACTCTGAATCCATAGTGGGTTGTTTTGGTAATGGAGATCTAAAAGGTCTGTTGTAAGGAGCAGTGAGGATGATAAGAGAGAAAATGATCTTTACTGGTGCTTTGGAGAATGCAATGCTTTTAGGAGAAATGCTAAATATATATTTCATCTTGAACAACATCATTCTGAGTGAAACTTGCAGTACATCAAATGGGTCCTGTTTTAGGGTTCATGAAATTAAAAAAAAGGTCCAGCTCTAATTTTTTCCCTTGTTAAAATTTCTGGGCTGAACTTGTCCTAAGCCAAAACAAACTGCATGAGGGGGCTGAAAGGAAGGTGGTGGAGTCTTAGGATAACTTCCAGGGCCTTCCTTACAGTGTGAACTGCCTCTAAACTGCAGATTGGTGTAGGGCTGGAAAACAAAAATGCCAGAAAACAGTGTGTGAAAGGCTGCTGAAGTTAGGAATAGCAGTGCTCAGGGTTTACCTGAACAGGTGTTTAGGAAGGACAACCCCATCAGTGGTTGAAATGGAAACATTTTTATTGGAGTTAAGGTAGATGCCAGTGACTGGGAAACTGTGGATTTAAAAAAGTATGTTAATACTGTTTGTAATTTATTATGATTGATCTTTAGGGCTGTTGGAAGTGGTTTTACCAGCATTAATACTATCATAAAGTACTTGTTAAGACTATGCCTATGGGAGCATAATCCTGGTTTTGCTGAACTAAATAGCAAAGACTTCTCTAAATTTGGTGGTAATATGACCAAGACCTGCAGAAAGAGGCCATCTGCAGCAAAAACCAGAATTTTGGAAACTGCAATTAGATTATTTTACATATCCACATGGGGATTATTTAACTTCAGAGACCCCTTAGATGCATCTGTTTGCAGGTTTGAAAGGGCAATATTTTCATATTCCTCTTGTGATGCTGAGCACCTGCAGTGGTGCGCTAACACTACCAAATCCTTCTGAAAGTTCCTGTTCAGAAATCCATAAAAGATGGGATTGATACATGTTGAGATCATGGCCACAAGGTGGCAGATTGTAAATGCCAGGTTGTGATTACAGCTCATTAGTGCCTCGTAGTTCCAGTCAAAAACCACATTGAATATATTGAGAGGCAGCCAGCAAGCTGCAAAGGTCACCACGATTGACACCAGCATCATATTGATCCTTTTGTTTTCACTCAGCCTGTTCTCATTCTCTCTCATCCTGTCTATTTTACCCCTTCTCCTTCGAAGACACATGAATATCCTGAGATAGCAGATAAAAATAAAGCCCAGTGGGAAGCAGTACTGGAAAACCAGCAGGCTGGTGGTGAAAATCAGCCTCTCTGTAAGAGATGGCCAAGCCTCAATGCAAGCCACCTTGTTCTTGTAGAAATCACTGTGGAAGGACAAATGTTTGAAAGGTTCATCTGTTATTTGGTGGAATACTAAAAAAGGAGTGGATATGATGAGGGAAAGCCCCCAGATGAAAAGAATTCCCCAATAAGCATGTGAAATATTGGGCTTCCAGCCACGTGGGTTCACAATTAACTGATATCTCTCAATAGCAATGAGTACAAGTGAGAAAATGGAGACTGAGACAGACAGGCTTTGTATGAAAGACCCTATTTTACACATTGCTTCCCCAAATATCCAGTGGTCCATTAAGGTATATGCCACTGTGACAGGAATGCACATGATACAGATCAAGACATCTGATAAAGAGAGGTTGGCAATCAAAATGTTGGTGACATTTTGAGCTTCTTTCCGTCTCTTTATTATAATAATCAGGCAAAGATTTCCAACGAGCCCCACCAGTGTAACCAATGTGTAAGCTGTAATTAGCAAGAATTCTGCAAGGGAGGAAAGGTGGCATGTATCAAAGTTCAAGAACTGAGAGAGGCTAATGTTAGAGATAGTTTGATTCAGGATCTCGCTGGGGTGCTGAGCAGCTTTATCCATCCTGAAGCATCTTCCAACCTATGGACAAAACCTTGCATTACTTAGAATGTACTTTGGATGGAGATTTTCAAAGCAGTGAGTACTGTGGGTCTATCATTGTAAGCAGTGTCCTTAAAGTTTGGAGCAAATCTAACATGATTAATGAGAGCACTGGAAAAGCAGATGGTTGTCAGTGGGTTTATGTATCCCTGTGGAAGGAGGTTGGTGTCAGCTCTCTGAGGTTCTGCACTGACAGTGCTACAGATCTATAACTGATGCACAAGAAACAGCTGTGATAGCAGCTCTGACTGAACTTGTACACACACTTTCACACAAATCCTCTTTTACCAGTTGTGGATGAAGTTTGCTTTTCAGAATAAAGTATTCTAAGGTCTGTCCCTGCTGAAGGTTTAAGAAGGTTTAATGGATTCCAATGAGGATAATCTGTTGCTTTTGTATTACCAGAAAAGAAGAATTGGGTCCTGCCATCACTCTGCTAGCTTAGACATCACACTCAGATTTTCTTTAGAACTGCAAAGCAATGTGAGTTAATACACCCAATCCTCTTGAATAAATCAAAGTTATGTGTGCTTGAGATCAAATGGCATTCAAAACCTCTATGAATGATATTTAAAAGGGAGTTTCCTGTTCTACTGATGCATTGAAGATAGTATGTCCTTTTTCCTAAATCTAACCTGAGAAAAATGTAAACAAAATAAAGCTCACATTGTAGTTATACAGAAAATAACTCCTCTTTCAGTTCAAACAGTAGTCAAGCAAAAAAATCTGGGATTAGAATAGTTCTGTGGTTTTAAAACTTATATTAATGGGAAGAGTTAGGTTCAACATAACACGTTGATGGGTTTGAATTTGTCACTGAGTGCAAAAGTTAATCTTAATTTAAAGGCTCACCAGCTTTCTCATCAGAAAGAGGTTATTTCCAACCTGGGAAAGGAAAAGCTAAGTATGAAAAGAGCTATTTTAAAATTTAAAAATGGATAATGGATATATGTTCTACACATATATCTATCAAAACTCAAGTTTAACTCACCTTATTTCCCCTGTGAAATTACTGGAAAACTAGCTGGAAGGAGATCATTCTTCACCCCTAGTAATGGTGTTGAGAGCCTGTGGAGAAAGGAGAATGAAGAAGCAGTGAAAAGTTAGAGGATACATAAAAAGAAGAAGGGATAGGTGGATGTTTTATTATTACTAGAAAAGAATCTGCTCATGTGTAGAAGATTTGTCAGCCCTTTCACAGAAATTATTGCCATTATTTAATCACTAAAGATTCTTAAAAGTTTGGTTGCCTGTGCAAAATTAAACACTAAATCCAGGGTTGAACTGGAATTATGATTCCATACTTGTTTTCCCACAGACACTCAAAGAATATTGCAGGCAGAGTTATTTCCTGGACTGCTTTATCCTGATACTTCTGATTGACATAAGTTTGGATGCTTCAAATTAGGATCCTAAAAAATCTCAAAAAACCACCATGCTCACCTTTGGAGCATCTATTACCACTCTCATTCTGATTAAAAAAATACCCTTTTCAATCAGCTCAGTCATGTTGGAGTGGGAAGTGGCTGCAGATATATGTGACTCTGTGTGGCCCTGATGTCCTAAAAACCCAGGATCTGGGATCTGGCTGGTCAGAAACAGAGGATACATCTGTGTTGTTTCTGCATTGCCCAACTGTAGGAATGTGCTCTCTGTTGACAGAGTGACAAAAGTAACTTTTGTCTCCTTAAAAAGGAAGAAAGCTCAGAAGTAAAAAGACATCTCATATGACTTTGGGGACTTCACTTTAAACTTAAGGATAACCAATTAGACAGGAGCCAAAAAGTCTTGTCTAGCAATTTACTAGAAAAAGAAGAAAACAAAGAAATGAATCACTTTTGTGCAGTGTTTTACCAGGAGCAAAGACCTCTCGCATCTGGTTTGGTTTTTTCTGTAAAGAGTTTTGTTATTTTGCCTTTTGTTAAAACTTTTCTGTTTCCAACACTACCCCAGAAGCCATCCTGTTGATTTCATGCCTTCTAAGGTAGCTGAGCTATCTTGGGTGTGATAAAAAGCTCCAAGAGCTTATAAGACCTAGCTTGAGGAGACCGTATATCATTGGGGAATGTCATGGAAAACTCTACAATCCTGCTGCAAAAGCCATGGAAGTCTGGAGGCTCTGACAGATTTTGCAGTCCCTTGCAGGTGTCCCTAGTTCAGCA
>NW_005054308.1:4537389-4540886 GCF_000277835.1 Geospiza fortis | reverse complement strand
TCAGCAGGGCAAGAACAAGAGCTGGGTACTCCCACCAGGCTCCTCAATCTCTTCTGCTCCTGAGGCCAGGGACTGTGACTGACTGCCCCATGCAGAACCTGATGGTGTGGCTGGGTATGTACATACACATATATATACACATATCACAAAAAGACTCAAATAGATGAGAAGCAGCCCCTTCAGGAGGGCACTGTCACCCACCTTTCCCTGGGGCAGCCCTGGCTGCCTGGCTGGGTTTCTCACACCCAAGGATGTTTGTGCTGGAAGGACAGAGGCACTAAATGGCAGATTGGCAGTTGTTCCCCAATGAGATTTGCTGCCACTTCAGAAGTGTGAGGATCTAAAGCCTGGCTGCTTTGCCCCAGGGGTGATGTTTCCCTGCAGTGCCTGTGGTGTCCACCTGGCTGGCACAAACCTGATGCCTTCAAAGACAAACTCTGCTCTTCCCTGCTTTTTATGTGAGTAGGAGAAGCTGTGGGGGACTCAAAAGGCCATGAGGCTGAGCCAAGTTTGTAATATTTTATGCACTATTTGCTAGGCTTGTTTATTTCTCTATGGATGCACAACACAGTTTGATAGCAAATTCTGACTGTCCTCTCCCAAGAATTCAGGATGGCAGGGCTTCTCTGGAATTTTCTGTTTGGGAAAAGTCCCTGTACTGACCTGATCAGTTCACTTGCTACATCAGTTTTAGGCACACCATCTACACTGTCCTTTTCTCAGGAAAATGTGCAATTTCTTTTCACTCTTTGGTTTGTGCCAGGAATTAAAGAGTGCAGTCTTTAGTACACACCATTCTGTCAGGCAATTTAAACATTTCCTTGGCAATAAAACAAATTCATCTGTCTTGGTAAACATCTGGAGCATTCATAGCATTAAAAAATAAGTTACTCTACTATTTACTACAGCATGTTGAACTATATTGTAATACATACTGGCATTTCTTAATCTAATAAATAAATGTTATTGGAATCAGCATCCTTGGATCGCAGCTACAACTGATACCAGAATTGAAGTGTTTAACAAAAAGAACTAATTGCTTCAAGCTCTAATCCATGCATTTTGGAAAAGATTCTCTACCATAGTAAGAGTTTTACACTGTAAGATATTATAAACCCCCAGTCTTGTTTCATTCCTCTATCTGCAGAAACATTACTGAAATGTTCATAAGCAAAAGAAAGGTTTAAAATAAAAGGAGTTTTAGAAAGGCTTTCTTTCCTAAGTATTTTCTTACCTATGCTAAAGATGAACAGTCCCATCCTTTCAAGGTGACCAACAAATGTTTCAATTACAAACCTTGTTTGTTAAGTTCCTAAGTATTGCACAGATAAAATGTGGAGGAAAATTTACATTCAATTTTAAATATAGGTTACAGAGAATAAAATAATGCTTTAAAAGATATTTCAGTAACTTTTGTCATAGTTCTATTGATTTTCTGACTTCTTACCTGATGAAAAATTCAAGTCATATCCACACTGCTTTAACAATTTTTCCTTTCCTTCAGAGCCAGCAAACACATCTTCTTTCTGTATGAAAGAGTCCAGAGCAAAGCCATGTCTGCTAAAACCACACTTAAACTCTCCTTTCTTCTGTCTGTATCAAAGCACAGATCCCCACTTTGCAGCAGTGCTGAGGCTGCCAGGCTGTGGGAAGGCTGCTGAGGAATAAAACGAGCTCTGGAATCCACGAGGAGACGAACAGCAGTGAGCAGGGAGGAGGAAGGACCAGTAGTCATGGGGATGGATTTTCCTCCACTGTGCTGCTTCCCTGCACCCTGTCAAACACCTTATCATGCAATTTCATTTTCAATTATTTAATGTGTTCTGTAGTTCAAATGTTTTCCCTCTGCAGGATTTCATACATAAACATCTGCAGATGGCATATTGCTTTCTTAACTGATACAGCAATACAATAAGCTGCTTGGAAGGAGCATGCACATCTTATTAAGTGTGTCATTTGCTTTATTGCAATTAAGATAATCAGATTTTCATTATAAATCTATATTTTAGCTTACACTCCTCAGATAAAACCAGTATTCCTGAAAAGCAAGGCATAGCACACTGCACTAGCACATAGTGAAAAGGGGCTTTATTTTTTTTTTCAGTAAGAGTCCATATGTTTTGTAGACACATGTTTATAAAAATAAGCATTCAGCTTACTCACTAAATATTTAAAAGGAACATTTATGGAGTGGGAAAGGAACTGCTTTTCTTAGGACTTGCAGTCTGGTAAGTTGCTCTATAAACTCTTGCATTTTTACCTGGGTCCATTTAACTTCCAGTATCTCAGTCTGTTTTTTTTAAGAGAATGGTTTTCAAAAAGCAGTAGGATTTTTGGGATGAGCAATACTGATGCTGTACTGAAGTGCAATTCAGAACTAATTATCTAAAAATATAGTTGGTTGTCATTCTATAGTATTTGAATAAAATAGGTGCAGGGTGGAAAGAACATTTGTGACCCTGTGACCAGATGAACATCCTGCTTTTCATGTATTTGAGTCTATTCATGATCTGTTTGTCCAGATTGTTTTTTAACCATCTGTGGAGATCTTGGATTCAAGTGCCTAATTGACTGCTAGGAAGACTGCCTTAACACCTCTCCATAAAACTTCCTTCTCTTTAGTTTAACCCAGTGCTTTTTATTCTAGGTGTGGTTTGGAAATTCTGATATTTTAACAAAAAATGCTGCAATCAAGCAATGGGAATATATTTTTCGAAAGCATTTCTGGAGCTTGTTGGGTTTGATTATGTCAGTATTACTATAAAAACAAAGCTTTGCCAAAGCACTTTAGAAATTCTGCTTCTGGTTTTAGTGTAACCCCAGGAAGTTAATCAGGACCTGAACATGCAATGTGATAGATAAGCATCAGAACAGGCCATAAAAATGCATATCTACTTATGAAGCAAATAAGTCAATAAAATGAAAAGATGTTCTGATTCTATTTCTAAATTTCAAAGGTCATTTTGCTTATTTACACATGCCTCTGTTTCTAATATAATTCTGCATGCAGTCCTTCATTTGTGGAAAAAGTGGGGTCTTTAACATATGATCCATTGATTTTTACAGTTGTATCAGCCTGCTGCCTCGTGTGGATTTTATTGTGTTGTAAGCTGTTGTGAATTAGATCACATCCAGCACCAGAGGCTTGTGGGTGTAGCTGCTCCTGGTGTGTTTAATCCTGATGTCAAAGGTACGTATGCTGAGTGGCACCCATGGCTCTGGAGGAGGGATCACAATGTGTTTTTTCAGCCAAATGCTGGAGTGTCTGTTTGCAAAAAAGGTTAATGGATAGCAGAATTGTATTTACTTTTTATCAATGGTCTTGTCATGTCTAAATTGCTCATTATTAAATGATAGGTGAAGTGCCATAATAGGTTTTTAAACTTAAAGTTCGTAATAAATTGTGTAGCATTGGCAACAACCTGTTGGCGGAAAATAACATTTAACTCCTCTAAGTTCACCTTTTGCTCTGGCATTTACATGATTCCTTGGCCAGC